>NC_133492.1:2113881-2340796 GCF_025370935.1 Choristoneura fumiferana
CATTGACCATCGCAGTCTTCTAACAAATATAGGTGTAGCATTCATACGTTGGTCGGTTGTCTGATAGAATTTGTGGTATTTTAAAATCAAACAATGTTAAGGTAGCCTTTAAGACTAACAACTCTTTGTACTCTAAACTTTGTAACCACAAAGAGAAGGTAGATAAAGGAACTAGATCGGGTGTATACAAGCTCACTTGTAATGACTGCAGTAAAGTAATGTTGGTCAGACAGGACGCAGTTTAATGCTTAGATTTAAAGAGCATGTTTCGGCATATAGGAATGAGCATCCTGATAAGTCGAATTTTGCCAAACATTTGTTGGAACTAAATCATTCTTTATCGGACTCCGATTCGTATGAAGTGTTACATTATTGTGGCAAGGGTTTCGTCTCGATGTTTTAGAATGCATGGAGATAATTAGATACAACACTATGGGGTCTATTATTAATGAGCAGGTTAAATTTAGTTTCATCTCCCTTGCTACGGCTTGGATCTAATTTCAGCAATGGTAGTAATTAAAACATGCTTTGACAGTAAATAAATAAAAAATCAAGATAGTTTTGAAGACGGTTTAAAAATTTTTATTAATAATTGTGGGTAGTTTTGTTTTGTTTCATAAAACGTATGTGGGTACTTGGGGGAGTTACAGTGACAAGTTAAAACGGTGGTTGTGGTTCGTTAGTCTAACAACTGGTAGCATGGTGTTACGGTTGTGTCACTCTGAAGATGAGCTCTGTTTGAGTTCGAAAACGCGTCAGTGTAGTGTGGTGGTGGTGATAGATGGGTTTGTGTGATTTGTGTGTGTTTCTTACAGTGTGGAGGTGGAAAGGAACTGCATGAACACGCATATTTTGCATAAGCTTAGCTATCGTAAGGTCGCGGGGTGAGCAAGGAAATATTTTAGTTCATTGATATGGACCTCCGCAAAGTAACGCCTGATTCAATAAATTACATATTTATGAATCAAACGGCGTATACAAATATTTTGCAAATTGGTGTGGTTATATGTATATGGAACCCATTCATGTATACTTATTTTTGCCTACGAGGTGGATACATTTAAATGAAATTTATTTAAGTAGCAACTTTCTGAAGCATTTTGTGATTACATAATACTGAAACAGTTTTAATGAATACAATTTTTGGTGTCAGTAATAGATACATATTTATGATGAAAATGTGTGGCTACATATTTTTCAATTTTTTTGTGTATACATACTTTTAGACGTGACTGTACATTAGGTCCCATCACTAAGGCCGTGTACACAAAACTGCGATGCGATGCGAATTCGCAACGCAAAAAGTTGCGACACGAATGCTGCGATGCGATTTCGTGCGGCAAGGCGTCTCCTTCCGTTTCACTGCGATACGATGCGATGCGAATACGCAAGATCTTGCGACGCGACGTACGAGCTCGCAGGTTTTTGCGATGCGACGTCGCATCGCAGTTTTGTGTACAGGCCCTAATAGTCTCTGGTTTACGTTACATGCATATTAAGTTTCTTCACTTTATTGGGCTTTGAATTTAATTAATGGATTATAAAAATCTGATAGCTTAAATTTATTTCGTATAACATACTAGTTATTTACGTTCAAATATTTTACGCCAGTGCATATATTCAGGCTACAACTGAAATATACTTCCATATATTTAGACCGCAGCAACTTTCTTGAGGAGTAAAAGGAAATGTGCATCAAGAGTCACCCACACCATGCTAGAATGAACGCACTGTAGGAAGTAGGGAATCAATATCCGTTCCCGTCGGTGTTCAAATTAAAATGTATAGCTACTTATTTGCAGAGCTGGCTATATAGTATGATTGGTTTTTCAGTCTTTTTGCTTTCTTTTATTTCAACTCCAATTTGTTACTTTTACGGGTATCCCGTGAAACCATATCGAAAATACAAACTGAGACATGGATGCACAGAAACACCAGAAAAAGAGACCAGCACTGGAATCGAACCCAGGTCTATAAAGCCTACACCACTGCTGGACAGGAATCTAGACATGAATTTTTCCTATGCATACATATCTCAGGTTGCTTATTTCTACTATGCTACTTAAGCAGCAGCACTAGCGACATCTATGTTTCGTCAAGAGACGTCACACTGTTTCGGAACTAACCGCTCACCCAGACAAGAGATGTCGCTACTAAGCAATCATATTATGAATGGTTTTTTGGAGTATTTTTTTATTTTTATTTCAACGCCTAATTTGTTACATCTACGGGTATCCCGTGAAACCATATCGAAAATACAAACTGAGACATAGATGCAGTGCTGGTCGCTTTTTCTGGTTTTTCTGTGCATCCATGTCCCAGTTTGTATTTCGATCTGGCTATATAGCTCTTCGGCCAACTTCTGACGTTGGAAACAAATTCTACATTGCGCGCGGCACCTCCAACGGAAAATAAAATTCGTTTCAGCGTTTTTAGGGTAACATAGGACTACAAGGAACCTCTATTTCTTTGAGTTATAATGTAAAGCCAAACGGGACACTATTACTCAGCCTCCGATATTTGTGTGCCAGCTATTGAAGATTGTGAGTTGTTAGACTTTCACGCCAAAACCGCTGGATGGATTTCGTTGAAATTGGTTGATGCTTGAAAGAAAAGACGATAAACTAGGTACTTTTTATTTCGATGTTCCCACGGTTTCGGAATGTACAGTACAGTTGAAACATTTGATTCCTGATCTACCGTAGAACGTTCTTACAGTAAGTAAACAAATAAATTAAAAGCAATATGTCACTATGACTTTTTCTTCGAAAAGGTTCCACACATATGGCCACGATTCAGTTGCTACGAGCGTGTACGCATGTAAAATTCTGAAATCTCGACCGCTATGTCTGGATAATTAAGCCGTGGTGGCCTACCTATCGCCTCTCAAGCAAAGGAACGTGGGTTCAAACCCGGGCTTGAACCTCAGTTTTTCGAAATTCATCTTCGAAATTACATTTCAAATTTATCACGAGCTTTACGGTGAAAGAAAAAACATCGTGAGGAAACCTGCGAGGTAATTCAATGATGTGTGTGAAGTTCCCAATCCGCACTGGACCCGCGTGGGAACTATGGCCCAAGCGCTCTCAGCAGCGGGACGTATATAGACTGAAATGATTATGATGTCTGGAGACATGAAATCGCAGATGAATATCACCACGTAGTTACCTCATGCTCTTAAAATGTTACTTTAGTTTCTGCATATCGGGACTGAACATCCTCATTAATCTCTAGGGATTAAAATATATTTTTTATTTACGTTGGAAAACCCTAAACAACCAATCACGGTGTTTGTGAATGAAGGATTTTTAGGGCGTGGAAATAACCTCAAAATGACAACTGTGCAAAAATATATTTAAAAAAAACACGATTTAATTTCGTGAATAATTACGAATAGGCATTAAAGATTAATTAATTTTATTATGCATAATCCAATCAGTTTAAAAATAGTTTTAAATTTTGAAACTGTTGGCTAAATAGCAAGCATTTAAAGCGTCACTTCAAACAATAAAAGAAAAGAAAAAACACGTAACAAATTTAGCAGGGCTACTATGAAATTCGGAAATCGAATTTTGTCGTTAGATCCCTTTGATACTATACTATTTAATACGAGAGCGAGAGGGACGTTAGGTACGATACGAACTTCGATTTTCGAACTTCGGAGTAGGCCCTCAGATGTCCATTACTCTAGCGTAAAAAAAACAATAAATAGTTTAAACACCTGTGGTGTTTGTGCGACAAGAGAAACAACGTATGTTCGCATTGGCATTTATTTCGACACTGACACAACTCAAGCTTACGTATAACTAGCTACCCACATCACACTCCTCTACGCTAAATTATTAATACTAGGTTCTTATTATTAACAGTATTTAATTACCTATTATATCTTATCTTATCAGATCTTATAATTAGGCTTAGTCAGACGACATTGTCTGACAGGGCGGGCTCGGGGTGGCGATGGTGGCATACTGGTTTGCGGCGGAGAATAATAGTTCTCCGGTGAGTCAGGGTCGGGCGCCGCGCGCTCCGCCGCCCCGCGCACCGGGCTCGCGGACCCCGCCGGCTCCTCCGACTCGGCCCCCGGCTCGACCTGCTTCAAAACTGACTGGTTCTCCGAAACATCATTTCCTAACTTAATTGGGGCAGACGCTAACGATAACCTTCCCTTACTTGATCGTTTCCGTAGCTGATCAATATGTCTGTGCATTATTTCTCCGTTGCTCCCCACTACCCTATAGTTACTAGGTCCTAGAACTTCTGCTATCTGGCCTGGTGCCCATTTCTCCGCTTTCAAATATTGACGGTACCACACTTGTTCTTCCCTGTCCAAACTCTTGCCTACTGCCGCGGATTGCTTCTGCTGACGCTCTTGAGCCGCCCGTACGCGGCCCTCCCTGTCCGGTTTAATGACATCTAGACGAGTTCTAATGTTCCTGCCTAGAAGAAGCTTCGCCGGGCTGTGGCCTGTTGTTGAATGCTCGATGTTTCTATAGTAAATCAAAAATTCCCACAACGCCCTATCGACATTCCTACGCTCCTGTATAGCCTTTTTTACCACTCGTTTTAATGTCTTGACCGCATTTTCGGCTAATCCGTTAGAAGCCGGGTGATAAGGGGCCGTAAAAATATGTTCTATTCCGTTGTGATTGTTGAAAAATTCGAATTCTTTAGACGCAAATTGTGTACCGTTATCTGTAACGATTTGACGCGGCAAACCCCACCTACTGAACAGTTCGTTTAACTTATCAATCAAACATTGAGCAGATATATTTGTCATGTTAAACACTTCAATCCATTTAGACATAGCGTCCACTACGACTAAATATGTTTTGCCCGCTATGGGACCCATGAAATCCAAGTGCAGGCGCGACCACGGGCGCGCGGGCCACGGCCACAGACGCGGCGCGGCGCGCGGCGGCGCGTCGGCCTGCGCCGCGCATGTCGCGCACCCGCGGCACGCGCCCTCCACCGCCTCATCCAAGCCCGGCCACCACACGTAACTTCGAGCTAGGGCCTTGGATTTGACTATACCCATGTGAGGTTCATGAATCATTTTCAAAATACGCTGTCTACAACTCTCCGGAGGTACTAATCTGTGCCCCCACATTACGCAATCCAAATCTTCATATAACTCGCTTCGCCTATTCCAATACGGTTTTAAAGTATCTATATCGCAATGTGGCGGCCAACCGTCGCGAATGTAGCAAAGAACTTTCGATAAAATAGGATCTCGCGAAGTACCACGCTTAATTTGATTATAATCTAATAAGAGTTGTTCTTGTACATAATGTAAATAGGTTTGCTCCGGCACGGCTTGCGCATTTTGTTTACTATCACCGATGGGTAACCGCGATAACCCGTCCGCGCCGTTGTCATTAGTACTCACATACTCGATATCGTACGAATAAGCAGACAAAATAATGGCCCATCTCTGCATGCGGCTAGCCACCATAGTAGGTATTCCCATGTTAGGTCCGAAAATTGACACCAGGGGTTTATGATCGGTACGTAATATGAATCGTCTCCCATATAAGTACTGATGAAATTTATGAATACAAAATATAATGGCTAGCGCTTCACGATGTATTTGGGAATAATTTTTCTCCGCGTCGTTGAGCGAGCGCGACGCGTAGGCGACCGGCCGCTCCGCGCCAGCGCGGTCCCGCTGCGACAGCACGCCGCCCACCCCGCGGGCGCTCGCGTCGCTCGTCACTATTAGAGGCTTGCTCGGATCGTAATGAGCTAGTACCTCGGCACCTGCTAATGTTTGTTTGATCTGTACAAACGATTGCTCACAAGCGGCCGACCAATACCACACTTTATTTTTCTTAAGCAATTCGTATAACGGTACTAGTTTAGAACTCATATTCCGTACGAATTTCCCATAGTAATTGAGTATTCCTAAAAATGATCTTAATTCGGTGGTGTTAGTGGGTCTCGGTATATTTACAATAGCTTCAACCTTGGACGGATCCGTCTGAATGCCCTTATCACTTATTATGTAACCGAGATAACGCACTTCGTTTACTAAGAACACGCATTTGTTGCTTTTTAATTTAAGACCCGAATTATGCAATCTACTAAAAACCACCCCCAGTGCTTCTAAATGTTCGTTTTTAGTTTTGCCCCCTATAATGACATCGTCCAAGAATATTTCCACGTTCGGTATACCCTGTAATAGATTGCACATTATTCTTTGAAAAATCCCCGGGCTTGATGCCAATCCATATACGAGCCTATTGTACCTGTAAAGCCCTCGATGTGTATTTATAACAGTGTACCTTTTTGTCTCGTCTAACACTATCTGGTTGTAGGCTTGAGATAAATCAATTTTGGAAAAATAGCGGGCTCCACTTAATTTGACCATAAGGTCATCAATACGGGGCAGGGGGTACCGGTCGATCAGCAAGACCGGGTTCACGGTCGCCTTATAATCCGCACATACTCTCAGAGAACCGTCAGCCTTGTTTACCAGTACGAGCGGAGACGCCCAGTCGGAGCAGTCGACGGGTTCAATGACCCCGTCGCGCAGCATGGCGTCCAGCTCGTCGTCCAGGCGCTCGCGCAGCGCGTAGGGCACGGGCCGCGCGCGGTGGAACACCGGCGCCGCGCCCTCCCGCACCCGCAACGTCGCCACCCCGCCAGTGAAGCGTCCGAGCCCTCCGTTGAATAGTTCCTTATACCTATCGAATAAATTATTTATCTCATCAGACATTTCCGTACTACTTGTTACATGGTTACACGCATTAAACAGAGGAATTTTAATACCTAGTTCCGTTAACCATTGACGGCCCAATAATGAGGTAGTGCCCCCTTCTATTACAACAATTCTAACTTCTTCTCAATACTACCCCACCGTACAATTGGTTTTATACAACCGAGCGGTTTAATTTTTGAACCGTCGTAAAATTTTAACACAATTTCGTTTTTATTCCTAATGACATGCCTACTAAAATACGATCTATAAAGTTCGTTACTTATACATGAAACCGCCGTTCCCGTATCCACTTCCATGTTCACTATTTGATTGTCAATTGTGATCGGTAAACTCACCGGTTTATAATCGTTTAAACACAGATGATAGAATTCTTCTTCCGGGATCCCCTCGTCTTGAATAGCTTCACCGCCCTCGCCATGGTGGAGCGGGACAGATGTGCGAGCGTCGCCGCCCGGGCCCGGGCACACTCGCCGCAGGTGGCCCGTCCGCCTGCACAGACTGCACAGGTAGTCCTGGAACCGACAGTTCCCATAACCGTGCGTAGTGGCCCCGCACCCTGGACAATTTTTGGTTCGACCTCCGCCGTCGGCACCCGTGTGACCAAACGTCTCACTCCGTGCCCTCCCGCGGTCCCCGGCCGCCGCCCGCCCGCGACCTGCACTCCGCGTCCGGGACCTGCCCCCGCGCCCCGCCGGCGCCCCGCGTCTCCCGGCCCCATACTGCGCTAGCGCATGCACCGCCGCCGTCTCCCCGGCCCCCGCTCCGGAGCCGACGTCTCTGCCCGACGATCCCCCCGCTTTCCCCTCCACTGCGGCCGCGTCCCTCTCCGCCGCCGCCAGTGATAATGCAATTTTTTCCGCCTGATTGAAGGTAAGCGAATCGTCCTCGGCAAATAAACGTTGTCTAATTATGTCACTATGCAACCCGCACACGAATTGATCTCGAAGATTCTCGCTGAGTGTCGAACCGAACTTGCATTGACGAGCTAATCTCTTTAACTCCGCAATGTACGCGGCTATGCTTTCATCGTTAACCTGTCTACGTTGTCTGAAGCGAAATCTCTCTGCGAGCACCGACGGTGTAGGCTGCAAATGTTGACGCAGCGTTTCGACGGCGGTATCGTAGGATAGTTCGGAAGGCTTCTTAGGGCTTGCCAGATTTGCTAAGAGTTCGTACGCTTCGTCCCCCATGACTGCTATTAGCGTAGGCAACTTAATTTCCGCCTTGACTGTATTGACTACAAAATACATTTCTAGCCGGTCTACATACGAACTCCAGGCGCCACTCCGCACGTCAAATTCACTTATCTTGCCCACTGACATTGTTATTGTTGTAACTGTCCCGCGTACCTACACTTTATTAGCACACTCGCTCACTATAGATTCGTCTATGCACGCGTTAATAATAATATAATAATCCTCGTCAGCCACTGTGGTGTTTGTGCGACAAGAGAAACAACGTATGTTCGCATTGGCATTTATTTCGACACTGACACAACTCAAGCTTACGTATAACTAGCTACCCACATCACACGACCATAATGACACGAAATGTTAGCCACCCGTCACCCGAGCAGAGTAAGCTTGTTTTAGTCCTTGTTGAATAATGTACTATTATTCAAGTCTTCTAGAATTCCCGTGGGAATTAAATAAAACACCAGAATTTCAACTTTACTACCAGATTCAATGTTTCAAGTCACGTGATTCCGTGGGAAAGATAAAGCAAGGAATAATCCAGGAGGAAACGTTTTTTGTCGGCTGCTTTTTTTTAATAACGAGTACGGTCGTCTTGAGGTGCTACACCGAAATTCGAAAATCGAAGTTCGTGTCATTCCGTCCCTCTGACACTTATACTATTTAATATATGAGAGGGACGTACTTGATTGACGTCGTTTAAGGAGAAATGTGGCGTAGCGTAAGTAGACGTGACCACAAAATACAATGTTCTGAGAAGAACAGGGGCGCTACTACTAAAACTCGCAAATCGATGTTCGTATAAAACACCGTCCCGCATAACACCGTCGTCTGAGTATTTGATCTTAATTTCAGCTTGATACCTCTACGGGTTCCGGAGAAAAATAGTCTTGACAGACAGACAGGCATACGGACAGCAGAGTGATTCTATAAGGGTTTCGTTTATTCCTTTTGGGTCACGGAACCGTAAAAACCAATAGTATTCGAAATATGTTACCAAATCAGCATTTAATAATAACCAACATAATTAAATTTTAACTTAAAGTAGGTTAGATTATTATTTCCATACAAAACTTCCAGTTTCGCTCGAAGAACAGATAACCGTTCGGAGAGAAAAGTTCTTGAGTGGCGACCGCGAACCGGAAGACGAAGCGTTGGCATTCCTCCCACTAGGTGGACGGACATCGTGAGGGTGGTGGGCCGGTGGATGCAACTGGTGAGTTGTCGTTCATTGTGGAGTTCTAAGGGGGAGGTCTTTGTTCAGCGGTAGACGTCTTCCGGCTGATGATGATGAAAGCTTCCAAGGGTTAGGATCCGACGGAACAAGGGCTATTACCTGTCGACGGAGATGCAGACGAGCACGTTAGAGGAGAGGTAGAGGCCGAACGCTCGCAGCACCAGCAGCAGCTTGCAGCACAGGTTGCCCGCCAGCCACGCGTTCGTGAACTTCCAGCCGATCTGGACCACGGAAACAGAATGTATGTATTTATGGGGTGTGTAATCCATACTCATATTATAAATGTGAAAGTGTGTGCCCGTGTGTTTGTATGTTTGTCCGTCTTTCACGCCGTAACGGAGTGACGGATCGACGTGATTTTTGGCATAGAGATAGTTTATGGGCTCGAGTGTGACATAGGCTACTTTTTATCCCGGAAAATGCACAGTTCCCGAGGGAACAGCGCGCGATAACAGAATTCCACGCGGACGAACACGCGGGCAGAATAAAAATAAGTACCTACCACGGGACACTTGACACCAATGAGGGCTAACGCCGCTAGAGGCGCTAGTGTAGCGAGAGGTCTCCGAAATGTCAAATGTTAGGTACTGTTTTTGGGTGAGCTTTTAGTTTAATTAGAATAATTTGGTGAGTATTTTGCAGTACCTGAAATTAATTATGGCAAATATGCGTTACGGTACGGGGTAATGAACGTCTGTTTTGTCTTACGCAACACTGTGGCATGCTCGATATTTTTGTACGGTATTTAAATGTTAACTTTGTTTTCACGCCGTAATAACAAACTAACCACTATATACTTCAGGCATGACCTTTGTCTACAGTGGCGCCAACTGGTGAGCGTGAAAACTGTAGCCCTTATTGACCGGCTCTTGCCATCGCTTTCACCATCTCTTTCTGTCACCATCTTACACCGTTAGACACAAAGAAGAAATAATGAATGCGATAGCAAGCGTCTGCACGATAGACAATACGGCCTCGTCCCAAAGTAAGTAAAACTTAGAGAGCGGCGGGTTGTAATATTCGAGCTAACATGAAAGAGAGCACACAGAATACCGCGCGGGAAATAAGCGTGGCACGGTATTCTGTGTAGCCTATATAACGATATAAGCATGTAAGTTTACTGTCACAGGAGTACCGTTACCCGACGTCGACGTAACTTTAAAAGGCCTTGAGGGACGTTAAGGTATTTAAGAAGTCCTTGTTGACCTCTTGCGAGTAATGGAGAAGGGACGTGGACATCAAGATGTATCGAGATACGTGTTTGGTTCTAAAAGTCATCCACACACACACACAAACATCACGCCTGTATTCCCAAATGGGGTAGGCATCCAGTAGGGCTTTTTAGGATTCCGAACGCAAAGGGTCTGATAATAAAATGAAATGAGAGCGTCTGTTTGTTGCTGGCAGCTTTTTACCTCTGACACAAATAGGGGTGTTATAAATTTACGCCAATGTCTGTATGTGGCATGATGGCGTCGTAGCTCTCGAACGGGTGGAACGATTTCGATACGGTTTTTTTTACATAAAAGCGAGTTTATTTGCGATGGTTGTTAGCTATGCTTGTCAAAAATTGGTTAAGCGGTTTTTGAGATATTGAACTTTGAAATAACAATGGTTTTTTTTTTTCAAGTTATACTTGAAACGTTTAGGTAATTAGCTAAATGTAAACAAACTTCAGCTGCGAGATTTGGTACATTCAAGGATTTTAAACATTTTACTTATCATAGTAATACAAACTAGACTAGAGTATTTCAATACAGAAAAAATTAAATGTTTAGATAGTTTAATGGCGGAATTTCAATTTGTTTTGTTTACATTTAGTTAAATACCTATCCAAACCAAGTATAGGTTGTAAGTACGGAACCCTAAAAAACAAAGATAGCGAGTATTAGGACAGTGACGGCACTCACAGCTTAAATTGGACCTTGACTATGCAAAGTAGCACTTAAAATGAAATGGTCCTTTCATTTTAAGTGATACTTACTGTTTGATTTTAAGCTTTTGTTCCCATCAAATAATCAAGCAACGAAAACAATTTTAAGTGGGAAAATCACCGCGAGTTTTCCGAGGAATTAATAAGGAAAAAAATGTTAATATAGATCTAAATACGCGTCCTTTCGATCAAGTACCTGGAAAAATGTTATGTTGTTCTGGTTCTGTTCAATGCAGATTTTAATTAAATAAGTTTAACTGGCTTTTGGTGGTGTATCTCTTCCACCATCAAGAGACCCATTTGCTCAAGTTTGCCATCCAAGTAAAATAAAAAAAATAAAAAAATTTATAAAAAATTTAAAGTTCAAGCGGGAAAATTCAACGCTGATTTTCCGATTAATTTAATAAGAAATTCTTAAATTTTTTGTTTTTTGAAAAAAATTGTTTAAAGTGCATTTTCATTAAAATCGAGCCCCCCCCCCCTCTAAAATCTAAACCGGTGGGTGGAAAATTTGAAAAAAATCAGGATGGTAGTACCTAAGTATATCAAACTTACAAGGAAAACAAATGCTGGAAAATATGTTATGTTGTTCCCGGGGGGTTGTGCTAGTTCTGGGTTCAATGCATATTACAAGATTTTAATTAAATAAGTACTTAGCACCGCCACTTTGTCCAAATTAAAAAAAAAGTTTTGCTAGGTTGTGCTAGACTTGTGCTAGCTTGTGCTGTTATCAGTTTTTCGATATCGCTTATAATTTACAAAATGGATAACAGCACAAGCTAGCACAACCGTAGCACAACCTAGCACAACCATTTGTTTTTCGAATTTCCAAAATGGCGGTGCTAACTTCACTCACATGAATTATTAGTAGTTTAAGAGTAAATAGCAGCCTAAGGTATAAAATATACCTAAACTTGGACTATTGAAAAATTATTTGAATTTTAGAAAAATATTACTTAATTTTTACGTCATATCTACGGAACCCTATTTTAGGCGTGTCCGACACGCTCTTGGCCAGTTTTAACTGGATCCATCCGTCCGGTTTGTAGTGGCAAAACCGTACAGCACATTTCGAACGGATCGGATTTTTGCGGTATCTTACAAACCGAATGCTCATCTGAAACCTACCACATCAGCATGTAACTACAAAACGTATCCCGCAGAAACGGAATCCGCAAAAAACGGGACGTTACCGTGGGAAAGGGCTCTTATAGGATGACATTCCTATTCGTCTGTCTATCTATCTGTCCGTCTATCAAGATCCTTTAACTCAGAAACACGTCGAGGTATCGAGCTGAAATTAATATCCAATACTTCGGTTTGCATTAGCATGTCTGCTCTACTAAGGAAAGAAAAAAGAAATACTAATTTCCATTTTCATGCCTTTAAAGAGACTTTCGAAGTAGCTCCTTTGGCAGTACAAAGGAGAGAATTATTAGTATGAAAAAAAGGAACTACAGGAACCACTCGTACTGCTAGTACCTAATACGAGCACTAAAGAAAGTTGAAATAGCTGTTTCACTACTTTTTATTTTACTGAGCCATTATAAGATTACGTAACTCTCATTTGTATGGACGGAACTCTCAAAACATGAGAAAGGTTCACACTCGACCGACTTGTTTTGTATTTCAAATAAAGTAATTTATTTTTTCTTGAAAAATACTCGTGTACTTTTGAGTAGGTAAGTAAAACAACTCAAGACCATTTCTGCTTCCGGAATCTAATCAAAACTTCGACGCAAAAGTTATGAGTGTTAGAGCAGTTATAAAGGACATCAAACCGAGTTATTTGAGTAATTTTCTATTAAGAAATCCGAAAATTACTTTTACTCAAATATCTGACGTATTTTTTTATCTGTTACTAGGGAAACGTTGAAGGCGCAAGAGCACGTGGCAGGTCACCCATGCGTTGGCCGGTTAAGTTAAAACTACACTCAATCCACTGCACGAATGTTCGAGAAGGGCTGCAGCCCTTCGTACTCCAGTACGGGAGGAATGGCGACAGACTGGGAAGCTTGCCGCAACCCCTGAGGCTCATAATATTACAAGCATGTATGTATGTAAACTCTTTATTATACAAAAGAAACGAAACATAACACAATTGACAAACTTTGAGATACTTGTACAAGTTTCACCTGTCCCGTTGTCTGTCTGTCTGTCTGTCTGTAATCAAATCTTGCAAGTTAAATTCGACCAACTTACAATAGTTCGATTGATTCGAAATTTTATATTCTTATGTAAATTGCGTGTCAATACAATAATCTGGTAGTGACATCCTGGTAGTCCGGCCAGGATCGTCTCCATAGGACGGAACTCTTCAACGGTTAATGGCATCGACTTGAAATTTGGTATGCAACAGATGTATGTACAGTCAACAAAAAGTACAGTCAGCAAAAAAAGCTTGTATTCAAAATGTTTTTTTTTCTAAAAACTTATTGTCTAACTTACTTCTTTCTTTTTCGATCTCGCGCCAGGGCCATCAGTATTGCAAACGTAATTAAATTAATGTCCTACCACCAGCGGTATGACGCCGCAGGTGACACAGACGTAAGCGACAGAGAGATGCGTCATGAGCAGGTCCACTCGCGTCCGTCTCCTCCGGCCCCGCGCCAAGGCCATCAGTATTGCACACGTAATTAATTTAATGTCCTACCTCCAGCGGTATGACGCCGCAGGTGACGCAGACGTCAGCGACAGCGAGATGCGTCATCAGCAGGTCCACTCGCGTCCGTCTCCTCCGGCCCTACACCAGGGCCATCAGTATTGCAACAGTAATTAATGTCCTACCTCCAGCGGTATGACGCCGCAGGTGACGCAGACGTCAGCGACAGCGAGATGCGTCATCAGCAGGTCCACTCGCGACCGTCTCCTCCGGCCCTACACCAGGGCCATCAGTATTGCAACAGTAATTAATGTCCTACCTCCAGCGGTATGACGCCGCAGGTGACACAGACGTCAGCGACAGCGAGATGCGTCATCAGCAGGTCCACTCGCGACCGTCTTCTCCGGCCCCGCGCCAGGGCCATCAGCACTGCTAGGTTGCCCAACGCCCCTGATGACAAAACATATCCTGTTAATTATGAATTCTTGAAAAAAGTAACCTTTTGGAGTTTGGAGTCTGATCAGCGGGTCCAAGAAGTATAACACAGAAGTATATAAATACATTTTTTGTACTGATTTGTAGAGTGCAATAAATAATATATGTATTGGATTGTATAAATATGGTCCTCCGTAAAGTAAATCAATAACTTGAATCAAACTGAACCAATCAATAACTCGGGTGTCGTTTATTTAGTATAAAAACTTTTTGTATACCTAATGTCAATGTTCCGGTTAATACAATAACCCATAAATATCATAATAAACGAGTAGCATAACAAAAAAATGCATAGGTATAAAAGCATAACGTTTACATTACATAACATTCACTTAGCATAGCTCTACATTTGACATAAGGATCAGATGTCTAAGATTTAAGTATAAATAAGTTAAATAAAATAGAGCAGAGACATGCTATTGCATACCGGAGTATTGGATATTAATTTCAGCTCGATACCTCGACGTGTTTCTGAGTTAAAGAATCCTAATAAACGGACAGATAAAGACAGACGCACGAAAAAGTCATCCTATCCTATGCAGATTTAGTTAAATAATTTAAATTCTGCATTTCGTTTAAATATGCGAATATGCAAAGTGAAATTACCTAGTACAATTGATGCATAATTACTAGCATTACACATCCCAATAACTCAATATTCACCGGGCTGCCGAACGCTACATGCTTGCTACTACGTTATACGTTACGTTAGTATCGTGATGACCAAATTGGCAAAGCTTGGTACTTTAACTGCAAGGCACTGCAGCTGAAGATATAGCTTACTCACAACTGCTTCTTTCACAAGTTACAGTCAAGGGCAAAGATATCGATACGGCCAAAGTTACAAAAAGATGTATACACGACTTTATGCACTTAATATTAAGGCCGTGTATACATATTTTTGCAACTTTGGCCGTGTATATCTTTGCCCTTGACTGTACATAACAAAAATTTCACTCCATTGCGCTCGGATAACACACAGTGTCACAAATAACTAAATGTGGTGCCAGCATAAAGTATGTAGGCAAACAAGTATGACCTTTACTTTAGTTCGGGCATGTACAAACTTTGATGTGGGCAGTAACATAGTCTCTTCAAACATGACACGCTGGTTTCATCCCACACTAGATAATCTACTCTTGCCCTACGGTCAGACTATGCTCGTCGGACCACACCCCGATCTATGGTACCTATTATACTCTAACTAATTGAATACCATCGCATTTCATTCATTCTTCGTCTCCGTTCATTTGTCAGTCCGTCAATCAAGCAAGACCCTTTCTATCAAGATAAGATATTAAGGCAGTTGTCTCACCGCCGGCGAGGAAACGATTGGCTATCGACTATTTTCTCGCTCAAGAAACGAACAAAAGATATAAGATCCTGTGTGAGTATAAAAGACACATATATTAATAGTTGATCGCTGGCGGTTCACACTGCCGGCGAGGACTCGCTCTTACATCATTTGTCGCAGCGACAAGAGCTAAGACTCGCTGAGCTATAAAACTAGCTCAGCGATACTCGCTCAGCGCTGTTAGCTTGGCGGCCGCCCGGCTCGAGCGAGTAGAGCGAGTAATCGCCCGTCGTGCTCGAACACTCGCTTCTCGCTGCTCGCCCACTCGTTTCTAGTTACTCGCTCTGCTCGCTTCTCGCTCATCGTCGGCGGTGGGACAAGTGTCTAAGATAAGATCAATTACGTATTACGTAAATACGTATTCTAATAATTAGTTTCGGACGCAACCTGCGTCGATACCGTAGCCCCTTCACATCTCCAGGGTACAACTAGAAAAGCTGACGCAAAGGCTGAAGCGGCCGAGGGCAGGAAAATATTAAAATACCAGGGTCTCGGTTCAGCCTACAATTTCGTTGCTGTCGGATTTGAGACCCTGGGTCCTTGGGGTCCCGGCGCACAAAATGTAATTAAAGAAGTGTAAAAGCGCCTGGTCGACACTACTGGAGACCAAAGGGCTGGCAGCTATCTCTCTCAACGAATCGCCATCGCCATTCAACGAGGGAATGCTGCCAACCTCTTGGGCACCATGCCACGGGGGCCTTTTTTTATTTAGATTTAATTTCGTGGGAGTTAAGTTTTCTAAGTTAGGTACTTAGTTAGTTTATAGTTATGTTTTATACGGTTATTTTTTCTTAAATTCTTTTATTTAATTATCATATTATTGTAAATATAAGCTTGCTATCCCTTGAAGCAGTGAAAAAATAAATTTTCGAAGTCATCGCTAGTAAGGGCGCAGGCTGAAAATCAGTGCTGCAAGTTTTTTTCTTTTGCCACCAGCCACCTGCTTACGTGTATTTTTTATTTGTGTCGTCCTGTCTTATTTTCTGTGGCAATTAATGATTTTATAGTTATTATTATTATTAAAATCAGGTCGTCGATTTACATGCGTCTCTATCTGTACCAATTTTCACGGACGGGCAGAAAATGAAATTGTGGAAATCGCTTTACGTTGAACTTTACGAACACCCGACACCAAAATATCATTAGTCAGATATCGCTGGTGTTGGCTTATTGGGCGACCCACGCCGTCAATCAATAGGATTACTAACTATCTATCTACTAACCTATCGGATTACTAACTAGTATCAAAATTCAGTCCCATTTCCGAGTATAGAATAGTAAATAACAGAAACGGATCAAATCGCTAGATAAATACTCAGGTTTCAGGACAATTTGGACATTAATTGACCTAGTCCCAAACTAAGCAAAGGTGTGGGCACTATGTGGGCGGTAACGGATAAGTAACACACGTATCTAGATAAATGCACGGACATATTAAATACATACAAGACTAGACCACAAAACGTTCGTATTTTTCACACAATTATCTGCCCCGACTGGGAATCGAATCCGAGACTTCAAGTTTTGCAGTCAGCACTGTGTAAACAAATCTTATAGATAATTACTGTTGCAAAGTAATTGTTTAGAGTTTTCATTTTTTTAACCCCTCACGCAAAAAGAGGGGTGTTATAAGTTTGACCGCTATGTGTGTCTGTCTGTGGCACTGTAGTCCTTAAACGGGTGAACCGATTTAAATGCGTTTTTTTTATTTGAAATGAGGTTTCCTAGCGATGCTTCATAGACATGTTTCATCAAAATCGGTGTAGATACCTATTGAACTTTGAAGTGACAAAGTCGGAGGTTTTCCAACTTTTCGTTGGCTAGGTTATTTTATAGTTGTTTATAGTTTAAATACCATGAATATCGTGATCAATGAGCAATAATGAGCATACCTGCAAACAGCAACGTAGCGTACACTGCCAGCACGACACCAGCGCCATCGCCCGTCTCCACGCTCAAACTCGCGTTGTACAGCGTGCCGGACTCGAAGTAGTCCCAGAACTGCTTGTCTATGGCCGCCGTGGCCTCCACGAAGGTTAGGTTGTCCATCGTTCATAGGTTTTGATTTACGTCTCCATAGCTTCATTTATTCAATAAATAAATATCATGGGACACTTGGCACCTATTGACCTAGACCCCATACTAAGCTAAGCTTGTACTATGGATAAAGATACTTATATAGATAAATACACACTTAAATACATATTAAACATCCATGACCAGAGAACAAACATTCGTATTATTCATACAAATATCTGCCCCGGCCGGGAATCAAATCTGGGACCTCAAGCTTCGTAGTCAGGTTCTCTAAGCACTTGGCCATCCGGTCGTCCAATTGTTTCTAACGATATTAAAATATAAGCTACCCAGGAGCTATTTACCCTAGGGCCAAGGGCCATGGCCTAAGACGGCTTCGGGGGGCGGTAAAGCACCTATTACAGGTTTTTTTCTTAAATGAAATAACCTACTTTATCGTCACTTAATGGGGCGGCAAAGCTGCAGGCCTGGGGCGCCAAATCTTTAAATACACCTCTGATACTAACCCCATCATTATTTGTATTCGTCACGTATAAAACTATCTTGATACCTTTCCCATCAAAGTCAAAGTCAAAATATCTTTATTCAATTTAGGCTATAACAAGCACTTATGAATTTCAAAAAAAAATCTACCACTGGTTCGGAAAAACCTCTGCTGAGAAGAATCCGGCAACAAACTCAACGAGGCATATATATTTTTTAAACAGATTTACAATTTCAACACAGATACTGAATAAAAAAATCTAGTAACTTTTTAGTTTGGCAAGTAACTTTAAAAGTGCTTAAATTGCTGAAAACTCGCCATACATGAAAAATTTATTCCCCCAAAATATAGCTACCCACTTGAAAAAGCGAGAATTTACAACTACTGCTGAGAGAACTAATACCGAGACATTTAGACGCTGCTTGTTAAGTGCTGAATGCCTGGAGTGAAGTGCACTCAAAACTAGTTCAAACTGCCTTTAATATTTTGCAACGTATATCTAAGTGGTTTCTTTGCTTTCGGCGTCGAGACTCTAGGCCCTTATGGTAAGGGTGCGCTGAGCTACACAGGGAGCTCAGCAATAGGTTAAGGGAGGCAACAGGCAATCCTCGCGCCGGCAGCTTTCTCGCGCAAAGAATCTCAATCGCAGTTCAACGCGGGAATGCTGCCTGCGTGATGGGCACCATGCCAAGAGGCCCACCTCTCTTTTTTAATTAAAGTTTTAGTTTTAGTTATTTTAATTAAATAGTAGCTTTAGTCCTATGGTTATTTTGTATTACTTCATATTTCTTGATAAATTATATATATTTTTAGTGGTTTTATGCTTTTGTCGTTCTACGAGCGTTTCAATCGCTATCTATCAGTTCCCTGTCGCATTTAAATATTGAAGAAATGAGAGATCGTAAGTGAGCAAGAAATTTGAATGTATTGTAATTGTATTGTAATTGTACCGTAAGCACACCATATCGTTTTATAAAATACTTCCATTCACCTGACTCATTTTTAGAGTAATGGCAAAAACGGAACCCTTATAGTTTCGCCATGTCTGTCTGTCCGTCTGTCTGTCCGTCCGCGGCTTTGCTCAGGGACTATCAATGCTAGAAAGCTGTAATTTTGCACGAATATGTATATAAACTATGCCGACAAAATGGCATAATAAAAATTAAAAAAAAAAAAATTTTTGTGTATCTCCCATAGACGTAAAGTGGGGCAAATTTTCATTAAAATCGAGCGTCCGTCCCCCCCCCCCCTCTAAAACCTAAGCCGGTGGGTGGAAAAATTTGAAAAAATTTAGAATGGTAGTAAGTATATCAAACTTTCAAGGAAAACTATAACGGTTAAGTTTGCTTCAGAATTATTAGTAGTTTAAGAGTAACTTATAGCAGCCTAAGGTATAAAATATACCTAAACTTGGAAGATTCCGTATAAAATACGAAATCCTTAGAAAAATATTACTTATTTTTTCCTAATGGCTACGGAACCCTATTTTGCGCGTATCCGACTCGCTCTTGGCCGGTATTTTCAGTAGAAGCAACAGAAAACAGTTAGCGGTTGAAACGCTACCCATTTCTCCTTTCCAGTATACTCAATCAGGGTTCAAAATTTATCGAAAGGCTAATGGAATAATATAACTAAATAATAATAGGCCTTGACATCTTTTACAGATGATTGATTTAAGTAAATCACGACGACACATCGACATACTCATACTCATACTCATACTCTTTTATTGGTAATATCATTATTACATGTCATTTTGTTAAATTATTCTAATATATTCTAAGAACTAATTATTTAAATAATTTCAGTAAATAATAGCCGTTGGCTGAAATTTAAGGAACTCATCAAAAGTGTAGAATGTGTGCTCGACAAGCCAGTTTTTCAGTCTTTTTTTAAAAATGTCTAACGACGGAGCCGAAGTAATTGTCTCGGGCAACTTGTTGTACACCGTCGGGCCTACAACATGAGTCACTTTGCCAGACTTAGCGAGCCGTCGTTTGACTGGACGGAGCCTTTGAGGGTTACGCAGCGAGTGGGTTGCCATATCAGCGCGCCTACCATACTTGCACAGATTACTATATACATATACACCAGTTTGGAATATATATAGACTGCATATGTATAGACTGCACAACGGCGTACAAAATTCGTTCACAGCGTAAGGTACATTAGAAGTCAATACGACGACACTTGATGGATAACTAAGGGTCTTTAAGAAAAGCTGTAAAAGTCGAGCGCCTGTTAAGGTACTCATACTATAGTAATATAATATTAGGAGCTAGATTAAAATGTAATTAATTGCTCAATACATGCGTAATTTGCTTTTTAAAAAAATACAACAGAACTTTTTTTATGTAAATCGAGGTTGGTTTAACACGATAGACGATTATACATGCTGATAGAATCCCATGTGAATTTTGCAATATTTTTGCACTGTCATTTTTATTGAATGCTTTCGATGTTGCTATGGATACTAATGTCTTCTGTTTACTAGCATGAACAGAAAAATTAAAAGCGTATCGACGCAATTAAATAACTATCAAATTTGTTCTTGTTAAGAACACATTTTGTTTTAGTTATTTAATTGAATTAATTTTATTTTACACTTTTAGTTCTTAACTTATGTAAATATATTGTTGACTTCGCTACAGTTTATTAGTTTTGAATTTGCATTTCTTTTGAATAATAAAATATTTAAACACACGACACTATAATATTTTCACTTTCACATTCAAACTACAAAAACTTCACTCGAAAATATTTTGATAACAAAACACGACACATCAAAAATGATCACTCGAAACACAACACAACTTAGCTGTGTCATCGGGCGTGCGTGCTACGCGGCGTCGTAGCACTGACTGGCTACGAGCTACGACGCTACGCCGTAGCATCGTAAATGAACGAACTTTTCGTCTTCAAACTTTTTGATCCCTTTTAAGCGATTGTTCGAATTGCTACTTACTTTACAAAGTACTTGAAGTGTCCTTTGTTGGAGTTTCTGGAACTGTATGGAAAATAATAGTACTGATAATATTATAATTGCGAAAGTTTGTGAGTACGTCCTGGACGGTCCCAAATATATTATGTACCTACTTCGTTGAGTTTCTTGCCGGATTCTTCTCAACAGAGGTTTTTCCGAACCGGTGGTAGATTTTTTGACATTCATATGTAAGTGTTTGTCATATCCTAAATTGAATAAAGATATTTTGATATTGATTTTGAAAGATCAGCGCCATTAGCACGACCGGCAGTATGCTAATTTGGGGCAATTTCATGACATTTTAGATTAGCGACTCTTTCAATGTTTTTTTTAACATGTCACGAATAAATGTTTTCTCTCTCTCTCTTTTTGTATCTACATATCTATTTTTCTCTTTTTGATGCTAAAACGGCTTGCTTGACGGATGCAAATTTGATATGTAGCTGTGGTATGTAGGATCTCACATAACTTGGCTTTTTAGACTTTTTACCGTTGAATGTCGCTGCTAGTATTGTATCTATTGTTCATGATTTTTTGTTCATATTTCGAGGCTGCGGCACTAATAATACAAAGTTTATAATAAAGTACATAACATAAATAAAAAACGCTGTTGCTCGTGCAAACGTCACCCACGTTGATGTGACGCGATGACGATGGCGTGACGACAATCGATCTATTTACCTTAGTATTACTCTGGAAAAACGCATTCTCAAGCAAAGCTCAGTCGCCCAGGCAATATGTGTGTCTAGCTCATGCCCACAATTCCATACGCTTCGTATCTTGCCGTCCCGCTGTCGCTGATATTATTTAAAGAAAGAAAGAAAGAATGATTTATTTGCTTAGTACGAAAGTGAGGCACGTTACGGTACGAAGTTTGATTTTCAAATTTCGTAATAGCTCCCCTGTTCTTTCTCATTCTAACTCGCTACACTCTTGACAGAGTGAACGTGGTCGTCGGTTGAACATTAATATTAAGATTCACCGGTGACCTATCGTTTCGCCGAGTTTCATTACGCAGATTTTCGTTTCGCAGACAACTATTGGCAGATTTTTCTTTTGGCCGAGCAAGGTTTGGTATAATTTCGTTACGCCTATTATTCGTTTCGCCGAGAGTCGGTAGAAAGAATAGCGATAAGCAGATTTACGTTTAGTAGATTGTTTGTTTCGTTATTGTTTCAGTAAACCGAACAACTGTTCGTCGAGATACGATAAGCAGAGTTATCACATAGCATTCATATTGTTAAGTAGATTTAATGTTCAGTCGATTTTCGATAAAATCGGTCAAACGACAGGTAGGATTTTACTGAGTTGACTATTTAAATATACTAGCTGTTATCAAAATGTAGTTAGGTGCAACGGCGAGCGTTAGCGAGGAGGAGTGTTAGGTAGAATTGCGACCAACAACGCACGAGCCGAGCAAGCGAAGCGAGCGTGCCGCGGCAGCGACCGGCGAAGTGCCAGAACCGAACTGCTAGCATCGCGACTTGGTTTGTTTAGACTCCAATATAAAATAAATACAAATGATGGTCAAAAATACGTTTATTACTTGCGTTATACCTACGTTTAAATCATATCGAATGCGGTCAGCACAGCGTGTAAAAATGCCAATAAGGCCATAGTATAATCCACACATATTCGCGGTATTGAATGCCATTCCCCATGTGAAACGAAAAGATGCGAAAAGTTGATATGCGCACTGAATAATAAATAGTTCAACCGTTACAAAAGCGAAAGGTTGTTCGACCAAATGTGCAAAATGTGTAGTGATTAATAGGCTAAACCAATTTCTGTGAATAGTTGTTCGGCTTACTGACTCATATGCCAAGTAAATAGTCTGCTAAAGGTTGAGTTACGAAACGTTAGTCTGCAAAACAATACATCTGCGTACAAATTCATCAGCGTACCGTTACTCGGCGAAACATTGTCTTCCAATCAATAATCTGCCAAAAATAGTCGGCGAATTTAACTTTCATCTTCTTCGTAATTGCAATCTTCTACGAAAAGCACTCGCTTGAATACTTTATAAGATACACATTTATTTAGCAAAATAATTGAATTCACGTTGAAATTCCTTTGATGTTTATCTTTGCCAATAAATAAATGCGTTATTTAATAGACATCCGGTTGCTTATTCTTTTGAATTTACCTAAACAAATAACTTGTTTGTTGCCTTTTAGTCAACACGTCATTATCGAAAATACAAACTGTCGAAATATAGATGCATAGAAAAACCAGAAAAATAAGACCAGCACTGGGAATCGAACCCAGGTCCTCGGCATTCTGTGCCACGTGCTATACCACTACACCACCACTGGACAGTGATACAGACACGAATTTCTACTATGCACCATATCAGATTCAGTCAGCAACCAAATTCGTTGTATTTTCGATATGGGTTTTACGGGATGACCGTAAAAGTAACAATTTGGAATTGAAATAAAAAATACAAAAAGACTCCAAAAACCAATCTTAATATTTTGATTACTTAATAACGACATCTCTTGTCTGGGTGAGCGGTTAGTTCCAATGGGGTGCTGAAAATTTCTCAATAGCATAAATGTCGCTACAGCATAGATGTCCAGTGGTGGTGTAGTGGTATACCAGCACGTGGCACGGAATGCCGAGGACCTGGGTTCGATTCCCAGCGCTGGTCTTATTTTTCTGGTTTTTCTATGCATCTATATTTCAGTTTGTATTTTCGATATGGGTTTTACGGGATGACCGTAAAAGTAACAAAAAATTTGGAATTGAAATAAAAAATACAAAAATATTCCAAAAAAACAATCTAAACATGTCATTAATAAGATAATCCTACTTTTTGGGATTCCGGAGCCAAAATGGCAAAAACGGAAACCTTATAGTTTCGCCATGTCTGTCTGTCTGTCTGTCCGTCCGCGGCTTTGCTCAAGGACTATCAATGCTAGAAAGCTGTAATTTTGCACGGATATATAAATGTAAACTATGCCGACAAAATGGTACAATTAAAAAATCAAAAACAATTTTTTTTAGGGTACCTCCCATAGACGTAGGTAAAGTGGAAGTGATTATTTTTTTCTCATCCAACCCTATAGTGTGGGGTATCGTTAGATAGGTCTTTAAAAACCATTAGGGGTTTGCTAAGTGATCTGTTTGCGAAATATTCAACGTTAAAGTGCAAATTTTCATTAAAATCGGGCGTCCCCTCTAAAATCTAACCCAGTGGAAGGAAAAAATTTAAAAAAAAACAGGATGGTAGTAAGTATATCAAACTTTCAAGGAAAACTATAACGGCTAAGTTTGCTTGAGAACTATTAGTAGTTTAAGAGTAAATAGCAGCCTAAGGTATAAATAAAATATACCTAAACTTGGAAGATTCCGTATAAAATACGAAATCCTTAGAAAAATATTACTTATATTTTTCGTAATGTTTACAGCACCCTATTTTGGGCGTGTCCGACACGCTCTTGGCCGGTTTTTTTTATATTATAAATGCAAAATCAAGTTTTTTGTGTGTGTATGTTTGTTACTTCATTCATATGTTTACCGTTGCTTAGTACCCATAACACAAGCTTTGCTAAGCTTACTTTGGGACTAGGTCAATTGGTGTGAATTGTCCCGTGATATTAATTTATTTACTTCTTCACGCTAAAAAGGCTGGACGCATTTGGATGAAATTTGGTACGTAGATAGCTGGAAGTCTGGAATAACATAAGCTACTTTTTATCCCGATATTCCCACGGGATAGAGATAAAATCTTGAAATGTCAACCGCTGGGTCATGAAATGAAAATGAAAATGAAATTTTGTACATTTGGTCATAACACAACCTCAATGAAGATCACGATATAAATTTTGGGATTTCCCAGGGGAATTTTGTAAAATCCCGGAATGTTCAATTGTAACTACCAGAACGAATAATTTACGCATAAGTACGAAGCCGCGGGTAAACTTTAGTGGTAAATACTTAAGTAAATACTAGGTAAACAAATAAACAAATATTATTTACTAGCTTTGGCCCGCGACTTCGTCCGCGTGGTATAGTAACTTTGGGAAGTATTTAATTTTTATAGAATACCTATTCTGCCAATAATACCTACACATAGAAACTTCTGCGGGTAACTGAAAATTACGTTTTTCACTAAACTATTTTTTTGTTTTTCCATTTTTCGGTAAAACATAAATATTTTGAGGGTAGTCATTCTACCCTGCTTACACAAAAGGACTAATCTTCATAGTAAACTGTTGGCACCTAACGTCCTTTAGTGTAAGTAAGGAGGGTAGTATTATAAAGAAGGCATTTTTACTAATGAGAGACGAATGAGAACTAACGAATGACGACACGAACGCCAGCGGAAGGAAGTTCGCAAAGAAACTTTCAATCCGGAAGCATATATGGCATACATTCGATCAGTTTAACCACACCTACATGTTTCAGATAAATATACTTAGGGGCTGTTTCACCATCCATTGATTAGTGTTAACTGGCGGTTAGGTGTGATACCGTCTCTATTTGTTTTGTTTGAATAGACGTAAATTTGTGGTAAATTTGCTTGGAATTCGTTACAAATTTTTATCCCCATATTTTCAAGTAGGTCGAAATTTCTAAAGCGCCAGAGAAAATGTTTTTTCGGGTTTCGTACATGAAAAGGAAAAAATGGAAACCTCAAAGGATCACTTTGCTGTCCGTCCGTCCTGTCTGTCTGTCAAGACCCTTTATCTCGAAACACGCGGAGGTATCGAGTTGAAATTAAAACCTTAAACTCAGGTCTACAGTCCCGGAAGCTGTGAAAAAATCAAACTTTTAAGTCAAAGCAGTCAAAAGCGACAATCGCCTTAACCGAAAAAGTTATAGGGTACTTCCGGCTGTTCTAGAAACTTGAAATTTTATATGAAGGTAGGTAGCTCTTATAGCATGATCAATAAGAAAAATCTGAATATCATAATTTTTCATGTCTGACTGTCCTTGTCAAAAAGCCATCTAAAATGACCCCACATTGCGTACATTTTGCTTATGAGAAGGGCTCTGCTAACACTGGATATTCATTAAAAACGACTCGCATTTGACTTCAAACCCGGCTCAAACGACGCGGAAAAATTCGCTGATTCCAATGATTTTTATAACTCAATATCGGCCAAAATGGCGCTTGAATCAATTAGCCTTTTAACCGTCAAAAATAATGTGATGCCGGCTCTGTTTGGTTTGTTCGAATAGACAGAGACGGCATCACATTTATCCGGCAAAAAAAATATCAATAGATGGTGAACATCGTTGAAATAAAATTTTCTTTCTTTAAATTGTACATATTAATATGAAAAATCGTCAACGAAAGCTAACACAGACCTCAGATCGCCAATGTTGGTAGTTTTAAAACAGATACAGCTCTAGGCTGTTCGTAAATGGATTCTTCAGTTAAAGCGGCAGTGGGCGGAACCAGTCCGCAAATAATGGCTGCCAGCGAAAACGCTGAGGCAGTTGTCTCACCGCCAGCGAGGAAACGATTGGCTATCGACTATTTTCTCGCTCAAGAAACGAACAAAAGATAAAAGATACTGTGTGAGTAAAAGAGACACATATATTAATAGTTGATCGCTGGCTGTTCACACTGTCGGCGAGAACTCGCTCTTACATCTATTGTCGCAGCGACAAGAGCTATAAAACTCGCTGAGCTATAGATTCTCGCTCAGCGATGTCAGCTTGGCGGCCGCCCCGCACGAGCGAGTCGAGTGGAGCGAGTAATCGCCCGTCGCACTCGAACACTCGCTTACAGCCAGCGACAAAACTACACTCGCTTCTCGCTGCTCACCCACTCGTTCCTAGTTACTCGCTCTACTCGCTTCTCGCTCATCGTCGGCGGTGGGACAAGTGCCTGACGAAGGCGTATCGGGCAAAGCGTGGGAAGACGATGTGAAGAAATTACACACGCACACACAAACACAAACACCCTATATAAAAATGTACACTGTGATCACGCCTGTTTTCCCAAATGGGAATCACAAATGGGAGCACACGAAACTTTACCGCTTTGGAGCCACTTTTAGCAATTTTAGGGTTTAAGTTTAACAAAACAGTGACAGTTGCTAGCCTATCGCCTACGGTATACCTAAACCTATAATAGTCCTATATCCTCAGTCGCCTCTTACGACATCCAGTTTTACGAGTTTTTGGTAATCCTTGTGGAATCATTTGATGTTATAGAAAGCGGAGATCAGTAACCACATAGAAATATCATATCCCACTTAATATAATAAATGCGAAAGTTTGTAAGTCTGTTTGTTTATTTGTTTGTTTGTTTGTTACTTCATCACGTCAAAACCGCTGAACCGATTTAGATGAAATTCGGTATACATATAGTTTGAGCCCCGAGGAAAAACATAGGATAGTTTTTATTCCGGAAAATTTCATAGTTCCAGCGGGATAGTGAAAACCGAATTCTACGCGGACGGAGTCGCGGGTAATAGGCTAGTAATAATAATATAATAGAAATTTTATATAATAGTTTTCTTATGTGCGTTTATTTGTTTTGCCTTGGAATCCTCTATAAGAGAACTAACATATTTTTCATACAAATATCTGCCCTGGCCGGGGATCGAACCCGCAACCTCATATTCGTGTTTTCTAACCACGGAGCAGTAGTGTATGAATAATACAAATGTTTTTTTCTCGGGTCTCGGACGTTTAATATATATTTGACGACCAGATGGCCTAGTGGTTAGAGAACCTGACTACGAAGCTTGAGGTCCCGGGTTCGATTCCCGTGTCGGGGCAGATATTTGTATGAAAAATACGAATGTTTGTTCTCGGGTCTTGGGTGTTTAATATGTATTTAAGTGTGTATCTATCTAAATAATTATATTTATCCGTTGATTAGTACCCATAACACAAGCTTTGCTATAAGCTTACTTTGGGACTAGGTTAATTGGTGTTAATTGTCCCGTTATATTTATTTATTTATTTATTTAAGTAGGGTGACAGCACCAATCATGGACATGTTAAGCACAGTAGGTATCCAGTAATGGACAGCAAGGAATCAATGCCTTATAGCTCACCATTCATGAACTTTACCAGTTATGATCATCAGTTATCTGCACAAGTGTTATAAAAAAAAAAAAAAAAAAAAAAAAAAAAGTGTTAGTTTTAGAAAAAGTAGCGTCCGTTTCTTAATATTGGGTTAGCGAAAAACAATATTCCATTGTTGGTTCCTTGTCCATGACTGGTGCCCTCACCCTATGTGTTATCTATTGCCTATAGTACCCATACTATAAGGTTTTCTTAGTTTGGGACTAGGTCAATCGGTGTCCAATGCAGTCCCATGATATTTATTTATTTATAAACAGATGTTAATTTTTTGAAATTCCCATGGGAATTTCTGGACTGCTTGATCTAATGGTTCACGAGACCAAACCCACGGTTAATGGCTAGAAAAATTGAAAGTGAAGTTGTTTTATTTGATGAAATTCGACAATTTGCCTAACGTTCGCATTGTTGCTCGGCTCGCCAGGCAATAATGATGTTTGATTTCCCGACGGCTTTTGATAAAAGTATGCGCAAACAAGAACTCAGAGAATCATCCTATGAATGAGTAAATTTAAGTACAGTTGTCATAAAAACACTGTGGCTGAGCCGAGGCTTCGGTTTAAACACATTTATTCCCATAAGAACATACAGTTCACAATACAATACATTAAATTGAAAATACAAACTGAAATATAGTTGCACAGAAAAAACAGAAAAATAAGACCATCACTGGGAATCGAACCCAGGTCCTCGGTAATCCGTACCGCGTGCTATACCGCTACACCACTGATGGTCCGGATTACCGAGGACCTGGGTTCGATTCCCAGTGATGGTCTTATTTTTCTGTTTTTTCTGTGCAACTATATTTCAGTTTGTATTTTCAATTTCGGTTTTACGGGATGACCGTAAAAGTAAAAATTTGGAATTGAAATAAAAAATACAAAAAGATTCCAAAAAACCAATCTTAATCTTAATACAATACATTAACTCTTTATTGCACACCAACAAATAGCAAGCAGTACAGAAAAATAGGTATATACACAGAGACTTCACTTATATGAGATACAAAAATATTCTTAAAACTATAATAAACTCCACACAATTATTGAAGATTATTTTACAATAAAAATAAATAAAGATTGTTTTTTTGGAAAAAAAAAAAAAAAAAAAAAAAAAAAAAAAAAAAAAAAACTCCACCATGATTTTAATTTATATAATAATAGATGTACCTATTTTTTTAACTTAGCTTTAAACAAACTTAAGGATTCACATTATTTAATATCTTTTGGCAGGTTATTGTACATTTGTGCTCCCTTGTTTAAAATATTCCGTTTACCGTAGCCAGTTCTATGCCTAAATACTTTTATTTTGTTTGTGTTCCTCAAATTATGCTTAAATGTTCTTTTCGTAAATGTTAGTTGTGAATTTATTTCCTTCTTCAATGTTTTTTTGATGATGGCTTGTGTTAATTAACTTCAATTTAACCCTCATTCAAGCTCCAGGAGGTTGGGGACGCACACCCGGGTTTTTAGCTCTCCCTTCCTAGGCCATAATGGATTTTTCCCGACTGCACGGCCACATCTCCTATAAAACACGTCATATTAAATTAGGAAGTTTAAAAACAAGCTTCCAAAAGCAAGGACTCTTTTCTAATGAGGTTTTTGGCCCTTATAGCAAGTTAACTCCAAAAAACCGCAAATTCAGGGTTAAGTAGTGTCGTTTACATTATAATACAAGGTTTAAGATTTCATTATCTAACCCCTTTATGGTTTGAACAATGGGCCTTATATGTATACAGTGAGCACAATTTTCTTGGCAATGTTTTCCATCACCGTAAAGCACAATGGTAATTTTTGAAATGTATGTGAAAAATTCAGACGTGCGAGAGCAGGCTTGAACCCACAGCCCTCTGCTTGAGAGGGCAAAATCAAACCACTAGGCCATAACAACATGCACTATACTTCCTTTTTTTTAGTATTAGAAAAAGAGTAAACAATCTTGACTAGTCTTTTTATTGAAAAACGTTTTAGAAAAAACAGTAACTATATATTTGCTGTGACTTATTTTTCAAAAGTGTTTTTCATTTAAAAGACACGTCAAGATCGCTTACTTTCTTTATAATACTAAAATAATTTTCTGGTAAAAATTTAATTTTTAATACATGCTTTTTTGCTGACTGTAATTGCATTGTCATTTAAACTGCATATCCGTACCAAATTTCAGAGGAGTTCTCTCCTGCGGAGATGATCCTGGCAGGCCCACCAAGATGTCACACCAGATTATCTATTGTATTGTCAAGCTTGTTTTTTTTTTGAATGTTTTTGTATTTTTTATTTCAATTCCAAATTTTTACTTTTACGGTCATCCCGTAAAACCTAAATTGAAAATACAAACTGAAATATAGATGCACAGAAAAACCAGAAAAATAAGTCAGTGGTGTAGCGGTATAGCACACGGCACGGAATGCCAAGGACCTGGGTTCGATTCCCAGTGCTGGTCTTATTTTTCTGGTTTTTCTGTGCATCTAGATTTCAGTTTGTATTTTCAATTTATTGTATTGTCACCAAATTTACAAAAGTATGTCAAATTTCAAGGCAGTGGACCGCTGGAAATGGATCAAATTTAGCTTCCTAGATTTGACCCAAAAAAAAATGAAAAAAAAAGCTAAAAAGCTAAATCTAAAGCTTGTAAATAAAAATGAAGTATACTTAGATGAATGATTGGTCTCGCGCGCTCGCTCGACTAGATACCGCCGGCGAACTTGTCAAATGCGGCAACAAATAGTACGCCGAAATCGGCGTACCCGAGCCCGAGGCGACTTAGTCGCGTTGCAAGCTGTGCGTGAGGTGCATGTACCGAATTTTTTGTTAAATTTTGGTCATAAACCGAAGTAAAATGCCAGTTTTCGCAGTGAAACTGTTTAAAAATAATAATACAAGAAATAAGAAGGACACTTTCACATACCATTAGTAAATATCGTATAATTTCGAAATTACAAAATAAAATAACACGAACCCTAAACGCCATTCTGTGTTGCCGCGTACACATGAATCAAATTCCCCGTGGTTGAGATTTTAATAAATTGAATTTTATTGTTATCATCATTAAATGATGATAAATTTTAATAACTTATTTTATTTAAGTATCTAACGTAATTATTATATATATAACGCAGCGTCAGGTGGTCGGGAGGCACTCGCTGGAGGCGGATCACATACCTGGGACTGATCCATGACGGATATCCTATTCAGGGTATTCTACCGCGAAAATAATAACACCGTATTATCACTGAATCACTAATTTAATGATTTTAGAGCACAAACAATTAAACAGAATAAGGATTGCACTAATTTAAATGGATTTAGAGCCAATGGGTTTATAGGCATGCACTACGTGCGGCGATCTGTCAACGAATGACATGCCAACCGCCACCGCCATGACACCTACAACTCCATTCGGTGTTACCCGCTCTAAAAAATAATAAATATCAAACTACCTTCAATAAATAACTTGAATAAACTATCAAGTAAACAATTCGCAATCAATAATCAACTATAACTATAGCGCGCGCCGTTACGGCCGTCCTGCATCTTCACACGTCCTCGTGTGTAAGGTCCTCGTCATCATCTGTAAGCAAACAGACACCCGATTGTACACACCATTTTATACTCGGTCATTCTGACCGCTTAAAAGTGAATCAATTTAACAATTACAACCTGTCGTATCACATACACTGTTTTTCGCCACGTTAGACCTTGACAATTAGAAAATATACACACAGACATACAAATACTCCGAAGACCGTATGAGCATCATGAATAAACTCTACATACTTAGTTTACAACTGGTGCCACGAAGGCCTTCAAACGACTTCGAGGCTAAAGTATGCTACGGAAACCATTGGCTGCCACGAAGGCTTATAAGTGCCACGAAGGCTTGTAAGTGCCACGAAGGCTTGTAAGCCCCATACAGGCTCATCAGTGCCACACAGGCTCATCAGCGCCACACAGGCTCATCAGCGCCACACAGGCTCGTCAGCGCCACACAGGCTCGTCAGCGCCACACAGGCTCATCAGCGCCACACAGGCTCGTCAGCGCCACACAGGCTCGTCAGCGCCACACAGGCTCGTCAGCGCCACACAGGCTCATCAGCGCCACACAGGCTCGTCAGCGCCACACAGGCTCGTCAGCGCCACACAGGCTCGTCAGCGCCACACAGGCTCGTCAGCGCCACACAGGCTCGTCAGCGCCACACAGGCTCATCAGCGCCACACAGGCTCGTCAGCGCCACACAGGCTCATCAGCGCCACACAGGCTCGTCAGCGCCACACAGGCTCGTCAGCGCCACACAGGCTCGTCAGCGCCACACAGGCTCATCAGCGCCACACAGGCTCGTCAGCGCCACACAGGCTCATCAGCGCCACACAGGCTCATCAGCGCCACACAGGCTCATCAGCGCCACACAGGCTCATCAGCGCCACACAGGCTCGTCAGCGCCACACAGGCTCGTCAGCGCCACACAGGCTCATCAGCGCCACACAGGCTCATCAGCGCCACACAGGCTCATCAGCGCCACACAGGCTCGTCAGCGCCACACAGGCTCGTCAGCGCCACACAGGCTCATCAGCGCCACACAGGCTCATCAGCGCCACACAGGCTCATCAGCGCCACACAGGCTCATCAGCGCCACACAGGCTCATCAGCGCCACACAGGCTCGTCAGCGCCACACAGGCTCGTCAGCGCCACACAGGCTCATCAGCGCCACACAGGCTCATCAGCGCCACACAGGCTCATCAGCGCCACACAGGCTCATCAGCGCCACACAGGCTCGTCAGCGCCACACAGGCTCGTCAGCGCCACACAGGCTCGTCAGCGCCACACAGGCTCATCAGCGCCACACAGGCTCATCAGCGCCACACAGGCTCATCAGCGCCACACAGGCTCGTCAGCGCCACACAGGCTCGTCAGCGCCACACAGGCTCATCAGCGCCACACAGGCTCGTCAGCGCCACACAGGCTCATCAGCGCCACACAGGCTCGTCAGCGCCACACAGGCTCGTCAGCGCCACACAGGCTCATCAGCGCCACACAGGCTCATCAGCGCCACACAGGCTCATCAGCGCCACACAGGCTCGTCAGCGCCACACAGGCTCATCAGCGCCACACAGGCTCATCAGCGCCACACAGGCTCATCAGCGCCACACAGGCTCGTCAGCGCCACACAGGCTCGTCAGCGCCACACAGGCTCGTCAGCGCCACACAGGCTCGTTATCGCCACACAGGCTCGTCACCGCCACACAGGCTTGTCGTAGCCACACAGGCTCGTCAACGCCACACAGGCTCGTTATCGCCACACAGGCTCGTCACCGCCACACAGGCTTGTCGTAGCCACACAGGCTCGTCAGCGCCACACAGGCTCGTCAGCGCCACGCAGGCTCGTCAGCGCCACACAGGCTCGTCAGCGCCACACAGGCTCGTTATCGCCACACAGGCTCGTCACCGCCACACAGGCTTGTCGTAGCCACACAGGCTCGTCAACGCCACACAGGCTCGTTATCGCCACACAGGCTCGTCACCGCCACACAGGCTTGTCGTAGCCACACAGGCTCGTCAACGCCACACAGGCTCGTTATCGCCACACAGGCTCGTCACCGCCACACAGGCTTGTCGTAGCCACACAGGCTCGTCAACGCCACACAGGCTCGTTATCGCCACACAGGCTCGTCACCGCCACACAGGCTTGTCGTAGCCACACAGGCTCGTCAACGCCACACAGGCTCGTTATCGCCACACAGGCTCGTCACCGCCACACAGGCTTGTCGTAGCCACACAGGCTCGTCAGCGCCACACAGGCTCGTCAGCGCCACACAGGCTCGTCAGCGCCACACAGGCTCGTTATCGCCACACAGGCTCGTCACCGCCACACAGGCTTGTCGTAGCCACACAGGCTCGTCAACGCCACACAGGCTCGTTATCGCCACACAGGCTCGTCACCGCCACACAGGCTTGTCGTAGCCACACAGGCTCGTCAACGCCACACAGGCTCGTTATCGCCACACAGGCTCGTCACCGCCACACAGGCTTATCGTAGCCACACAGGCTCGTCAACGCCACACAGGCTCGTTATCGCCACACAGGCTCGTCACCGCCACACAGGCTTGTCGTAGCCACACAGGCTCGTCAACGCCACACAGGCTCGTTATCGCCACACAGGCTCGTCACCGCCACACAGGCTCGTCAGCGCCACACAGGCTTGTCGTGTCATAGCCACACAGGCTTCTCCAGTAATGTCCAGTCAGTGTCAGTTAAATGGAACAAAGGTAAGTAATAAACATACACAATGTAAGTAAGAGCAATTTCTCACCTGCGCCGTCATCGGCACATTCTGACTCCAAGCTATTTCTGGGAATTTCTAACCCAACGTTCAACTCCAAAGGAACATAACCCTCTCTACCTGACCATTAGCGCGACTGCTACCTGTGGCTATTAGGCTTATATTGTGTGTGCTACAGAAGTCCCTAAATTCTGTTCCGGCAAAGCACCTACCTTGGTCTGCTATTAAACGCACTGGAGCACCGAATAATGACACACTTGAACGTAAGGCCTTTATTTCGCTTTTGTAGTCTATGCTTAAAGAATGGTGCAGAAGCACATATTTCGTGAATGCATCAATCGTCACGTGAACTCGTTACGCTGGCATGTCTTGTACTTTCAAAGTAAGAAATCATTGGAACACGGACTACTGACACATAGTTTTAATAAATTTACCTCTTTGTTTTAACCAAATATGAACACATCGTTATAAGAAAATTACGTGATCTTTGTAACAAAATTCAAATTAAAACAGACTTTGGATTGCTTATTTTTATCTCTCCACGTCGCAACAAAATGAAAACGACTCACCGGGTTTCCTTTCTTTTTTTTTTTTCATCCAATCGTATTTCTAACAGAACGCAGGTATGCCGACGCTGAGTGTCGCCAGTAGCGGAGTTCAAACCAAAATGACCAGCGGTTGTCTTTCAATGACCAGAACCTGAAACAAAAATCAATCGCGTTTGGTTGCTGCTTGATTTAAAAGTTACTTTACCTTTCCTTTAGTTACTTTAAGAAAGAATAGAACGATCACATGACCTTTTGAGTCCTCAGAGCATGTACTGCACCAGGACGCAGTCGCTTGTTACAGGATACTTCGCTTCCAGAGTCTTCGTTATTTTCCTCTTCTTTATTTTTCATCTTCGTAATTTTTCGTCTTCGTTATTTTTACTCTTCGTCTAGTAGCACGGATGGATGCTACTTATTTCATCTTTGAATAAAATTCTGGTTACGGTACTCGGCCATAATTGTTCACTTATCTTCACTGTCGAATAACTTGAATAAACTATCAAGTAAACAATTCGCAATCAATAATCAACTATAACTATAGCGCGCGCCGTTTTATACATAACCTAGTTTTATATTATTTAATGTTTATCTTTGTGATATATACACTGAAGGTGTATAGTTGTTACCCGACACTATTTTAATTAAGGGGTGAATGTGACTTAAAATTAAAAATGTTTTTCGTCTTCCCATTCAAAAATCCCAATCAGCTGATTTACTTAGGTATTACGGGAAACGAAAAAAAAATTTTATTTCGTATTTCTACCCATTTTCCTGAAATGTTAACTTTTTACCCGACTGCCCGAAGGAGAGTTATGTTTTTCAAGCGTATGTATGTAAGTATGTAAGTATCCATGTATGTATGTATATTTATTTTGTAAACATTTTTTATTTTATTTTAGTCTTAATTAACCTGTACATTATATTAGGTTTAACTATATATAGGTGCAACGTGTTATCTTAACTACGCAAAACTTCTTAGTTGGTGTCCCTGAATTTTTAGTAATAATTTGTAAATATTGAATGTCCCTAAATATATATATATTTTTTAATTAAAAGTGAGGCCTGATCATTGATATACCTACATCATACCTACCATTTTTTAAAGAAGAAACCTACGCCTAACCTATACACAAACATATTAATACATTCACTCTTAATTACTTCTTAATTTCTAAGTATTTCCCAAGATACATTTTGTAACCAGTAACTTAATAGACCACAGAATAATTTATTTTCCCAATAATTCGGGTAACAGTGGAGCAGCTGGCAACACAATTCGTCACGCACACTAGCATCCTTGCAAATTGTCTTACACCGTTCTTACGCACACTACAATATTGAGTTGCCACATTCACGAACCTTTTGTTTTTAGGTAGCGCGGTATCGGGTATGTATTATAATACCGATAAACGAAAGACCGAATTTCACAAGACCTATGGACGGAAGGCCGAATATTAAAACGTCGAATGGATATATGACCGAAAGTTTGAAATCCCGAAAGTACATTTGACCGGCAGCCTAAAACCCGAAGACTACAATCCCGAAGATCAAAATACCTACACTCGAAAGGTCAAAAACTCATAATGCCGAACAGTCATAATCACTACAAGTAAAATAATCGACAATCAATATATCGAAAATCAAAATACCGAAACTGCCGTTATACCAAAGACGAAACAAATATAGCAGGAAAAGATTTGTGCGAGCGAGCGAAGCGAGCGAGCAAGACGGTTCGCAGCAGAAGCGACTCGGATAGGTAAGGTTCAGAAGGCTAAGGCGGGAACGAAGCGGAGCGTAGTTCCCGCCTTAGCCTTCGATGTTAGGTTTTTTTTTATAGCAGGCAAGATACTTAACTGCCAGTAAGAAAGTAGGTAGGATAAGATTCAACAGCAAAGATCATTTGTGAAGCAATATTATCCGGGCTGCTATAAAAAAAAACCTAACATCGAAGGCTAAGGCGGGAGCTACGCTCCGCTTCGCTCCCGCCTTAGCCTTCTGAACCTAACCTATATCCATGTCGCGTTTGCCTCGAACCGTCTTGCTCGCTCGCTTCGCTCGCTCGCACATATCAAACTTTTTTTTACTTTCGGTATTTTGTACTTTCGGTATTCTGAATTTCGATTTGTTAAGTATCGATATTTCAACTGTAGGTAATATGATTTTTCGGTATTATAATACATACCCCATTTTCGGGATTTTGTACTTTCGGTCATTTAAAAATAGATATTTCGACCTTCGGTGTATCGGTTGTCGGTATTTTGTACATTCGGTACTCTGAATTTCGATGTGTTATGCGTCGACATTTCAACTGTAGGTATTATGATTTGTCGGTCTTATAATACATACCCGCGGTATCTTGTCGAGCGAGCACGCGAGACCAATCATTCATCTAAGGAAGTATAGTTGAATGCAAAACAGAAAATACGCGTGAAAGCTATATCGGAACTTTGTTGAAACAACATTTCTCATTTCTGATTCGATTCCGCAGAGATGGAGGCACATATACGAAGTTTATTTGAACCTTTTTGTTCATACTACCCGCCTTTGTACGAAGTGCAAAATTCAAACTTCGGATCTTGCCGTCCCGCTGACGCTTAAATTTAATACGAGAGTGAGAGGGACGGTACGATAGGAACTTCGTTTTTCGAATTTAGCAGTAGCCCCCCCTCTTTTGTTCGACTGGGGCGGACAAAGCCTTCGATTTAATTGCGCATAGCTCATAACAATGGTTGTTAGAGCTCACGAATGAAACATTCCAAAACAATAGAATGATTAAAACGTGATCGCATTCCAAACCCATTCGGCCACATACAATTTTTATAGGTATTCTTCCGTCTTAAACGGGTAAACACGCCTACCAGTAAAATATCGAAAAGTATCATAAGCACTAATAACGACATCTTACAACCACGCACCTAAGGCTGGAAACAGTGTTCGACCGACGGTCAGCGTAACTATATCTATGCAAGTCTATGAATGTGCACACAACTACGCTGACGGTACGCTCGTCGGTCGCGCGGCGTCGGTCGACCGACGAGCTATAAGATTGTATGGATGCGTTCAGTGCTTCGCTGACGAAGCGACCGACCTGTGAACTGTACACACGCGTCGCAGTTCGCCGTCAGCGTAGCACTGAATGAATTTTCGCAACCGACGGTCAGCGCTGACGGTCAGGACGTACGGTCGGGACGTACCGTCGGTCGAGCACTGTTTCCAGCCTAAGACCTGACCTAAGACCCTGTAATATATCCTTAGTAGTGCGATATCAATACTTTTCGATATTTTAATGGTAGGCGCGCTTACCCCCTTCCACAGCCCCTGCGGCGCGGTTGCCCCGACTCTTCTAGTCCTATACCTACTTTTCTAGTCCTATAGGTCATCATCATCAGCCGGAAGACGGCTACTGCAGAATAAAGGCCTCTTAGAACGCCACATTAAATGACAACACCCACAGATCTCACGATGTCGGCAGTGGGAGTCCTACCACCGCTTCGTCTTCCGGTTCTTGGTCGCCACTCGGGGACTTTGTTAACTAAAAGCAACAACGCCTTGTGTTATAAAAGCTATCTGCATAATCTAAAATCCATATTAAATATAATGACCCGGATAACTCACGTCTCAAATCGAGTTTAGCTGGACATGTTCCGGGCTAATCCGTAGCCCTTGTCTTCGGAGCAACGCGACTCAGCGGCTGCTGCAACACGCGCACTGCCACTGATATTTAATATGAGTGAGTCTCACGTTAGTTTCATGTTCAAAATCTAAAATCCCTTCAATACATCTTAAAATACTAACATTTTGCCCCTGATGAATGACGTATTAAGAAAATCTTTTAAGTGCTCATTTCCAGCGAAGCAATAACCGAAGCTGCTGTGTGAAAAATGCTGACATTAAAATGGGTTCCCTCCGGTTCCGTAGCCGGCAATATCCAATACCTATCTCAGTGAAAAACCAATGCATAGGAATGAAAAAGAAATAAGAATTTCAACAATAAGTTTTAGGTAACATTAAGATTGTTTTTTTTGGAATCTTTTTGTATTTATTATTTCAATTCCAAATTTTTACTTTTACGGTCATCCCGTAAAACCTAAATTGAAAATACAAACTGAAATATAGATGCACAGAAAAACCAGAAAAAGAGACCAGCACTGGGAATCGAACCCAGGTCCTCGGTATTCCGTTTCTCGATGTGGGCTACGGTATAGATGTCGCTAGCGTCACTGCTTAAGTGGCTAAATAAGAAACAAACAAGCTGAGATATGAGGTGCATAGGGGAAATTCGTGTCTGTACCGTTGACCATCAGTGGTGTAGCGATATAGCACGCGGTACGGAATACCGAGGACCTGGGTTCGATTCCCAGTGCTGGTCTTATTTTTCTGGTTTTTCTGTGCATCTATATTTCAGTTTGTATTTTCAATTTAAGTTTTACGGGATGACCGTAAAAGTAAAAATTTGGAATTGAAATAAAAAATACAAAAAGATTCCAAAAAAACAATCCTAATTTGATTGCTTAGTAACGACATCTCTTGTCCGGGTGAGCGGTTAGTTCCAATGGAGTGCCGAAAGTTTCTCGATGAGGGCTACGGTATAGATGTCGCTAGCGTCACTGCTTAAGTGGCTAAATAAGAAACAAACAAGCTGAGATATGAGGTGCATAGGGGAAATTCGTGTCTGTACCGTTGACCATCAGTGGTGTAGCGGTATAGCACGCGGTACAGAATACCGAGGACCTGGGTTCGATTCCCATGTGTGGATAGACACGTCGAGGGGAAAATGGGTTTAGTGCTCGAGTTTTACACTCTGCTTTTCACTTAGATTGCGAGGAAATGAAATAGCAACAGTAGAAACAATTATTCACTTTCTATGTACCTTTTATTTTTATGCATTATTATATAATTCCATTTTTAAATGTTGTTGATTTATTTTGATTGATTTGATTGATTTCTAGTTTTATATATAAAATAAAAATTATTAAAAAAATATGTAAAATCTTTTTTGTTTGTGGCTGTTGACACCTGATTACCTTGGTCTTAGACGAAGATTTTATTTTATGCACTAGAGCATAAAAAGTCATTTTATGTCGCCTAGATACAGCATAAACACGAACTTTACGAGCATGAGAAGTGAAAAATTATTCGTGATATTTCGTGACGTGAATCATTTTCCATATTAAGTAGTGGCAAGGGAACCACATTTGCGCACGATTCAAGCTCAAAGCCCAGTGCCGCCAAGAATCAAAGAGTGTAGGTCTACAGACTTCGGTCTAGTTCTATGGTGTGTGTGTAGATTCGATTCGGATTTTTCGTGGCTTCACGTCTTTTTGCGCTCCTCGTTCCCGTATGGTTTTGTCCCGTCCCGTACCACTACCATGAGTTTACAGTGACCGTACTCGATAGCAACGGCGTAAATTATTTGTATGGAGAATTGTACAGCGCCTCTACAAATAATTTACGCCGTCGCTATCGAGTACGGTCACTGTAAGTCATGGTAGTGGTACCGGGCGGGGCAGAAGTTCGCAAGAGGGTATTATGCTGTTATTCAAACCACGAGTGTAAAGAGATCAAAAAGTTATAACATTAATCCTGGAATAAATAATACGCCTTAAGCCTTTAAGCCTTAAGCTTTAATTAATCTCTAATTCCTATTAACTATATTTCGAAGCGTTAAGCGTAGCAGAACTGAATTAATTAATTCTGGAACCGCGACTTTACGAAGTTTCTGTACCCTTAGTGTAAGTTTTCGGTTACAAAATACTTCTCGATCGCGTTCGCGTTAAAATCTCAATTTGTATGGAAACAGGAATATCGCAAACGTTCCGCTAGAGGGGCTGTTCGTGTTTCCATACAATCTCATAGTTCTAAAACTTTATAACTCGACATGTTTGACTGAAAACCTCTGTAGATGTTTTGCTAAATCGTTTATGGAAAGGAATCAAAAAGGAATACAACAGGTATGCGCACACACATGAAACACGTTTACGTTGGGTGGGTTACCTGTACGTACAATACTGGCCCATTAAGGCAAAAGGCGGTAACTTTAAAAAAATCCTCTTGAGTTATTTAATACCATTGTGTTGATTAAGACATATATCTGCATTAGATAGTACAAATAACTCAAAAGTATTTTTTTTAGATGCTGCTTTTTGTGTTAAGAGCAGAAGCGTAGCTACCGGAGGGCTAGACGCGGAAGTGCCCCGGGGCCGCCCCCAAGCTCAGGGGGCCTCTTGGACTCTGACTTCCAAACTATAAATGACAAATCTGGAGTACGTCGAACTGGGAACACGACGAATACGGAACAAGCGATTTTATATAGTTTAGTTGGGGCCCTAGTTTATTTTTTGCCCCATGGCCTTTGGTTACATAGCTACGCCGCCACTGGTTAAAAGGGCGGAATATTAGAATTTGTAGAAACTTAATAAATACTTCATTAGCGTACCTAATGTGACTGACTGACTGACCGACAGCCATTGCAACCATTGAAACCAGAGACTAAAAATTTGTCAGACTTATGCTTCGAAGATAATAGAGTAGGTAAAAATGAATTTAAATCAAAATTCCTACCGGATACAGAGTTAATTTTTTTGTTTCCACAGAGATGAAGTTGCAGTATAAAACTAGCTATTATGAAACTTTTCATCCCATAGACGACCGGATGGCTAAGTGGTTAGAGAACCTGACTACGAGTACGAAGCTTGAGGTGCCGGGTTCGATTCCCGGCCGGGGCATACATTTCTTTGAATAATACGAATGTTTGTTCTCGGGTCTTAAATGTTTAATATGTATTTAAGTATGCATTTATCTATATGAGTATGATTATCCGTTGCCTAGTATCCATAGTACAAGCTTTGCTTAGTTTGGGACTAGGTCAATTGGTGTCAAGTATCCCATGATATTTATTTATTTATAGACCAATTGCATGATAAAACTAACAAGCAAATAGTATACGTAAATTCTCACACCAAACCGGTAACTAACAGAGCGAATGCGAGGCGCGAGCGAATTTTTCCGTTTCGTTTTCTCTACGAGTACCTACGGGTCATATTTCTCAAAATATGACCTATATTGAAAATTGAAGCACGTAAAATAGTTATTTGTGCAACAAGAGAGCAAAGTCGTTTTTTGGTGCGAGTGTTGATTTTGAATCCCGAGTAAGCCAAGGATTCTACAATTGAATCACGAGCGATAGCGAGTGATTCTAGGTTAGAATCATGAGATCAGCGAGGGATTTCAAACAGACGAGATGCAAAAAATCTTTGGTCTCGTGTGACACATACAACTTTTCACCTGAGCCGCTGCTAACATTTAAATTAAAGGTAAAACAAAACCACATATATTTAGAAGACAAAAAATATCAAAAACTTTAAAATAAAATTCGATTGTTAAGAAATAAATATAGTACTTACTTACTTAATCATACTTAAAACTTTTTCTCGAAAATTATTCATACAGTTAAAAAGTTACTTAAGAATGCCAGACAACGATCAGAAGTCTCCGGTAAGTAGACGAGTTTGAATATGGAACGAAAAAGTATCCAGTATAAAAATAAACCTTTAAATATGATTTTATTGGATTTCTATTGTTTGAAACATGAATATAAATAGATTACTTTCAAATTAATTCAATTTGACAAATATTTGATCCAACTTTAAGAGATAGGCAGATACGGAATGAATTTATCAAAAAAAAAACAAGAGCAGTGGCTTTCGTACAACGAGGTTGCATACTTTATTAAAAGAGTGGGAAAATTGTAACATTTCGGAAATATTTCGCTGTCATATAATTCACTATGTTTTTATTTAATTTCACCTCGTATTTTTGTTCTATAATTTGTCCTTATTATAATTAATTCATTATTGACATATTTTTAATGCTAAAGGTCAACACAGTATTTTTTTATTAGGTTGGTAAAATGCTTCTTGCTTAATTAAAAAGTAAAAAAAAAACTAATAAAAAAGTAAAATTGAGCTAGATATTCGTTCATTTATGCTCGTTTTGTTTATGCTCGTCGTTAGTTCAAATATTTGGCAGTGAGTGGACACAGCACATGTCCTCAGCATTTAAAAAAAATAATTAAAAAGCTACTTTGTCTCACGGAGTGAGCAAAATGCTATTTTGCTCACTGATTTTTCACAGCAAAACCTGCTTGTTTGAGCTGCTGAGGTGAAAAATATATTTTTTTTCTCAATTTTGTATCTGCTTCAGTAACCGGAGGGCTACCACGAAAATCGAAAATCGAAGTTCGTGTCGTTCGGTCCCTCTGACACTTATGCTATTTAATACGAGAGCGAGACGGACGGTACGATACGAACTTCGATTTTCGAGCTTCGGAGTAGGCCTTTTGGGTTATTCTCATTGACCTGCGTACTCGTATTGTTGGCAATGAACAATTAAGAAGTTGAACAAAATTTTGCATATTTTAGTAGCTTAATACAGTGCTGCTTTGCAAAGGAAATGGTATCACTAATGAGCTTGAAGTTAACTGACAAGTGGGAAATTATGAGGAAGATTCCGACCCGAAGCTAAGTATGCTAAGTAAATTATACTGAATACTTTTATGTCCAGGTTTATGTCCGTCCTTGTTTGTTCGTCGTTTATGAATTAAGCTTATGAAAAATGGCAGCGATTGCTTTTGTTTTATTTATAAACTTGACATTTCCGTGCGAAGCAATTCAATGATGCGTGAGAAGTTTCCAATCAGCACTGGGCCCGCTTGGGAACTAGGTAGGTATGGCCCAAGCCCTTTTATTCCGAATGGAGGCCTGTGCCCATAGAGCAGTCCATAGGTACCTATGTTTATTTTCATTTTGTATTTTAAAGAGTATTTCTCAGCTGGTCGTAATTTTGAATGGATCGCGACTGGTGAACTCTAAGCTACTAGACTAGCTTTTCCTTTGTCGTTTCAAGTTAAAGTTGTTTGTCGGGTTTTTTAAAGAAAAAAACTAGGCTGTAACCAGTGGCGGATTTATGTTTTTTAGGAGTATAGGCCACTTTATATCCGACACCATAATATGTAACTTTCTAAAATAATTTTCTCGTTGAAATCTGCCGCCCCTAGGCCGCGGCCTATACGGCCTATTGACAAATCCAGGACTGGCTGTAACAGCTCTAAATCTAGGACGCTATGATGTTTCTCCCGCGAGTACGCAGGGTATTCGTTACGCGCTCGCGGCAACCTCTCTTCGCGCTCGCCTCGCTTTCAACTCGCCCGCAAATCGCTAGTTTGATAAGGCCCTACCACAAAATACAGATAGTATACCCTCATCATCATCATCATCCCAGCCTTATACGTCCCACTGCATGGCACAGGCCTCCCCTCAGAATGTGAGGGCTTGGGCAGTAGTAGTTGGGCAGGAACTTCACACACACCATGGAATTGCTTCGCAGGTTTGTGCAGGTTTCTTCACGATGTTTTCCTTCACCGTAAAGCTCGTGGTAAATTTCAGATGTAATTCCGCACATGAATTTCGAAAAACTCAGAGGTGCGAGTGGGTGTTTCTTTTGTGTCAAGTTAAGTATACTACTTAACGGTATCTATGTATAGGTACGTAATATTTACGTTCATGAATAAAGCACTTATTTGTAATACCAATACTTAAATAGACCCTTTTCTAAGCGGACTGTGGTGATGTATGGGGGTAAAGAAAGGGTTCGGTGGGTCAATATTTGCCCTGAATGCCCTTTCGAGGGCTTATTCATATAGATATCGGTTGAACGAGTCGCGTTACTCATGTTAAATATAATTATATACTTAAGTCCTAAAGGTCTGCCCACCGAATCGTATCACATCATAACCATAATAGAAATGTGCCAAGCAAAAATGTTTTTGTTTTTGTTCTGAAAGTATAAGACTATGCGCACTAGCACGTTTCCTAACCAACCGTCGCGTCCTCGTGTCATGTATGCGCTTAACATTCCGTTTCTGAAACGTTGGTGTAGTGTAGATCCCTTTATGGGTATGACACGGCGTTGGCTTGTTGTAGTCCGTGTCACGTTACATTCTCTGCCTTTGTACGTTCCTAAACGGTCATGGTTTGAGATGATGTATGATCTGTATCTTAATGAAGGCTATCGTTTTTTGTCTCACTAGATGGCGCACTGTTGCGTGAGGTTTTTAAGTATGGTTTTGAAAGTCTGTTATTACGGGCGTGGAAACAAAGTTTAGATTAAAATCATATTTAATACACATTAAAACCGTACCATATAAATATCGAGCATGCCACAGTGTTGCATAGTCCCCGTTTTGTTCGGAAAAAAGGGAGGACAAAGGTTTCCGAAAGACAAAACTGTCTCAAAACACAGACATTCATTGCCCCGGAACGCATATTTTCCATAATTAATTACAGATATTGCAAAATATTCACAAAATTATTCTAATTCTAAAAAAACCCGCGTAGCTCACCCAAAAACTATGAGATTTGACATTTCGGAGACCTCACGCTACACTAGCGCCTCTAGCGGCAAATTCATTCGCGATAGCCCTCATTCGAGATACTAAAATGACGTTTCATGTGTTACCTGTTTTTTGCGTCTCATAAATAGTGATGTGCCGCAACCGGTTATCAACGAAAGATTTTGTAGATACCTATGTACTAACATGTAGGGCACTTAGGACATTCTAGAAAAGGTAAAATAGGTCTAATAAAAATGCGACCGTTTTGGAGATTATTTCGACTTTTTATAGATGTTTATTTATTCATTTATTTTCCGCGAACCAACAGCTTTAATTTACAGACTAAACTTATTTTATAGTATATCAATAAAGCCAATAGGATCTCACAAGTAGACACAAAATTAACAAATAAAAAGTCTAACTCAACAAATTTAACAAATAACGTCAACAGCAACAATAACACTAGAAAACGCACTGATCACATCCGATGACAATACGAGTAAAGTAACGAATATTGGTTGAATGCCACTTGAATACGAAAAACATGAACAATGACGTTGTGTGATATCTGAGGGCCTACTCCGAAAATCGAAAAAAAAAGTTCGTTCCGTAGCGTCCCTCTCACTCTCGTATTAAATAGTAGTGCCAGTGTCCTTAGTGTAAGTTTTCGGTTACAAAATACGTCTCGAGCGCTAAAATACGTTCATACGTTCGCTAAAATACGTTAATACGTTCGCGTTAAAATCTAAATTTGTATGGAAACACGAACATCGCAAACGTTCCGCTAGAGGCGCTGTTCGTGTTTGCATACAAATTTAGGTTTTAACGCGAACGCGATCGAGACTTATTTCGTAACCGAAAACTTACACTAAGGGCACAGAAGGACAGAACGACACGATAAAGCTTCCTTTTCGAATTTCGTAGTAGCCCTGCTGGCCCTAACTACGAAATGCAAAACTCGATCTTCGTATGTTGCCGTCCCGCTGACGCTTATCTCATTTAATACGCGAGTGAAAAGGACGGTGCCATACGAACTTCGTTTTTATAGTTTTGTAGTAGCCCCTCTGTATTATATTTTTTTACGTTGGCACTAAGTGATGAACACTGTATTTTTACCTGTTCTTAAATTTTATGACTTTATCGTAAAAGTGTATTTATATTTTCAAAATGGAAAGTAGAATATTGAATGCTTTAATGTTATTTTTGCTATCGTAAAATATACATTTTATCGATTATTTACGAAACCGAAATCATGGAGCAACACTGTTCCTTTTATGCTGGCCACATTATTTTTACGTTTGACATTTCAGACTGTCATTTTAGTATCTACATTTCAGAAATAGACCAAGTATGTAAAGAGCTTAATGATAACAATGAAAATCTTGTAGTTTCGCTAATGACTGTCTGTCTGCGGTTCAACTCTTACTAGGGACACAGAATATATAATAGTACTAACGTAGGGATAAACACGCTACGGATTTATTCATTCATAATCCGGCTTTAAACAAATGCAACTGTGAAAAAATCTTCTATATACTTATATAATTAAAAAATCAGAAAACCCGACTGCCTTAAAAAATACTAAAAAGAAGAAAACAAGTCTAGTGGGCTAGAACTTTGTTAAGTAGCTAACTTAAAGTTCAACAGTCGGGACCCATTAGGTAAGAATTTTTGAGCGTCACGATTTAAACGGGTCCCAACTGTTGAACTTTAAGTTACTTAGCTACTTAACAAAGTTCTAGCCCACTAGACTTGTTTATTGATTTTTTAAATTTGTTGTTTTATTTCACACTTTTCTGTGAAAATGGTATATTAAAACGGTTATAACATACTGGGCTAATTATTACCTTTCATTTGATACCCTACTCGATAGGTTTGAATAAAAAACATTTTTTGAAAACTTACAATTTGGCGCCAAAAATCCGCCATTTTGATTTTTCAAGAATTTCATGTACCCAGTGTCACTTGCGTCATTAAGGCGAATCCAATGACGTATCATTTATCAAAATCGGTTCAGCCGTTGAGTAGTTACGAGAGGAAATAGGAATAGACATACATACATATATACATACATACATACTCCTTCTTCACAGTCGGGTAAAAATACAAGTCCTGATACACTCATTCATTCATTCACTGACTCATCAACGCCCAGCCCAAACCCTTGAACCTAGAAAGCTGAAATTTTGCACAGAGGTTCCTTTTATGACATTTACACGAGATAAGAAAGGATTTTTCGAAATTCGTCCCCTAAGGTGAAACGGGGGGAAAACTTTAGTATGTAGAATTGTTATTTCTAAAGTTGTGACTATGAAATTTGGGAAAAAAATTCTTTAAAAAAATTAAATGAATACTTACGTATTTCACCATTTTTGAAAATTCTACCCTTAAAGAGTAAAAAGGAGGGGTGAAAGTTTGTATGGGAACATTTTTATTATTGAAGATATCATTATATAAAACTTTGTGAAATGTTTCTGAAACAGAAATGAACAAAGACGTGTTACACTGTTTTAGGACAGACAGGAAAAGGGGGGAGGAAGTTTGTACGGAAAAATGTTATTTGAATGTAGTAATATGATGAATGTGCGTGTAGTTTTAAAGAAAAATGAAAAAACACTACATAATTAGTGAATTAGGTAGAAGGAAACTTTTATTTAGGGTTAGATTTATGAAACTTAATGAACATTGAAGTGAAGAGAAATAAAAGAACACGTTTTAATTTTAACTAACTCATTTCTCATATTTCTTATTTTTTAATAATCTACCCCGAAAAAGTTTAAAAGGGGGATGAAAATTTACATGAGAAAAAACGTTGTTTAAGAAACTATGATTCAGATTTTTTAATGAATGGCTTTTGAACAGAATAAAAAGAATATGTACCTCACCATTTAAAAAAAACCACCACTATGGCAAAAAGGGAGGGGGAAAATTGTCTAGCGAAAATATGAAACTAAGAAAAAAGTTTCTTCAAATAAAATAAAAGATTGTCCATACTAATATTATAAATGCGAAAACTCTGTCTGTCTGTCTGTTACGCTTTCACGCCTAAACCGCTAACCGATTTTAATGAAATTCGTGACTAGACCTTGGGAAGGCTATATTTTATCGCGAAAAAAGGTTTGAAAGGGTTGAAATAGGGGATGGAAGTTTATATGGTGGAAATTCGTCATAGTCTAAGATAAAACCATGAAACTTGGCATTTGGGCACTTAATAAGAAACAAATAGATGCATATTTGTTTGAGGTTTTTTTTTTAAATTCTACCTGTGAGGGGATGAAATAAGGGATGAAATTTTATGTGGAAGATCGTCATTATCGAAGATAAATCGATGGTTCTTTATGAAACTTGGCATTTCGGCACTTGATAAAAAATAAATATATATTTTGTTTGAGCGTTTGTTTTTTTTATTCTGCCTATGACAGGATGAAATAGGGGATGAAAGTTTATGTGGAAGGTCGTCATTATCGAAGATAAATCGATGAATCTTTGTGTTTAGTTATTTGATAGGAACTAAAAAAAACCGGTCAAATGCGAGTCGTTTTTTATGTATATCCAGTGTTAACAGAGCCCCTCTCATAAGCAAACTGTACGCAATGTGGGGTCATTTTAGATGGCTTATTGACAAGGATAGTCAGACATGAAAAATAATGATGTTCAGATTTTTCTTATTGATCGTGCTATACCTCACTTACCTTCATACAAAATTGCAAGTTTCTAGAAGAGCCGGAAGTGATTGCTTTGACTTAGAAGTTTGTTTTTTTCACAGCTTCCGGGACTGTAGACCTGAGATTAAGGTTTTAATTTTAACTCGATACCTCCGCGCGTTTCGAGATAAAGGGTCTTAACAGACAAACAGGATCGACGGACAGCAAAGTGATCCTATAAGGTTTCCATTTTTTCCTTTTGAGGTACGAAACCCTAAAAAACATTTGTTCTGGCGCTTTTGAAATTTCGACCTACTTGAAAATAATAATATGGGGATGAAAATTCGTAAGGAATTCCAAGCAAATTTGCAATGTACTATATTACGTATATTTATCGGAAACATGTGTAGGTATGATAAGTTAAAATGCCGCCTTAATATAATACTACCCTCCTAACTTACACGGTGGTGCCAAGAGTTCCTATGAAGATTAGTCTTTTTGAATAATACACGTCGTATCGCTAAAGTGTAACTACCCGCAAAATATTTATGTTTTACCAAAAAAGGGAAAAACAAAAAAAAGATGTTTAGTAAAATATGTTACTTTCAGTAAACTGCAGAAGTTTCTATATTATTGGCGGAATAGGTATCCTAAAAAAAAATACTACCCAAAATTACTATTCCACGCGGACGAAGTCGCGGGCAAAGGCTAGTAAGAGATAAAATGAACAAGCTAACCAACTTTATCTAGAAAAGTTGTCATTTCAAAGTTCATTATCTCAAAAACGGCTGAACGCTTTTACCGAATATAGCTAAGAACTGAAGCTCGATTTCGCCGAAAAAAAAACGCGTCGAAATAAATCAATCAGGGGGCTACTACAAAATTCGAAAATCGAAGTTCGTATCGTATTGTCCCACTCATTCTCGTATTAAATAATATAAGCGTCAGCGGAACGGCAAGATACGAATTTTGAATTTTACACTTCGTAATATAGCGAACTTTGGCGCTCCCATTTACTACTCGTATTGGACCGGCTTAAATATTCTACAACCCAAATGTGCATAGCGCCATTTTCGGCTTGCCGTGATTTGTCGTAATATGTTACACGTCTCCCAATTCTGTCTTCCCAGACGACCTTCTTTGTCACTTGGTATCATAGCCGGGCTAGGCCGGGGAGCCGAGAAAGGTCACACACACACACACTCACATACAGAGAGATACACACACTACATTACAGTCACCTGCAATAATACTTGACATGTCCTAATAGCCCCTAGAAATAGAGTCGTATCAGATATCTGTGCAGCTTAGTAGCTTAGTTCAGGGTTTCTCAAAGTGGAGTACGCAAACCCCTAGGAGTGCGCTATTCGACGGTAGGGGGTTCGCGACAAGGTTTACGTGATGGTGGCTGCAAGACTGGCAAGATGATTAAGATTGGTTTTTGGAGTCTTTTTGTATTTTTTAACTCCAAATTTGTTACTTATTTGTTGTTGTTTGTTTCAGTTTGTATTTTCGTTGGCAAGGCGATTCTTACCTATATTTGTTACCTTTTATTGAAATAAATAATATACATTATATTTAATAACTTAGTTTCTCCAACAGCCAGTTTTATTACTTTCTTTGGGGGGGATCGCTGTCGTCTAGAAACTTTAACAGGGGTACGTGGAGCCATAAGTTTGAGAAACCCTGGCTTCGTTGTATCAGGTGCTGGTACGAAAGGGCGGCATTTGGTGGATATCGTAACTAAAGTTCGATACTCAGATCGTTACCCGCCCGAAGAGCAACTTAATCCGACTAAACGTGACTTCAAACGAGCTCGACTCGTGAATACAAGATTTAAGTGTCAATTGACTCCAAAGCCATATTATTGAAACCGATTTTCGTAGAAAGTTTCTTTCAATACCGTCGTAGATATTTCATTATATCTGTCAAGAACATTTTAGACAAGGTAAATACCTATTTATACCTAAGATAGCATTAAACGTAATCCCTCTTGTGTGCGAAATAGGTAATGTTTTTTTTTATCTTCAGAGGGAGGCTAACGAGCATGCAGTCGTCTGATGGGAAATGGGTTAAATTCTCTATCGTTTGCCCGAATGTATCGTTTTCTAGAATTTTCATTTGCCATAAAGTAATTTATTCTGAAATAGTAATTTCTTCAGAGTTGATATTAAACTAACCTAACCTAACCTACTGCATTTTATATGATGACATTTAAAAAAAACTGAAAACAGCACGGTTCTATATATTTTATGGCAAACGTTGGTATGGCAAGTGAAATTCGAGCAAGTAAAGGTAAACGTGGCAAATGATCACCACTGCCCATGAGGACCATCGAAAATACTTAAAATTCTTGCCCGAACTGAAACAGAGAACCGTGTGTGTCAGCTGTGACAGCCTGTGGTAAAAACCTAATGGCTTCTCGATCAGAGGATAGTAGGATGGGCTCCCACCTCTGAATTTTTCAGAACTTGTGTGATTACATTTGAAATTCACCATGAGGTTTACGGTGAAGGGAAACATCATAAGCAAACTTGCACGGTCGCATCTGCGAAGAAACTCATAATGAGTGGGTTGCGTTACTAATCCGCACCAGGCCCGCGTAGTAACTATACGGCAAGCGTCAAGCCCCCTAGTTCTGAGAGGAGGCCTATGCCCTGCAGTGGGGCGCAGACCAGACGTTTGTGCTACACTTGTTTTCAACTATGTGGCTTTGAGAAAGAACTCATTATGACATTTAATATTTTCTAGTACACAAACGTAGCCATCTTGCACGGGTGGCGGCATAACATCAAAGTAAAAGGTTATAGCACTATAATCATCATAAAGTGTTGAATTAAATAAAACACTTAGGGGCTGTTTCACCATCCATTGATTAGTGTTAACTGGCGGTTAGGTGTGATGCCGTCTCTATTTGTTTTGCTCGAATAGACGGAGACGGCATCACATTTAACCGTCGGTTAACGCTAATCAATGGATGGTGAAACAGCCCCTTAATGTACTACTCGCAGTAAGAACCAAAAGTCTGTTCTTATTTAACGACACACTTAACGTAATTCTGCCTCCATTAAAATGGTATTACGGTTGTCTTGGCTGTAAGCAAGCATGAAGTGAGTGTTTTATCTTGCTTAATACTTTCTTAGGGCTCCGTACACAAAACGGGACAGAGAGGACCCTAGTGACATCGGCTACACGCTAATTCTGCGTTCTCAAATTATTCGCCGAATTAATTTTTTTTTTACTTTAATTAATGCTTACGAGCAATATGAAATTTCCCAAATTGAAAATCCTTAGTTAATGATATCAAAAAATAATACCCTTTAGTTTGGACGTTAAACACCGCCTTAATCAAGTCGGTTTAAGTCGCGTAATGAAGATAACAGACTGGGAATTAACTGGCAATCAACTTAATTATGATCAGGGAGGTGCGCGTTATGGATTACTCCTCTGAAATACTCGTATTTAGTACGTAGAATAGAATAGAATAGAATAGTTTATTAAATTACATACAAGATTACGGAGAACAATCCTGAACACTATAGATGATGGACGCGAAAATATGATCGGGCATTTGATACGACACGACGGCTTCTTCAAAACAATTCTGGAAGGAAAGATCGAGTGGAAGAGAGGAAGAGGTCGACCGAGGCGCAGCTACATCGATCAGGGAAGCCCGTCCGGTGATATAACTGGCACTTGAGGTATCCCATCTTAGGCCTCTAGGTTGGCAACGCATCTGCAATACCCCTGGTGTTGCAGATGTTTATGGGCGGTGGTGATCTCTTTCCATCAGGAGACCCACTTGCTCGTTTGCCATCCAGTCAAATAAAAAAAAAATGCATCGAGAGCATTGCGTCACATAGGTATTGTATGCGTACCTACAGTCAAAGACTGCAACTAATTTACAGCCATACAGCAAACCATTCATGAAACATATATAACACTGGTGCGTCGCACGCGTAAGCCATTAGATTCAGCAGTTGAATTTGAATTACTTAACTTTGCATTAAAAACAATTGTGTCAAATTTTATAAAATAACTAGCTTTTGCCGGCGGCTTCATCCGCGTGAAATTCGGTAATCGCGCGCTGTTCCCTCGGGAACTGCATTTTTCCAAGATAAAAAGTAGCCTATGTCACTCTCTGGCCCATAAACTATCTCTATGCCAAAAATCACGTCGATCCGTCGCTCCGTTTCGACGTGAAAGACGGACAAACATACAAACACACACACTTTCGCTTTTATAATATTAGTATGGATTGGTTGAGATTTATGTTTATAGAACTTTATTTCTCAAAAGAAATTGTTTCATTTCACTTAATGAGAACTTATACTAATATACAATTTATACCAGTGAGCACCATGAGGTGCACACTAACAAAGAAAAAAGAAAAACAATACGCAAACAACTAAAAACCAATGTCGACACCACGGTACCTACCTACCCTCACTCAAGGAACTTACAACTGCGTCAACCTACAGACACTAAGTACCCATTTCTCACAGGCCCACAAATATACAAAATAAACATCTAACAGAAAATACTAATTTAAACCAAAGTCCAATAGTTGTATCCCGGAAAATTCGTAGTTTCCGTGGGACAGCAGTGAACGAAATCTACGCGGACGGAGTAGCGGGCAACAGCTAGTACAAAATAATCTAATACGAGTAGGTATGTACCTACCAAGTCACAAAAAATTAAAACAATAAAAAACAAACAAACCACTCTGCAAAAATGTGTAGTGTACAAAGTAGTTACTACGTGTAGGTATCTTTTTTAAACTAATACGGGTAGGGATAAAACTCCAAGTAGCGAAGTAGTAAACTAAATAAAAGTATCTTGTTTGTTACTTGTTTTTGCGTGCATGTTTAACTGCAACACGCAGGGCCGGATTTAGATTTTCTCAATTACATACTCTTTCAATTTACTCTTAAAGATATTAATATTTTTACATTCTTTAATAGACTTTGGTAATTGATTGTAAAATTGTGCCCCTTCAAAACCTATAGTTTTTTTTCCAAATTTTGTTCGCGTCTTTGGGAGACACAGATCATTAGCATTGCGCAGACGAGAAAAACCTTGTTCAGTCTTAGTTTTAAAAATTAATTGCGACTTAATTTTTTTATCTATAATTTTTTTTATTAAAATACACGTATTATTAAAATATAATTGATTTAGGTTCATAAGTTTAGTTTCCGAGTAAATTAAACGACTAGGTGTGAGAAATTCAAATTGAAAGAGTGTTTTTATGACTTTATTCTGAGCAATCTGCAGACTTTTAAGAGCAGTTTTATTTGCACTACCCCATATTTCTATTAGGTAGTTCAGGTGAGATTTAACAAGAGAATTATATATAGTGTATCGTACCTGACGCGGAAAACTGTGCACAGTATTGAAAAGGCAGCCCCGCAACGATGACAGTTTGGATCTAATTTTATTTATGTGAGGTTTCCACGTCAACTCACTGTCCAGTATGAGTCCCAGATACTTTTCTTCTGTCGATCTTTTTATTTGTGTATTGTTTATTGTAAGTGGAGTATCATCACTTACTTTTTTATTTTTAGCCTTAAATATTACATAACTTGTTTTTGCAATGTTGATAGTTAATAAATTGTATTGAAACCAGTCATGAAGTGCATTGAGATCCTCTTGTGCCACTTTTTTCATTTCATCTACAGTGTCCAAAATAAAATACGCAAGTGTCATCTGCGTACAAACTTAACTCCCCGCGAAGGGGTACCTGACTAAGTTATATTATTGATGTAAATTAAAAATAAAAGTGGCCCAAGAATTGATCCCTGAGGGACACCGCAAGTAATTGGTTGAGGAGAGCTTTGTTCGTTTGCATTACCTACCTTGACAATTTGGATACGGTTTTCTAAATAAGATTTGAAAATTTTATGTGCATTGCCAGTTACGCCTATGTTTTTAAGTTTTTCGAGAAGAAGCGAATGACTTACCGTGTCAAACGCTTTTTGAAGGTCTATAAATATACCAAGACATATTTTTTTATCATCTATGTTTGATTTGATGTTACTTACTAAGTCAATTACCGCTGATAATGTACTTGACTCCGGGCGAAATCCATATTGTCGATTAAAAAGAAATTTAATTTCCGTAAGATATTTGTTTAAATGGCAATAAATAACCCTTTCAAATTTTTTTGAAAATATCGGCAGTACAGATACTGGCCGATAATTCCCTGGATCCATTTTGTTTCCCGATTTAAAAATTGGTGTAACTTTGGCAATTTTCAATGAATCGGGGAAAATACCAGATTCTAGACAGTAATTAATGCACTTTGTAAGATTTGGAATTAAATATTGCTTAATACATTGAATACATTTTGTTGTAATTTTGTCTATACCTGAACTACAATTTGGATCAAGACTATTTATTATTTTCGATATTTCATCCTCGCTACATGGTGTCAAATTTGACAATCCATTACCAATGTCATGTCGGTCATTAGAGTTTGTAGGAGCATTAGCACCTCCATGATACATAGAGGGAATTTTGCTAGCTAGCTGGGGACCAATTGTCGCAAAGAAATTATTAAATTCTTCACAAATTTCTTTTTCATCCGTGGTAGCACCGGTGAAGGTCATAAGTTTTGAAGGAGCACTATTAGCCTTTTTTTTATTGTTGGTCAAAGAGTTAATCAATGTCCACATTTCTTTAGGATCGTTCTTACATTTCTGAAAAGACTCATAATAGTATTTGTTCTTCATTTTGTTCTTAAGCACCGTAGTCTCGTTTCTTTTTTTTTTTGAACTTCACTAGTAAGTCGTCACATTCTGGATTCCTTTTCAATTGTTGCCACAGTTTATTTCTTTCATTAATCTTTTCTATGATATCTCTGTTAATCCAGTCTTGTTTTGGTGGATTATTCATTTTAGCTTTTACAATTGTACTATTTCTTATTAAGTTTTTTACAGAATCATGTAATAAGTCGAAGTTGTGATTCCAAGTTACATCAATAACGTTTTCCGCTTCTTTTCGTAGATTTTCATAATTGATGGCTTGGTATTGTGTCCTGCCAAGGATTTTTGTCTTTATATTTTTTATTCTAAGAATTATTTGTTTATGATCAGATATCGAGGAATCAGCTAGCGCTATATGAATATTTTTATTGTACATATTTGTAAGAATATGGTCCAAAACACTTTTTGTTGTAGCTGTTGTACGTGTTGAGTATTGTTCATCTAATCGGTTAATAATTTTATATCCATTTTCATTGAGCATGTCTGTGTATCTTTTTGAATTCCTGTCTTTGATTTCCTTTCTTTGCGGCAACTGTCTTTCGAAGTCTTCTAAAAATGCATCCATCTGTGTATCTCCTGGTTTGTAAATGAGTCCAATATTTAGGTCTAATTTGTGAGTGTGCAACCATAGATAGTTATTGCCATTAGCATATTTTTCTCCAATAAAATTATGGCTTATGTTCTTGTGTATGTAAATAGAAACCCCACCACCTCTTCTGTCCGTCCTGTAGTTGTAATAATGTAAATAATTAGGGATTTCCAAATAATTTGCCTCTTCTTCGGATTTGATCCATGTTTCCGTCAAAAGTATCAAATGGAACTGCACAGTCAACAATTTAATAATGCATTTTAGTTCATCCAACTTTCCATGCTTCACAAGACTCCTTATATTTGTGTAGAAAAAATTTAAGGAACCTTCTATGGGTTCCAAATCATCGTAAGTGTTTAATATTTGGTAAGATAAATTTACGTTATTGTTTGTGGGTTTTTCACTAACGGTTTTTATTGGTTGCTCTGGTTGCTGTCGTTTTTTGGTAACGATACTATTTTGGGACAGCCCTTGACATATTTAATAGTTAGGTTAGTTTCGCCACTCTCCAGTCTATTTGAAAGCTGGTCACGCAAACTTTTTATATACGTTTGTTGAGCAGGAGTTTGATCGGAAAAAGCTTAATTGTAGGATGTTGACAATTTACTCGGTTTCGGAGGATTTCTTTTGCCATCATACTGGACTCAAAACAAACTTTAAGGGGACGACTTAGCCCAGGTTTGTATTTACCGATTCGTACAACTTTCCAAGGTTGCGGTATTATATCGGTTTTCAATACAGATCTCAAGATTTTAGCGATTTCGCATTTATCTTTTTCCTGTTTTGCTTGTAAAGATTCTGCTTCAGCCTCAACTATGCCTGCAATGATAATGTTTTTTTGCCTGTCCGAACGTTCTGTCATTTCCTTTATGAGTTCCTCTGTAGATGGTCCACAAGAAGTTGAGATCGATCCGGTATTCAAATCGTGTATTTTACTTTCTAAAAGCTTTACCTTTTCATCCGTAGCTTTACATTTGTTTTTAAGCTCCGATATTTCAGTCAACATTTTAGTATGTTCCGATGCAAGAAAATCAGTTGTAGTCTGAATAGTATCAATTTTGGCTTTCATGCACCGTGGAAAAGTACTCTCTTTGTGAAATTGAAAATTTTTCGAACATATCTCTCATTTCCTTCCCAAGATTTGTTATTTCCTTTCTACAGACACAGTCCGTCTCTGACTGTTTACGTTTACGCTGCGTAATATTTTCATCTAGCTTTGATAAACTCGACAGGTCGGGATGCGATCCGCCGCTAAACCCGGGACCGCTTGTTGGCGACTTCATAACTTTCATTATTGGCAATAATTTGTCGTGGAGCGTAGTAATTGTTGACGATAAAGATCTTTGTTTTTTCCTCAGCCGCACAATTGGGTAGTCGTAACTGTGCAAGGGAGTTAAAAAATAGCAATTGTCTCGTTTACCCGAGGTGAAGAGGGGCGCTTGTCCGACTATCCGTATCCACACTGAGGTTATTGTAAAACGTAGCAAGTCATTAAATACACTCAATGCAAAGCAGTACTAAATTAGTCAAGAGAAAGGTTCAATTCTACAAAGCACATTATTTAATTATCAATATTCGTTTCTGACACACGTCCACTCACGATGCTCACTTGGATTGCTTTCAAGATTTTCAAGATTTTATCCCGACTCCGTGGAAATTTCGGGATAAAAAGTAACCTCCAGTCCAGATGTCCAGATGACCAGATGCTCAGCTGTCTTCATACCAAATTTCAATCCGTTTTAGCGTAAAGGAGTAGGTACCTGACAAACATACACACACATACGACTTTCTCTTTTATAATATTAGTTACGATTACGAATGCTATTGGATCTACTATTAAATTGTTTTGGCAGAATATGTATACATTGAAATTAGATAAAAATAACGTTTAGGTACTCTGTAAGCAGGCCGGAATAGTAGATTGATAACCAAGGGTGGAAAGTGACCCATTTCACCTGAGATATTTCTGGCGCTCGAACGAAGTGACAGCGCCAATAGTTTGAAGGGAAATGGGTAATTTGACCCGAGTTAGACACTACTTTTCATTTCGACTGTGAGGAAAGTAAATAGTACAAAAAAAAAGAATATCATGAAATTGAATTTCAGTATTCAGAAAATAGAATTTACTTATATCCAATCTCCAACGGTACCTTTTGGACCTGGCTACTTGCCTCGGCCGAGTATTAAAAAAAATCGAGTTGGTCACGACCAAGGAGTTTATATACCTACAAAACTGGTGGTTGAACGCCGAACGAAGAAGTTTGACCTTTATTACTTATTTATATATTCCATCTCTTTCTTTCACATTTCACGAATGACATCCATCTCTTTCTTAACTTAACTAAAGAAAGAGATGGAATATGTTCGTGACGTAATAAAGATCAAATTTCTTGTTTTTAACGGATGTTCGGCGTTCAACCTCCAGTGTTATAAGCTCCTTGGTCACGACGTGTATCTAGATGGCCATGCCGAAACGTAAAAAAAAAGTGTCTTCGACTCCGTGGCTAATCGAAAAATTAAAAAAAAAGTACTTTCCACCCTAGAGATGAAAACGCAATTTTCCACCCGGCTATCTACCCATGAAAATTATACTTTCCGAACAGAAGAGATGAAAGGGGCTTTTTCATCTCTCATACTCGGAAAGTGAGGCAAATCGTATCTAACAACAGGAAGGAGAGAACTCATTTTCTTTCCAAGGGTAGATAGGAATAAAAAAGTTAAAAAAACCGGCCAAGAGCGTGTCGGACACGCCTAAAATAGGGTTCCGTAGCCATTACGAAAAAATTAAGAAATATTTTTCTAAGGCTTTCGTATTTTATACGGAATCTTACAAGTTTAGGTATATTTTATACCCTAGGCTGCTATTTACTTTTAAACTACTAATAATTCTCAAGCAAACTTAGCCGTTATAGTTTTCCTTGTAAGTTTGATATACTTACTACCACTGCGAATTTTTCCAAATTTTTCCACCCACCGGTTTAGATTTTAGAGAGTGGGGGACGCCCTATTTTAATGAAAATTTGCACTTTAAAGTTGAATATTTTGCAAACATATCACTAAATCGAAAAATCGTCTTAAAAAACCCGTAATTTTTTTAAAAGACCTATCCAACGATACCCCACACTATAGGGTTGGAAAAAAAAAACACCCCCACTTTACGTCTATGGGAGATACCCTAAAAAAAATTATTTTTGAATTTTTATTGTACTATTTTGTCGGCTTAGTTTAAATATATATCCGTGCAAAATTACAGCTTTCTAGCATTGATTGTCCCTGAGCAAAGCCGCGGACGGACAGACAGACAGACATGGCGAAACTATAAGGGTTCCGTTTTTGCCATTTTGGCTCCGGAACCCTCAAAAGGCATTGGATGTCAATGGAACACATACGTATTCAGCCTATACGGTATAAGTATACCTGGTATAATTATTGAGTTTTTTTTCAGTTATATAAAAAATTTGATAATGCTAGTCAAATTATCATTAAATTATTATCATTAGGTAATTTCTTAAAGGTGCGTACGCGACGTATAAAATAAGAAAAAAAGTCAATCGGTAGGTAAATGACAATGGTATGTGTTCAGTACATACAGCCTATCTCTGTACAGTTTAACTTTTTGGTTCAATGGGAGAACTTAGGTACCTACTAAAATTTTAGAAATAAATTGACTAAAACCTGCCGGCGCGCGGTCACTCTAGCGGCCTGCAAAGAGATTTCATACAACTTTGCAGGCCGATGGCCGGCAATGTGACCGTCTTTTGTTTCAACGCGCGCTCTGCGACACGGCCTACCCAGCACCACCAAGCAGCCAGCGCGACACGCGCGCACGCAACAGGGCGACCAGACTAGCGTCCAGCCCGCCAGCTTGATTTCTTGTTTTTTATTTTATTTCATGTCATGTTTGAGAAAAGCACTATACAAGCCCCGGCCGGAACGTGGGGTTACCGGCCTCGCATCCCTATGTCTATATCTGCTTGGCCCGGCAACCCGATATAGACTTTTAGATTAGATTATTGTATTCACAGCTACTTTTTGCTGTGACGCATAGGATCCTTTTAAAATAATACAATGGCTTAAAGACGCATACTCTGTACCGATCATGACAACATTTTAATAAACTAAGTACCTACGTTCGTTCGTTCATTGTTATTTTTCTCTCTGTGTACTTATCTGTTTTCTTATCGCTTACTTTTTCTGGTGTAGAATAAAGAGTCATTGTATTGAATTGTACTCGTATTGTATGTTCAGTGGAGGTGTAAAATACTTCCACAATCAAATCGAAGTTATCGACTGTACATACAAAGTTATAAGAACTGAGCCGAGGGTGAAGTACCTAAAGTCGTGAAGTAATAATGATAACCCAGTAAGCGACAGCTTATCGGAGACTACATATTTAGTACATTCACACAATGACGGACAGTGAAGCCACGTATCTACTATGTTTGCAAAAGGCTTACCGTTGAAACAGGCAACATTTCTAACCATCACAGTGTTACTTTTAACAGCCTACCTCTACCTTCCTAGTAGAGATGCAAATCCCAATGTGCGTGAACAAAATGTCAAGTACATTCTTCAGTGGGGTGATCCTAGTCTATCCCCTTTTGACTTCATGGGACAAGGGTTTGACGCATTCTTGAAAAACAGCTGTGACTTCACCAATTGCTTCGTCACGAGTGATAGGAATTTTTTAGCGGATGTGAGCGAATTTGACGTGATAGTATTCAATGGTAGAGAAGTAGACAGACGTTTCAAGAAAGACAACTTGCCGGCAAACCGTTCAGCGAAGCAAAAATACGTTTACGCAAACTTGGAATCTTCGCACAACTACCCCGTCTGCAGCAGTTATTTCAACAATTTCTTCAACTGGACGTGGACATACAAGTTGAACTCTGATTGTCGCTGGGGGTATATTACTATTTACAACTTGACAGGTGGCGTCGTAGGGCCTAAAGAAAACATGCAGTGGCTAACCTTGGATCCCATCGATAATGAAACAAAGATAGTCCTCAAATCTAAGAGCAAAGCGGCTGCTTGGTTTGTATCCAACTGCCACAGTTTAAGCAATAGAGAAAACTTTGTACGCTTAGTGGAAAAAGAATTAAAGAAGTTCGGACTTTCTTTGGATGTTTATGGAAAATGTGGAAAGTTCGTTTGTCCTCGGTCGACTTCAGAGGCGTGTCTAAAGGTCCTGGCTAGAGATTATTACTTCTACTTCGCGTTTGAAAACTCGTTTGCAGAGGACTATGTGACTGAGAAGCTTGTTACATCTTTAAACAGCTATGCTGTGCCCGTTGTGTTTGGTGAGGCCAATTATTTAAGGTAATTTTCTCAAAAATGACCGTAAAAGTTGACATTATTCTTTACATATCAGAAGGTGAAGTGCATAGTTTATGGTCAGCGAAAAATTAAGAAGTTAAAAAGATTGCAGGCGCGCTAGCTCGGCAATAATGAATTAGCGCGCCTGCAATCAGTCACTTTTTTTTTAAAGTTAAAAAGGCCATGGAAATTTTGGCACAAGTCGTAAACAGCCAAGTCTAATGGTCGGTATTAGATATTTTGTTGGAACTCCGGACTTTTACTATTGGGTCTGAAATAGCTTGTGGTGTTTTCGGTGGAAAAATACACCTGCAGTTTATTTTTAATGAAAAAAGGCGGGAAAGCATAAGAAAAATATTGGAATAAAATTAAATTTTATAATATATTTTGAGAAAAAGTTTATTCTATTTCAGAATTATTCACCATTTTTGAGAAAAGCTTTATATTAGTCTCGGCTGGAATAGCAATTTCTGGCTTCGTATTAGTTAAACGGACTCGCAAGCTCGTCCGTTTAATACTCATACTCAGCCAGCAATTGCCTACTTCCAGGCCACGACAATAATCTACTATTAATCTAAGTATAGTGTCAATAGCTTATACAAGTAAAGAAAATGCATAAGTTTGGAGGGAATTCCTTTAAATAATTTATTGTACCAGGCGTTACTTTGCGGAGGTCCATATCAATGAACTAAAAGAATTTCCTTGCTCACCCGCGACCTTTAACGCGTAAGGTCGCGGGTGAGAAAGGAAATTATTTTAGTTCAGGGAGTTCCTTTGGTGAATAAATTTATACCATGTGTTGTTTCCGAGTTAGGCGCGTTCTATTATTTTCTGAAGATGAAAGAGCTTTAAGGCGACAACTGTTACGGCTTGATGTTATAAGAAAATGGTATTTTACACAAAACTTACGCAAAAGACTGCAAAAACCACTCTTACTAGGAATAATATTCTAAATTTATAACCTTGTGAGTCATAGGTATATAGGTACATTTAACAAGTCCTTAGTATGCGAATTTGCGGGCAACAGCAAGTTTTCCCATAAAGAGCCTAATTAATTAGAAATAGGTTTTTAATTTTTTACATGCTTTTATTCATTTCCTGTAAGTTAGTTGCCCGTTGGTATGCACATGTTTATTTAATGACATGCAAGTAAATCAGCAAAACACGTACCAATTTTTTTTTTAACTCAATTTTTTTTTTTCACCTCAGCACCTCAAACAGGCAGGTTTTGCTATGAGAAATCAGTGAGAAAAATCGCATTTTGCTCACTTCGTGAGACAAAGTAACTTTTTTTTTTAAAGCTGAAGATAGTGTTGGGTCCACTCCACTCACGGAATGCCAAATATTTGAACTTCACTTTGATCTGTCACTTTCACTTCAACACGAAAAAAGCAAGAGATAGGATCAAATGTGTTGATTACAATTTTAAATTAAATTTATGGTATTAAAAATACATCGATACCTAATAAATTACATGAGAACGAAATATTTCCAAAATGTAAATTTTCCCGCTCTTTTAATAAAGTATGCAACCTCGTTGCACGAAAGCAGCTTCTCTTGTTTCTTTTTATATAAAATAATTCCGTATACTTACTGCCTCTACAGTTGGAATATTATTTGACAAATTGAATGTATGTTTTCAAAGATGTAATCGCGACTGTTCGTTCGTATAATTTTTGAGTAAGGGTTTTAAATGTGATTATTATATTTGTTTCTTAATAATCGGATTATATTTAAAAATTGTGTTTGTTTTCTAAACAGGTAGGTTTATGTGGTTTTATTCTTATGTTACATTTAAACTATGTTCTCGCTGCTAAGGTGAAAAATTTTATGTATCACACGAGACCAAAGTTTTTTTGCATCTCGTATGTTTGAATCCCTTGCTGCTCTCAGGATTCTAACCTAGAATCACGAGCATCGAATCCTTCGCTTACTCGGGATTCAAAATCAACACTCGAAACAAAAAACAACTTTGCTCACATGTTTCACAAATAACTATTATTCATTTGTTTAAGTAAGTATAAATGTTTACACTGAAGCTCAAATTTGGCATATCATGTAAAATCAGTGATATTGATAATACAATAATCTGGTAGTGAAATTCTGGTGGCCCAGCCAGGATTGTCTCCACAGGAAGGATTGTCTCTTCAACTGTTAATGACATCAACTTCATCGACATGGAACATGGTCAAATATGTAGTTTGGATGATATTGCAAATAAAGTGAACAATAAGTTCAGTCCAAAAAAAACTTTGTATTCAACATATTTTTAGCAAAAACTTATTTCGTTTTGGGGTGGGGAACCCTAGAACTGGAATATGGTTAAGCAAACAAAGAATAAGTGCACATGTAGATAACAAATGGTGACTCATTCTCCGTTGCACTCGAGCGCATTCGAGCGATAGTTAATTCTAGCTGATAAACATTGCATTTAAACTTTTCTGTCATTTTCAGAAACAGCTCAACTGAACTCCTCCTCCCTTTTTGAAGTCGTTTAAAAATCATCCGTTCAAAGGGGACTCGATTATTAACGTTTTTATAACCCTTACTTACTTAGTTATGAGCTTATTACTATCGATCAGCTGTGCGCTACTCTATGCAATGGTTTTTTTTCGGGGTTGAGTCGACTTGAGGGCCAAAGAAACTCGGTCCTAACTTGCTTTTATTAAGATAATTTATATGAGGTGCTTTATAAGGGGGTTCACGTACAGTCGACAAAAAATTACGGCTAGGAAGGGAGGGCCCAGACAGCGCCAGATTTACACCAGCTAAAACATAACCCTCCTCCGGGCAGGGTAAAAACCGACTGCGCGTCCCCGACTCTCTGGAGCTTACCCCGGGTTAGTTAGCAGGTAGTTCCACAATCGAGTGGTCTGGGTTTCTTATGTATATTCAACGGTTCATAACTGCACTTCCAGATTTCTGCCGCCTGGGAGTTACCTGCACGCTGGGCAGCTCGGCCCCGAGCGGCTCGCCGAGCGCATGGCTCGCATCATCACCAACCACAGGACAGGAGACGCAGACCTATACCATGACTTCTTCAGGTGAGCTGAAGCCGTACAAATTCCGCCTTTTAACGCATTCACGCCACCGACGCATATATGCGTTTTCGGAACTTCACCTAATGCCGCTGTCATAATTAATCATACATCTTGAACGCACATGTGCGTCGGTGGCACCTGTGGAAGTCAGGTAGCAGTGAAAGCGTTAAATACTCAGTTGTGAGTTAGAAGAGCGGTAAGCGGCAAGAGAAGCGGTCGTTCTAGACGCCAGACAGCAAGAGACGCCATTTTCCAGTTTCCAGTGCAAAATTTTTGATGTCACCTTTTGAGAGGTGCGGAAGCGGTGAAGACAATCTCGCTCTACCTCAGGGTTTCTTAAAGTGGGGTCCACGGACCACTTACGGGTCCGTAGCATGTGTATAAGGGGTCCGCAGTAGGTCAGTCTGTAAAAATTATCTATTAGAAAATCTCCAAATAAAAATATTTGGAGATTTTCTAATAGAAAAAATTTTAACAGGGGTCCATGGATTTTTTTTAATTGTGAGTGTGGTCCGTGACTGCAAAACTTTTAAGAAACTCTGCTCTACCTTGATCAAGGGCTAAAGTCCGCAAACCTATTGTGACACGATACCAGAAGTTAAAACCGGCCAAGAGCATGTCGGACACGCCCGAAATAGGGTTCCGTAGCCATTACGAAAAAATTAAGTAATGTTTTTCTAAGGATTTCGTATTTTATACGGAATCTTCCAAGTTCAGGTATATTTTATACCTTAGGCTGCTATTTACTACTAAACTACTAATAATTCTCAAGAAAACTTAGCCATTATAGTTTTCCTTGAAAGTTTGATATACTTACTACTTACCATCCTGATTTTTTTCAAATTTTTCCACGCCGGTTTAGATTTTAAAGGGGGCACGCTCGATTCTCATGAAAATTTGCACTTTAAAGTTGAAAATTTCGCAAACATATCACTGAATCGAAAAATCGTCGTAGCAAACCCCTAATGTTTTTAAAATACCTATCCAACGATACCCCAAACTATAGGGTTGGATGAGAAAAAAAAATCACCCTCACTTTACGTCAATACAACCTACCTAACCCAAAAATATATTTTTTTTAGATTTTTTTATTGTACCATTTTGTCGGCATAGTTTACATAATTATATATCCGTGCAAAATTACAGCTTTCTAGCATTGATAGTCCCCGAGCACAGCCGCGGACGGACGGACAGATAGACAGACAGACAGCCATGGCGAAACTGTAAGGGTTCCGTTTTTGTAATTTTGGCTCCGGAACCCTGAAAACGAGTGCATAAAAAAAATCATCAACATCTCATAACAAATACCAAATCAGTATACTTTACTAGGTATACTTCTAACTTGGCCGCCTGTAGGTAGGTACCCCCATCATCATTATCATCAGCTGAGCTGGAAGACGTCTACTACTGAACAAAGGCCTACCCTTTAGAGTGCTACAAAGAAACGACAACTCGCCACTTGCATCCACAGGTTGTCCGGAACTCTTGCGATGTCGCCAGTTCCCCCTAGAAGTAGGTACAGTCGCCATCAAATATTTCGGAACTGCCAAGTTGGTCAAAAATATCGGAACATGCGCTCTATTATCAAGACTTTGAGTTCATGCTCCGATATATTTGATCACCTTGGCCGCTCTGAAATATCTGATGGCAACTGTACCTGGCGCCCCGGGCAGCCGCCCCGGTCGCCCCCCTCCCACCCACCTAAAGTCGGTACTAGCCAAAGATCATCATCACAAGTAACTTACACTGGACTCTAGTCTTCAGACACTGCGGAATATCGGACGAGAAATATAGGTACAGTCACCAGCACCAATATCTGACGCAACAAGCGTGCATAAATATTTAACAGGACTCTATTTCTAGGGCCGGAAGGCCGTGTCAGATATTTTTGAACGCTCCGCTGTGGCAGATATCAATACTGGTGACTGTACTACATTAGTACGAGTAAATTAGGTACTTATATAAGTATAAACTTCACATAAATTTTGGTTGCAGATGGCGAAACCATTACACGTATAAAATAACATCAGATACTGAGGATGTCTGCAAACTGTGCAGGATATTGAACGATCAACAGTTGATGTCACAGGAGACAGTATACAGCAACTTCACAGCCTGGTGGAACAGTAGACATGCCAGATGTAAGACCCGTCGGTCATTGCTGTAGTAACATATCGCTGACTTTGACAAGCAACAATTCCAAATATTGATAGATAGATAGATAAAAAACTTTATTCACAAACATGCCATGACAATTCTACTTAAATAAACGATTCAAATTGTTACATATTTAAATTAAGTTGTCACGGCACAGCCGCGAAAAGGCGCCGACTCAGCATGTGCTGCGAGCGACATTGCTGTCATCAGCGCTGATATTCTGTCGGAACCAGTAGGAGTTGACGCACTCAGTCACACACAATTTTTACTGTAAGTTGCTATAATACATAATTTAAGGTTCAAATAACAAACATAACAGATATTCTTTGAAAATAGGTACCTAATACAAACAAAAACAAAGACAAAGATTTCCGCAGCCTGGTTGTGAAATAGAACCGACGATACCGGGTACTAAGCATTGACCTGAAGCTTCTGGCAATCCAATAAATATGTTTTAAACCTTTGCTTAAACATCATATTGCGTAACCCATAGGTACAATCAGCATCAAAAGTAGCGGATCACATTTTTACTCTGTCGCATTGACTCATTGACAAACTTGCATGGCGTTTAGTACGTGGCTGTAAGACGACAAAGTACGAGAGACCTACTCCACCTTCAGAAAAGATGAATCTCAAAAGGAGCGATGAGGGAAATATAAGTAAGGTTCAATTATTACTTATAGTATAATGCAAGATGGTATGGAAACTAAGCTAGATTCAGAATCAGAATAGCCACAAATAAAGCTTGAGGGATTACTCGCAAATAGAATACACTTACGTTATACTTCTACTTATCAAATTCCATGTTGACACTAGAAGTGGGTGTTTTTTTTAAGTTTCTATTTATTCACAACACAAGATACAACAATTGAATTTTAAAGACAATTTTAGTAAATAACCTGTGCTCAGCAGTGGGACGTATATAGGCTGGGACGACGACGACGACCAAAAATAAATAAATAACCAAGAACCGCGGCAGGTGCAGCACCGGGTTAGAAACTTAGAATTTTATTTGTGATACAAAAAAATAGTGGATGACAGTCCTACACTTCCTGCCAACAAACGCTATGCATTTTCGCAGAAGTATATAAATATAAGTATATTTCTGTAATTCTTTTGTTTTTTATTCAAGTAAATAAATCCTACTAATATTATAAATGTGAAAGTTTGTGAGTGAGTGAGTGAGTGAGTGAGTGAGTATGTTTGTTACTCTTTCACGCTGAAACGGCTGGACAGATTTGGATGAAATTTGGCGGAAAGTTAGTTTATAACCTGGATTAAAACATAGGATACTTTTTATCCCGATATTCCCACGGGATAGGGATAAAATCTCGAAATAACAACCGCTAGGCTTAGAGTCATGAAATTTGGTATGTAGGTAGTTGGACGTCTGGAATAGAACATAGGTGACTTTTTGACCCGGTATTCCCACGGGATACCTAGGGATAAAATCTTGAAATAACAACCGCTGGGCTTTGAGCAATGAAATTTAGTATGTAGGTAGCTGGACCTCTGGAATAACACATAGGCTACTTTTTATTCCGATATTCCCACGGGATAGGGATAAAATCTTGAAATAACAACCGCTGGGTTTAGAGTCATGAAATTTGGTATGTAGGTAGTTGGATGTCTGAAATAACACATAGGCAACTTTTTGACTCGATATTCCCACGGGATACCTAGGGATAGAATTTTGAAATAACAACCGCTGGGCTTAGAGCCATGAAATTTAGTGTGTAGGTAGCTGAACCTCTGAAATAACACATAGGCTACTATTTATTCCGATATTCCCACAGGATAGGGATAAAATCTCGAAATAATAACCGCTGGGCTTAGAGTCATGAAATTTGGTATGTAGGTAACTGGACATCTGGAATAACACTTAAGTTACTTTTTGACTCGATATTCCTACGGGATAACTAGGGATAAAATCTCAAAATAACAACCACTGGGCTTAGAGCCATGACATTTGGTATGTAGGTAGCTGGACCTCTGGAATAACACATAGGCTACTATTTATTCCGATATTCCCACGGGATAGGGATAAAATCTCGAAATAATAACCGCTGGGCTTAGAGTCATGAAATTTGGTATGTAGGTAACTGGACATCTGGAATAACACTTAAGTGACTTTTTGACCCGATATTCCCACGGGATAACAAGGGATAAAATCTCGAAATAACAACCACTGGGCTTAGAGCCATGAAATTTGGTATGTAGGTAGCTGGACCTCTGGAATAACACATAGGCTACTTTTTATTGCGATATTCCTACGGGATAGGGATAAAATCTCGAAATAACAACCGCTGGGCTTAGAGGCATGAAATTTGGTATGTAGATAGCCGGACTTCGGGAATAACACATACGCTACTTTTTATCCCGATATTTCCACGGGATAGTTTTGTAACTAAGGGACCCCATACATCCGTGTATTATTGTTATTATTATTTTGTAATTTTTTCTTTAATTGCATACTTACTGTAGTTTTTAAGTATTTTATTTGTACTTATTTTATTTTGAAAAAATGACTTTCTGCCAAGCTTCTTGCGGCGCATTCTTCTTGGCAATGATGTTCTTTCCGAAAGTGCTGGTATTTAAAAAAATGACGTGAAAAAGTGCCCATTGCGGCCTATTTACTGAATAAATGATATGAATTTGAATTTGGATAGGGAAAAATTTTGAAATTTTAGCACTGGGTTTAGAGTCTTGAATTTTGTACAGTTATTCACAACACAACCTCAATGAAGACCACGATATAAATTTGGAAATTTCCAGGGGAATTTTGTAAAATCCCGAAAATTTCAATTGCAACTACCAGACCGAACAGTTTACGCGTGCGAAGCCGCGGGTAAAAGCTAGTATGTAATAATGTCTACATCACGGTCTACATAGTATAAAACAAATTCGCTTCCCGCGTCCCTTAGATCTTTTAAACTAGGTACCTAACCGATTTTAATGGATTTTCCAGCATCCGTTAGATAATTTATCTCAGAAGGTTTACATTTATAAATAGTACATATAAAAGAACGCGCCCCGGGCTACGCGCGGGTGAAGTTTTGGGGAACGAAAGATGTGAAATGCCTTCGATTAGGCACAGACCTTTTTTAACAAGCTTTTATTTAACTTTACCTACCTACCTACCCTGATTGTTGGTTCAAATCTTTTAAGTTCATTTTGACTCACTTCCAGTGCTCAAATTGACTTTAAATTTAGTACATAATTACAAGTAAATTGGATTACAACTATTAAAAAGTTTTTGGTAAAAATTTCATTTTTAATACATGTTTTTTCGCTGACTGTACTTTTTGTTAACTGTACTTGCATTGTCATTGTCACTCAAACTACATATATTTGCATACCAAATTTCAAGTCGATGCCAAACCGTTGAAGAGTTACGTCCTGCGGAGACGATCCTGGCCGTACTACCAGGATGTGATTGCCAGATTATTGTACTGTCACGCAAATTACATAAGTATGCCAAAATTCAAGATAATCCGACCACTAAAAGTGGGTCAAATTTAATTTGCAAGATTTGACCCGCACCGCACATACATACATGCATACATTAAACATACATTGCAAGTTAAATAAAAGCTTTTTCACCTCAGCACCTCAAACAGGCAAGTTTTGCTATGAGAAATAAGTGAGCAAAACTCCGTGAACTCCGTGAGACAAAGTAACTTTTTAATTATTATTTTTTAAATCCTGTATTGGGTCTACTCACTCAATTCCAAATTTAAAGGTTTAATAACATTTATAATAAATTATACGTTTATTATTCAACCTTTTTAATGACCCAAAGATGAGGCTTTTTGCGGTATTAAAAAATAACTATGACAAACTTTACAAGAAGTTCTAGGTTCAAATTACAATGCATGTTATGAGTACCTAAGTATGAGATTTGTATTGTTCTTAACTTTCTGTTGCTTTAAGATGTAATCGCAACTGTACGTATCATTTTTGAGTAAGGGTTTTAAATGTGATTATTATATTTATTTCTTAATACTCGGATTATATTTTTAAAATTGTGGTTGTTTTGTAAACAGGTAGGTATATGTGGTTTTATTCTTATGTTACATTTAAATTATGTTCTCGCTGCTGAGGTGAAAAATTGTATGTATCACACGAGAAAAAAGTTTTTTTGCATCTCGTGTGTTTGAATCCCTTGCTGTTCTCAGGATTCTAACCTAGAATCACTCACTAATGCTCGTGATTCAATTATAGAATCCTTCGCTTACTCGGAATTCAAATTCAACACTCGCATCAAAAAACAACTTTGCTCTCTTGTTGCACAAATAACTACCTATTAATTCTATTTTATTATTGTAAGGTGGTACTTATGGAGCCAAAATAAATCTTTTATTTCTTTCTTTCTAATTAAAATGACAAATGTTAACGTAATTTTTCAATTACAATACACAACACATACAAATACAATTATTGCAAGTTAAATAAAATAAACTAAAAGCTTTGTATTTTAGACGATTACTTTCGTTAAATAAGTGGTCAACGGTCTTAAAATATCAATAGCAGCATCAAAGAAACTAATCAAAGGTCGAACGAAGTGGTCTCTCAGCGGGTGACCCCCAAGGTTTTCTATGTATTTTACAGTAAATATACTCTTTAAAGAAGGTACATTTATTTGTTTCATAAATATTTACTGAAGTTATTTCGATACTCAGTACAACTATTCGAAAATAATATTAGGTGCTGTGAGTACATTGATGTACAGTCTGCAGCAGAAGTGTACATTTGTAAGTCGTGTAACTCGAAATCATAAATTCGTTGTAGCTATTCATATATACGAATTTTGCCGCGATAGCGAACTTTGCTGTAGTATGTTATATCAGTGGCATATTTTGTTACTCGCATATATTTTTAATCGCGTTTTACAGAAATAGCATATTTTGCTGTAGCATAGATTATCGATCGCCTATTTAGTTAGCCGCTCGCTAATATTTTTAGTCGCATTTTACCTTCGGTCACTTATACCGGGTGTGGCAAAACATAGATCATACTCGTCAAAATGAACAACATTAGTTCAGCGACTTTTAAAAATAATTCCTTTTTTAATTTTTATTACACTTTAAAGTTCATTCGAAAAAGCAACGTAAAGCAAAATCCTTGATGTTTGTAGCGTGACAGGCGACGTCAGTTGGGTTCTGGGATGGCGTAAGTTGGTAGCAGTATTTAATTTGTTTGAAAAGGGAAAATCAGACTCCATTATTTTTAAAAGTCGCTGAACTAATGTTGTTCAGTTTGCCGAGTACGATCTATGTTTTAAATATTTACCCGCATTACAGGCCACGCCGGTATTGTTGTAGTATTTGTATTAATCGTATTTTTTATTCATCATCATCCCAGCCTATATACGTCCCACTGCTGGGCACAGGCCTCCTCTCAGAACAAGAGGGCTTGGGCCATAGTTCCCACGCGGGCTCAGTGCGTATTGGGAACTTCGCACGCACCATTGAATCGCTTCACAGATTTGTGCTGGTTTCCTCACGATGTTTTCCTTCACCGCGAAGCTCGTGGTAAATTTCAAATGTAATTCCGCACATGAATTTCGAAAAACTCAGAGGTGCGAGCCGGGGTTCGAACCCACGACCCTCTGCTTGAGAGGCGTTAGGTCAAACCACTAGGCCACCACGGCTCTCGTTGACTCTCGTTATTTATCCGACACGTTCAATTGACGCCCACGCGATTGGGCCGCCGGTACCAGCGCTATGACCATAATTTTCATTTTTGTCAGACCCCTGAAGAACCGCCATACTGGTCCAAATGATCTAATACTTTGTGTCACCTACTCCGGGTCTATTAGTGTTCGATTATAGCGCAGTTGTGTAGTTGTGATTATATACAATTACATATTTAGTCGAGATAAATAGCAATTAAATATTAAAGGTGATTAATAAAAAAGCCGTGGTGGCATAGTGGTTTGACCTATCGCCTCTCAAGCTGAGGGTCGTGGGTTCAAACCCCGGCTCGCACCTCTGAGTTTTTCGAAATTCATGTGCGGAATTACATTTGAAATTTACCACGAGCTTCGCGGTGAAGGAAAACATCGTGAGGAAACCAGCACAAATCTGTGAAGCGATTCAATGGTGCGTGCGAAGTTCCCAATACGCACTGAGCCCGCGTGGGAACTATGGCCCAAGCCCTCTTGTTCTGAGAGGAGGCCTGTGCCCAGCAGTGGGACGTATGTAGGCTAGGATGATGATGATGAACGATTTGTTCCACAAAAATGCTTGTATTTTCCGATAGTCGATAAAAAAAGAAGTAGGTGGTAGTATGGCTACTCGACGACGATTTGTTGCGGAAAAATTAAACTGGTACAAATGGTTTAATTGTTTTTTGTTTAATTAATGTATTCGCGTCGATATGGCGGGCTTTAAGTCACACCGGAGAAGTATGGCATAACGCTACCACCTACTTCTTTTTTATCGGCTATCGGAAAATACAAGCATTTTCATACTCGCTATTTATCCGACACGTTCGATAAACGCCCACGCGATTAGGCGCTATGCTATGCTACCAGCGCTATGACCATCATTTTCTTTTTGTCAAATTCAAATTCAAAATTCAAATGATTTATTCAGTAAATAGGCCGCAATGGGCACTTTTACACGTCATTTTTTTAAACTACCAGCGCTTTCGGAAAGACCATCATTGCCAAGAAGAATGCGCTGCAAGAAACTTGGCAGAAAGTCATTTTTTCATAAAAATATAATTACAAATAAAATACTTAAAAACTATATTATACAATTAAAGAAAAAAAAATACAAAAAATAATAATAAAAGAAATACAGGGATGTATGGGGTCCCTTAGTTACAATACTAAACACTAACTATATCTAAACTATATCTACGTTTAGTGGAAGTGTAGAATGCTTCCACCGTCATAAATTTTAAAATAATAAAATAATCATTCCATAGACCCCTGAAGAACCGCCATACTGGTACAAATGATCAAATATTTTGTCTCACCAGATCCGTGTCTATAACGGGATTCTAACAACTCGCAAGCTTTGTTATCAAATGTTTTTAACTGTCGTAAAGTGTTTTTTTTATATAAAATCTGTCATCTGATTGTAATTTCGAATAAATTAACTATATTATGTGCAAAATGCGTTTAAAAAACAAAACTACACAGGTATAGTGCTTAAATGAAATATCGTGTAAAGTGATAGCGTATTACAAACAAACTTATATCGCGGTGAAAAGCTACGAAAGTGCAGAACCACACGAAAAAAAAATACTATGAATTTTACATACCGTTGTGATTGGCGACGAGAAATCATACTACAATAAAAAAGCTACCTAGAAATTTTAAGCTCGCAACATAACGCGAATATGTGAATAGCTACAACGAATTTATAATTTCGAGGTACACGTACAGTCAAGGGCAAAGATATCGACACGGCCAAAGTTACAAAAATATGTATAAACGTCTTTATGCTCTTAACATTAAGGCCGTGTATACATATTTTTGCAACTTTGGTCGTGTCGATATCTTTGCCCTTGACTGTACACAACTAGCAAACGAGCTGTTACAGTGTGCTTAAAATACTCTACACCTGACTCTACTGTCAAGGTAATAAGAGAGTATTTAGAACATTTTGAGCATCACAACTGCTCATCTACTTCTGCTGCTGACTGTACTCTTTTCTAATTCACGCCTCAAATAGTTCTAAATGTGGTATCAGACGGTTCACTCGAATGAATGGTCTTTCGAGTGAATGCTTAATTTTTCTTTCATTCATGTTTACACGGCTTAGCTGGAATGACGTAATATAGTTTCTTTCAAGTCGAATGAAGTCGTGCGTCTTGTGTGTTCAGACTGTTCATTTTTCGTTCATTCGAAGTGGAATGTATGGTGCCAGATGAACCGATCCAACATCGCTGCTGGATCGGTTCATTAATCGGCACTTTTGTTTCACTTGTGTTCAGACGTGTCATTTCTAGTTAAAGGTGCCGAATGAAAGACAAATGAACGAAAATAAGAACCGTGTAATATCCCCTTAGGTCATAATCCTATAGAATATAACCCGGTCCATACGGAGCGCTTTGCGCGCGAGGGCACTCGCGCGTCCCGAGGTACTAGACTAGAGCTACATAGGTACACCCCGTCCAGCTGGGCTACTACGAAACTCGAAGTTCGTGTCGTGCGGTCCCTGTGACACTTATACTACTTAATACGAGAGCGAGAGGGACGGTACGATACGTACTTCGAGTTTCGAGTTTCGTAGTAGCCCTCCAGATACTCTCGCTGTTGCTAGCGTGCCCTCGCGCGCAAAACGCTCCTTCTGGACAGGGTCTTAGCTTGGACCCTGAGTTTAAACACGCGAGAAGCAGAGTTCCGTAACTCCGTACTTACATAATTACAAATTACGGTATTTTCTCATGTTACCTTAAATACCATAGACTTTTTTAGGTTCTCTAGTAATCCTATAGACGGGTAGTTCTTCAAGCGTTTCAACCGTTACCGGTTTCCTGTCGCTTATACTGAAGAAATCAGTCGAGTAGAATGAAAGGATTTTATAAATTCAAATGATTTATTCAGTAAATAGGCCGCAATGGGCACTTTTAAACGTCATTTTTTTAAACTACCAGCGCTTTCGGAAAGACCATCATTGCCAAGAAGAATGCGCCGCAAGAAACTTGGCAGAAAGTCATTTTTTCATAAAAATATAATTACAAATAAAATACTTAAAAACTATATTATACAATTGAAGAAAAAAAAATACAAAAAATAATAATAAAAGAAATACAGGGATGTATGGGATCCCTTAGTTACAATACTAAACACTAACTATATCTAAACTATATCTACGTTCAGTGGAAGTGTAGAATGCTTCCAACGTCATAAATTTTAAAATAATAATAACAATAATTTAGTTCTGAAATATACATTTCAGGTCAAGTACCATTAAGCTTTTGGATTTCGAAGGCAAGTTCACGTCTGCCGCCCCCAAAGTTAGCTCATTCTCATTGAAAATAGTGTAGGTACAGTCAGCATCAAAGCTGGTTACTTTTTTACTCAGTCACATTAACACATTTGTCAATCTTGTATGGCGCTAAGTACGTGGCTGTAAAACGACAACGTATAAAAGTGACTAGCTACTTTTGATGCTGAGTGTATATACAATTCCTTGAAATTTTTTGCCGTAAGTTGACCGTTATAGGTCTCTCATTTCTCCAATATATGCGACAGGAAACTGATAACGGTTGGAACGCCCGTAGAACTACCTAGGACTTGCGTGGAACAGAATGAACTTTTAACTTCGATTTAACTGTAAATCCAGGCTTAAGTAGTCTCAAAATGTCAAACTGACAACGCTAACTCGAGCTTCGATTGAATTTTGTAACACTACGCTGTGCAAGCGGCTCTTACTGCCTTAGACTTGAATAAGACAGTGATTCGCAAGATTCCAAGACAAAACATGAAAATGTCGCACAATTTTAGCGCAAATCGATATTTTATTAGCCCATAAATTGTGGAAAGCTCTTAACTTAAAGCTTTATCGAGTAACAAGCGCTCACTCAGTTCTATAATCTCACCATTAAAATAAAAGACCTACTTGCCCAGTTATTTATGTATTATGTACTCAACCTTTTTATAGCGGCAACATTTCCTATTGTTATTTTTACTTATTATGTGTCATTGCTGTTATAAATAAATTATTTTTCTCAAACATGCTCGGAAATGTATGCGTTAATGTCACGAAATGGAGACATGAAGTTTCTCATTTATGGCTCCCTACACCTCCCTACATAACTTCTTGGCCTAGGCCATGAAGTATGTATGAAAATCCATTATTGTCCGCTGCTCTAACTTTTTAAATTTGCTTACTAACATTAAACTGACAAAGGAAAAATTACGAACAGCCAACCACCACTACTCTGTGAGCATTTGCGGTACTGCGATGCGATGCGAAGCGATGCGAAGCGATGCGAAGCTATGCGAAGCGAAGCGATGCGATGCGATGCGATGCGATGCGAAGCTATGCGAAGCGATGCGAAGCGATGCGAAGCGATGCGAAGCGATGCGAAGCGATGCGAAGCGATGCGAGGCGATGCGATGCGATGCGATGCGATGCGATGCGATGCGAAGCGATGCGAAGCTATGCGAAGCTATGCGAAGCGACGCGAAGCGATGCGAAGCGATGCGAAGCGATGCGAAGCGATGCGAAGCGATGCGAAGCGATGCGAAGCGATGCGAAGCGATGCGAAGCGATGCGAAGCGATGCGAAGCGATGCGAAGCGATGCGAAGCGATGCGAAGCGATGCGAAGCGATGCGAAGCGATGCGAAGCGATGCGAAGCGATGCGAAGCGATGCGAAGCGATGCGAAGCGATGCGAAGCGATGCGAAGCGATGCGAAGCGATGCGAAGCGATGCGAAGCGATGCGAAGCGATGCGAAGCGATGCGAAGCGATGCGAAGCGATGCGAAGCGATGCGAAGCGATGCGAAGCGATGCGAAGCGATGCGAAGCTATGCGAAGCTATGCGAAGCTATGCGAAGCTATGCGAAGCTATGCGAAGCTATGCGAAGCTATGCGAAGCTATGCGAAGCTATGCGAAGCTATGCGAAGCTATGCGAAGCTATGCGAAGCTATGCGAAGCTATGCGAAGTGAAGCGAAGCGAAGCGATGCTATGCGAAGCTATGCGAAGCGAAGCGATGCGATGCGATGCGATGCGATGCGATGCGATGCGATGCGATGCGATGCGATGCGATGCGATGCGATGCGATGCGATGCGATGCGATGCGATGCGATGCGATGCGATGCGATGGATGGATGGATGGATGGATGGATGGATGGATGGATGGATGGATGAAATATTTCCTCACATTGTTTGAGAAAAGCACTATACAAACCTCGGCCAGAACAGGGATTGCTGGACTCCTTTTATCCGGCCTCGTCTACGACTCGGCCGTCTACCCCGAACTCGTCCATCAATCCCTTACTTCATGGCCTCTGCAGTAATCTACTATTCTTTCTTTCTTTCTTTCAACCTGAGACGTAAGAAGCCTAACCAACAACAAGTTGGATAACCCCCGACTTTGTCACTTCAAAGTTCAATATCTCAAAAACCGCTGAACCGATTTTGATAAAGGATGTCTAAGAACCATCGCTAGAAAACCTGCTTTCAATTTTAAAAAACGCATTCAAATCGGTCCACCCGTTTAAGAGCTACGGTGGGCACAAACAGACAGACAGGCACACACACAGACACATACACACACACACACACACACCACGCCTGTATTCCCAAATGAGGTAGGCAGAGCACACGAAACGTTACCGCTTCGGAGCCTTTTGCACATTACAAGAAAACTTCTACGAGAAATAGCTTATAAAATAAAGAATTAAATCTCATTGTTTGCTTTTATGTGAAACAGGCCCTTTAGGATTCTATTATCGAGAAACCGCAATCTAAATAGGAATGTGCTCAAACGTCAAATACAAGAGTGTTTATGGAGTGACTGTTAATTAGTTTATTAAAGACAGAGTTCCCAAACTATCATGCTTCCCGGTTGCAATCGGATTGTACCAGCGTCACGCTACTGTCACCGTGACACGTAGATAATTATCATACTTCACGAAATACCGTGATAGTAATTATTAACGCGGTATTTCCTGTACAACTCGAAGCAAACTTATTCCCACCGCAATCAGCCTGTTTACGAAACCAAGCAAAAGGAAAAACAAGCATCTTACGTAACGTTAAATACAAGGCTTATTAACTAATGAAGTATTTAGCAGACCCGTACGGGATCGCCAGCAGATTACAAACATTCCGACCTTCTTAATGCTGCTACTTATGGCCAATTACGATTATGGCCTAATAACAGTGACCTGCGCAATATTATGACGTTCATGCCTTTTGTCTCATGATAAGAACGTATAATTGTACAGTCAAGTACAAAGATTGACTTGGCCAAAGTTACAAAAATATGTATACACGACTTAATGTTAAATGCGTAAAGTCGTGTATACTTATTTTTGTAACTTTGGCCGTGTCGATATCTTTGCAGTTGACTATTTAGGTATGTATACCTACGGGTATGGATCGGATAACGTAGAATGTATCCTAGACCTATGACAAACCCCTAAACTGTGTGGTTAGTTGTTAAAAGATTACAAACGTAAGATTATTAATCATCATCATCATCATCCCAGCCTATAAACGTTCCACTGCTAGGCACAGGCCTCCTCTCAGAACAAGAGGGCTTGGGCCATAGTTCCCACGCGGGCCCAGTGCGGATTGGGAACTTCGCACACACCATTGAATTGCTTCGCAGGTTTGTCCAGGTTTCCTCACGATGTTTACCTTCACCGCAAAGCTCGTGGTAAATTTCAAATTTAAAATTCGCACATGAATTTCGAAAAACTCAGAGGTGCGAGCCGGGGTTTGAATCCACGACCCTCAGCTTGAGAGGCGATAGGTCAAACCACTATGCCAGCACGGCTTAGATTAATGAATTAAAGATTATTAATGAATTAAATAAATTTCCTTGCTCACCCGCGACCTTACGATAGCTAAGCTTATTACTTAAGATTATTACTTAATGCAAATGCTAATAAAATTATTAGTAGATAGTTTGTTATCCCGGAAAATTGTACAGTTGCCACAAGAGAGCGATACTACTATTTCAGGGTTTCTTAAAGTGGGGTCCACAGCGTAGCATGTCTATCAGGGGTCCGCAGTAGGTCTGTCTGTAAACATAGGTATTTATTAAGAAATTTCCAAAAACATTTTTTTGCCAGGGGTCCGTGGAATTATTTTAATTGTGAAAGTGCTCCGTGGCAACAAAAAGTTTAAGAAACCCTGTACTATTTGGTATGAACTTCATACTACGAGTAAGACAGTTTGAGACTGAGAAAGATCATTTTTACGCCGGAAAATTATATAGCACCCGCGAGCTAGCAAAAATTAAATAATCGTAGACGAAGGCGCAGGCAATGGCTAGTTAACTGATAAAATTAACTGAAACCATAGATTTAGTTAGCAACCAGAAGTGGATGCTAATCGTGATTGGTTGAGGAGCTAAAATTATCTATACACGAGTAATACCAAGGTAAAAAGTGAGTGTGTAGATAATTTCGAATTCCACACTACGAACAAGTAATAATTTATTCGTAGGTTCCACTACCATCCACTTCAACTGCTGATTGTATTTAGCAAACTTCTGTTATCTACACATAAACTTCGTGATTTGAAGTTTCATAAAAAAACATCTTTGTCTGATGATCATTCATCATCTGATGACAGGGCTCTGCCAGAAATCTTGTTTAATTTCCGGACTTAGTATACGTTCTTTATTCGTAAAATATAGACGGGCCAGGAATTGTTAAGCACCATTGGGTTTGTATTAAAATTAATGTAATTTTCACATCATTAAACACCACTTATGGATTGTTCCATGGGCTCTGATGCAAAGTGTCAAGCCCGGACCTCTGACTTTTTCGAAAGCTTTGAGCGAAATTACTCTTCAAATTTAAAACAAGCTTTTGACTAAGAAAACCGTCGGATTTTTGCTTTGCCCGATGTCTGTTTCGTTGGATGTTAATTACAATACAATAACTCTTTATTGCGCACCAACACAGTAAGCAGTACAGAAAATAAAGGTATATACATAGAGATTTTCTAAGGTAAGCAATAGGCGGCCTTCTTAATTCGTCATTTGGCTCTAAGTTTTTAATTTTATTCGACTAGCCTGTCGCCCTCGACTCCGTCCATGTAGAATTCGTTTATCGCTATCCCGCGGAAACTATGCAATTTTCCGGCATAAAAACTATTCCATTTCCTTCCCCGGGACTCAAAATATTTGTACGCCGAATTTCATCTAATTCGGTTCAGCGGTTTACAAACAAACAGATTTACATACTTTCGTATTTATAATATTAATGGGAAGTGGGATATTTCCATAGATTTGTTTGACTTTCAGTAACTGATAAAATTAGGAGACGAAATCCCCTCCCGACCCGTAGTCCAACTATAAGTAGTTTGTCCAACTGCTTTTCGATGGAGCTCCGCCCTGGCCGGAGCTCCTCTTTCTGGGTATTTTGCCCTCCGGGCAACTGAAGTTACCTAACTAACCTTACCTACCTATTTTTGTTTTAAAATATAATATTTATATGAATACTTAAATATAAATATAATATTTCCGGATTAGACAAATTAGTTGGACCACGGGTACGTCACTGACGAAACAATAATCTAGCCTTGGCTTTTCTATGCTTTTTAATTAACAAAAGTATTGTCCAGTCTCACTGGGCCATGTGGGTATCAATAGAAAACTTATTACAGTTGCTACAAACGTCAAAGGAGATCAAACAAATAAGAAACCTTTTTTTGCCTTATTAATAACCGACTTCAAAAAAGGAGGAGGTTCTATGTTCCAGTGTTTGTATTTTTTTTATGTATGTTCGCCGATTACTCAGTCAATTATGGACCGATTTTCAAAACTCTTTTTTTATTCGAAAGGGTACTCTTCTGAGGTGGTCCCTGGCATTTTTATCATTAAGATAAGCATTTACATTCAGAAAGTATCATTTGGTAAACTGGACCTGATGAAGAAGACCGTAGATGACCAATGGAACTCGTCAAAGCTAAGTAATGCTCGCTCGTCTATAAACGATCATTATTAAATATACCTAGATAAGCGACTAAGATGGAGCTTTAATTAAGCTAATGAATCTTTCGAACTGATCTGATGCTGAAGCCGGAAGGTAGGCAACGGAACTCTGTTATAAAACAACGTAACTAAGCCGTGTTGGGGCTTCATGGAATCGTTGTGAGATGTACTTTGGCTACGAATCACTAAAAAGTGAGAAATAAAGAAAATTTTTAACAAAAAAGTAAAACCGACTCCAAAAAAATGAAAAAATAACAAAAAATGGAACCGACTATAAAACCCTTGAAAATATTTCGAAGTCGGTGTCTCAGCACGACTCAGCAGGATGGATTGAAACCCATAGTATGTAGGTGAGGTAGACGACTATTGTTCCATTCCTGCTGGCTCGCGGTAAGGCACCGACTTCGAGCTGGTAGGTACCTAGTGCTAGAAAAATATTTTCAAGGGTTTTATAGTCGGTTCCCTTTGTTGTTATTTTTTTAGTCGGTTTTACTTTTTTGTTAAAAAATTTCTTTATTACTTTATGTATGTATGTATGTAAACTCTTTATTGTACTAAATAAGTAAACAAACACAGATGACAAACAATGAAATAAATGTACAAAGGCGAACTTATCCCTTTAAGGGATCTCTACCAGTCAACCTTTGAGTGGATGAGAGGAGCGTTCAGTCAGGGACAGACAAAAAAGTGAGTTTAAAAATTCAAATAGGGAAGCTACAATACATTGCTTTAAATAATATAATACACAAATCTATATAAAAATCCTAACATAAAAATACACCTACTATATACAAATATACAAACAAAATAAGAATAATACGTACCATTTATAGAACCCGCATATAGTTAGTAAGTTAACTTAATTTTTAGAGTATGTACCCTTCTTGTGTAATATGCATTATATACCTACCTAATTGTTGGCAATAAACGCATTTTCTTTCTTTCTTTCTTTCATTTATTATTGCTCACAGACAATCTTTTCGTATTCGGCAACATAGCCTATCTCGACTCTCGACTGTCGAATCGAGTCGGTTGCGTTGCGATCGGGTAATCATTTTTCCCTCATTTTGCCTGTCGCCAAATGCCTACTATTGCTATTAGATTAGCTTGCTATTAGAAATTCTTCTTCGTGCACGCTACAGGCTGTGTGTCAGTTGCCAGCATCCCTATCGCCTTTTTAAGCACTCATTGATAAGTTTCAGGTCTGTTTGTTTCGTCCAAATAAACAGAGACGGCATCACAAATTTTTCAAATAACGACGGTGAAATAGGCCCTTGGACCTTTTGGTGATAAAAACTAGGAGTGAAATAAAAATCGCCAAACCGTGTAGTCGTATATTATACGTATATTCTAGAATCTGGAGTCAAGGGTCCGGTGGCGCGTACGCAAGCCCGAGGTTCCTCAGCTCGCAGTCCTCTTGAATGAAGTCCTTCAGGAGAAGCTTGCTTAGAGCTGCACGACGTACCTAGAGAATTAATTAAAAACATTTAACAGTAGATAATTATTAAATTAGACATTATATTTTTTATTTATTTAATTTTAACAATTACACAGTGTAGGTATACATGAACACATTTTTTCGCCAAACTGCATGACAGTTTGTTGGCGAAATGAAGCACTCAAAACACTTCCATATATAAATACTGTGCAAAACTTAACTATATAACTAACCTATTAGAAAAGTTATCCTAATTTACATTTTTATGTATAAATAAAAATAGGTGGGTACTTATTCAAATTGATATTATGCGATAGGGGGTACATTTGTGGGTTATATCTATAATTACTTATTACATAGACATATTATCAGATAGATATTATTGTAGTGGTTAGAGAACCTGACTAAAGCTTGAGGACCCGGGCTCGAATCCCGGCCAGTAGACCCGTAGGACTACGTTTTGAGGCTTCAAAAATATTAAAGTTGTTTATTTTTCGCATATAGCTTCCGGAGCATTTGCCCAACCTAATACAAAAAATTGTGTCATTTTGGGTGCCTGCATAAGTAGAAATTTAGGTATTAGTGTTTTCAATTAGTATTGGACGAAAAAAAAATTAAAGACGAAAATTTTACTTTCTTATTAATATCTGAGCAGTAACTGATGTACATAGGCATTTTGTGTCATATCCATCCACGGGAATCCTGATTTTTAAACAGTACCTAACATTTCGCCCAACTAACTCTAAAAGAATATTACAGTTTGTTAAAAAGATGTCAGACGTTTTAAAATACTGATATCTGTTATCCAAAATATTTTGTGTCAAATTCATCCACGATATTTATAGATATTAATTTTTTTAATACAATACCCTGTAAAACCCACAAAAGAAAATTCAAGTTGTTAGAGTTTATGTGTTTTGATTATTAACGGTGTAAAAAAACACTATTCATAATTTGTGTCATTTTCATCCACGGATTCTCATTATTTGAAAAAAAAACTACCACGAAACGTACTTCGCGCGAATGGCGAGCGCGGGAAGAGTACATCGGGTGCTTGGGCGCCGGCTGGCAGCGTTCGTTTGTTTATATTACCCGCGGCTTCGCACGCGTAATCTGACAGTTTAATTGATTTCGAGATTTTACTGAATTCTCATGGGTAATCCCAAAAATTACATCATAGTTATCATTGACTTTGTATTAAAAACAGCTGTGCAAAATTTTATGAATTTAAGTCTAGCGCTTGTCATTTCGAGATTTTATGCCTATCCCATGGCAATTTTTTACGAGATACCTACCTAATAAGTTTTAGTTTTTTTTTGCTGATTACTTTTGGTTGACTGTAATTTCATTGTATCTAAACAACACTTCCGTACCAAATTTCAAATCGATGTCATTAATCACTGAGGCGTTCCCTTCTGAGGAGACGCTCCTGGCTGCTTTACCAAGATGTTACTACCAGATACCGGTGTGAAGTAAGCGGCCAAAAGTTAGCAGCCGATTATAACCCAACCCAATTAAGAAGTTTGAGGTTTTATTTGCATTTGTGAGGTCTGACAAAAACACACACACACTAGTTGATATATGATACAAACTAGTTTATATTTAGTAGTTAGTATGACACAAACAAGTTTATATTTATGGACAAGTATTCAACCTGAACGTCTGGTGAAGCAAGAGAATTATTGCCAGCTACACCAGATTAAAACAAGCAGCATATAAAACTTCGAAACTAAAATGAAAAAAAAAACACCAACATGGAAATGCGAACCTCTTCAGGTCTTTCCATAAAATAACACTGGATACTAAATGCTTTCTACTAAAGCTGCAACTGCTAACTAACCTCAACTAGTCTAGGAGCCACGCCCGATTTAATGAAAGCGGTGTATTTTTTTTTTGTAATAAAATGAGAAAAACGACATGTTGCAAATAGCAAATACGAACCTCTCCAGTATTTTGTGGCATGTTATTACGCACGTTGAGAGCTTTCGATCAACGCTTCAAGTGTCCAGTAACCTCATTTTAGTTTTGAAGAAAAGGTAGATTTAAAGTTAGCGGCCGAAAATAATCACAACAAAAATAAAAAAAACATTGATAAGAAAACGTGTTCCTTCCAGATATTTTATTAATACGATTATGCATTTGAAAAGATTTCCATCAAATCTGAAACTGCCCATAACCAAAGCCTAGTACGGGAGTTACGCCCGAATAAAAGTAGGCGGCCGAAAAATTTTGCAGTAATATGACAAAACGACCAACTTGGAAATGCGAACCTCTTTATACGGGATACAAAGCTGCAAGAATTTACTAACCTCATCTAGTTTAGGAGCCACACCCGATTTAAAGAAACTGGCGTATTTTTTTTTTGTAATAAAATGAGAATAACAACTTGTTAGAAATGCGAACCTCTCCAGTTTTTTTCTGGCATATTATTACGCACTACGCCTACTTTTATTCGGGCGTAGCTCCCGTACTAGACGTTGGTTATGGGCAGTTTCGGATTTGATTGAAAGCTTTTTAAATGCATAATCATCTTATTAAAATTTCTGGATGAAATGCATTTTCAAATTGTTTTTTATTTTTATTTTAGTTTTTTTTTTCGGTCGCTAACTTTAACTCTACCTTTTCTTCAAAACGAAAGGAGATTAGTGGACATTTGAAGCGTTGATCGAAAGCTCTCAGCGTGCGTAATAACATGCCACAAAAAACCAGAGAGTTCCCGTTTCCAAATTGGATGTGGCTCCTAGACTAGATGAGGTTAGTTAACAGTTGCAGCTTTTATAGAAAGCTTTTAGTGTCCAGTGTTATTTTATGGAAAGATTTGAAGAGGTTTTCATTTCCATGTTGGTGTTTTTTTTTCATATGGTGTAGTTGGCAATAATTTTCTTGCTTCACCAGACGTTCAGGTTGAATACTTCTCCCTGAATATAAGCTAGTTATTGTGTTTTTGTCACTCTTATGAACACACAAATGCAAATAATAACTTAAACTTCTTAATTTGGTTGGGTTATAATCGGCCGCTAACTTCACACCGGTAGGATTGTTGACGATAAGCGCTGCTATTTTAGATATGCAGTGACGCGATAGCCAGGTTTTAGAGCTGGGCATACAAGACCATACAAGACACCCAAGATACAAGATATCCATCTTCCTTTAAGTTCGAGTGAGAGAGAAGGGGCTTAGGGGCTAGATCACATCCTACTAATATTATATATGCGAAAGTTTGTATATCTTGATGTTTGTTACTCAATCATGCTTTAACGGCTGGGTAGCATTAGCTGAAATTTGGGATACTTATAGATATAGATATAGATTTAAATTAACTATATATATGCGTGACGACACGACACGACACGACAGATAAATACAAATCCGACTTTAGCGTCATAAGCAGGATCCACGTCAAATTTCGATCATTAGAATTTTCGAACTTAATGCCAATCAGTTAAAGTTAACATTAGTTTTGTCGACTAACATACCATTTCTAAATTTTTATATAAAATACAATACAATACAATGACTCTTTATTGTACACCAAAAATAGTAAGCGATACAGAACAGGTACACAGAATGAAAATGACAAGGGTAAACAACAGGCGGCCTTATCGCTTAAGAACGATCTCTTCCAGGCTTAGAGCAACGCGGGCTTCCTACCGGAAGGGAGCAACCTTAGCGGTAGATTACCTTTAAAATAGTTCTGGCGTTTGTTGCGGGGGGAAATGTGCATAAAAGTGCAGTTCGGCTTATTTAGATGCAAAAACAAAACTGCCAACTGACTGTAATGACGACGTTAACACATAAATAACCCAACAATACACTAATAATTCGTTTACAGATGACTCCAAACTAACACATTGACAGTAACATGATTAAGTCATCGGTTTATCGCTTATGCGATTTATCGCTTGACCGATCCGAAATTTGTACCGCTAGGACTCGATGTTGGTAAACGAATCCGACAATAATGTACGTCTTTGTTGTTTAAATGTAATTAAATAGCAATAATACGATAACAATTTACTTCCATGTGAAATGTAACACTATAATTTTGCAAGCTTGATGTCCCAGATCTCTTTTTACAGCAGGAAACTGAACAATTCGATATTTTTAGCACCGCCGCGTTCACTCGCGCTTCTCGATTCGGTCTAATAGTTTGAAATCCGAGCGCGCCTTGTTTTATAAAATTCGTATGCCCAATTGGGCTTGTACTTTGACAGAGAGGAACGCGTCGAATGGCTACTCCCTTCCGCCCGGGTTGCTCTAAGCTTCCAGGCAACCTTTTTTATATAAAACTATCAGCCTTTTTGATTCTTAAATTAATGTACCTATTATTTACATACTTAATTATTTGAATAGGTACTACATTCAGAGTATGCAAAAAAATAAAGTTATGCAATTTGTTTATTACGTAGCGGAGATAAAAGTCAGTCAATTCAATACTCATTAAGTTATATAATAGGCGAAGTACATAGTTTAAGGCCAGCGAAAAAAAATGAAAGAGTTAAAAACATTGCAGGATCGCTATACTCGACAACAATGTCGCATTTAAATTTTATTATTATCAAGTCTCAAACTTGGTCACGGTAATATCTAAGTTGGCACGAGTCAGGGCTATTACGAAACTCGAAACTTGAAGTTCGTGTCGTGCGGTCCCTCTGACACTTACAGTATTTAATACGAGAGCGAGAGGGACAGTACGATACGAACTTCGAGTTTTGAGTTTCGCAGTAGCCCTGCTGTACCTACAGCCAATTCAATCTGGTTCCAGAAAAAAAAACATCTAGCAAATCAAAATAACAAAACAAAACAAAACAACTGATACCTACCCATTAGGTATCAGTTATTTTGTTAGAACCTCGGACTTTTTTTAATGTGTGTGAAACAGCTCGTGGTGTTTTCAGAGGAAAAATACACCTGCAATTTTGATATAAAATTAAATATCGTAATACATTTTGAGAAAATGTTTATATTAGTCTCGGCTGGAATACTCATACTCGCGTTTAATACTCATACTCAGCCAGCAATTGCCTACTTACATGCGACGACAGTACTTGTATTATCTAATATGAATGCTTCCCATAGATGAAATCGTACCGAACGAACGTGTTTGCGTGCTTATGCCCCCGTCGCCCCGCCGCTTGACCGCGCGACCCGTTTCGACCGCAACCATTTGTTTTTATGTTTTATTCATTTAAATATCGTGGGCGAAAATGACACAAATTTACAATGTCGATTTATCATGCATTTATGATATAAAATATGTGAACTCTAATGACTATAATATTTTTTTGAAGCGTTTGTAGGTTAAGAAAACAAAATAATTTAAAATCTTAAAATTGCGTGGTCTAATTTGGCACAACTTTTTTTTATAGGCGTATGTAAGTAATCTGAAATAGGAAATAAATATTTCATAAACTGTAATTTTTTTTTTCACACCATTTTTACATACTGTCCATATAACAGTTTGCACTGGACGAAAATGACACAAATTTGGTTTACATACTCCACAGGCTATCCTAGATATGATGCCATAATTATTTTTAACTTTAAATTTATTTTGCGAGATTTATTCAAATAAAAAAAAAACAACCACAAATCTTCAAATTGCTGAAAATGCAGGCAACAAAAATGACACAAAACGCTACAATAAGCTTCATAGGTACGACTGTACCCACAGGCAAAAAATAAGAAACTTTAGAATTCTTGAAACTTAATACCTCAAAATAACGTAGTCCTATCGGCCTACAGTGCAGATATTTGTATGAATAATACGAATGTTTGTTCTCGGGTCTTGGATATGTCATGACATGACAGTTAATTATAATTATACAATTTGTCTACAAATTTTTACGGAATATTAGTGTTTTATAAGAAAAAATACAAGCGTTTTTGCTGACTGTACTTTTTGTCAACTTATAATTTTTTTGAGTAACATAAATGTCCGTAGGATGCCATAACATCATATTATTTCAATCAAATTTTTGGAAGTTACTATCCTTACTATCGATGTAAATATTATGTTATTTTGTTACTAATAAATATGTCATGATTTCTATAGGATCCGTGATGGCGACAAAAATTATAAGAGAGCGCAGAGCTTTGAGTAATATTCGCTATTATGCCAAATCTCAACGCAATCCGACTACTGTAAGTTGATCGAATTTAGCTTGCAAGATTTGACTACAGGCAGACAGACGGACAGACAACGGGACAGTTGAAACTAAATAAAAGCTTGTAAAAAAAAACGTTTTGCAGGATTTTTTTACTGTGGCCAACAAATGTGGAAACGTTTGTTCCATACATTGATCGATGATCAAAGTGCACCGCGGCAAAGGCTACTTTGTTATTCAATTTTTTTATTACGGTTTTTGTTAATTTTTTTACCGTTATTGGTTTTCATATAGTGCCAAAAAAGGCCGCATGGTTTGTGAGATTCCGGTAGACAAACAAAAACACTTGCTACGCGGTCGAAGCCCCTAGCAAAAACTAGTTAAAATATAAACTATGTCACTAATAAAAGGGCCAATCAACTATTTTATCGATACTTTGGGCGTCTCCTGCGATACCAAAATTGTCTCTGGCGTTACCAAAAAAATCGTACTTCCAACAAGATATTTCACGGTTTAATAGGTTGATTGAGCTTACGTAGGATGGCATGTATTCACATTCACGTACACCTTTCTATTAAATTACAGAAACAATATGTTTAGTAACAAAAATCTGCAATTGTTTGAAAAATGTCGCGGACGGATTAGTGTGGGTAAAAAAGTTAATTGGCCCAAAATCGATTACACACAGCGGCGGCCTTAGGGGGTGGCGAACGGGGCAAGCGCCTGGAGCCTCGCTCTTGCAGGGGCCTAACGCAACAACCCAAGCAAATTTAAAAATATATAGACTTTTTTAACTATATTTTCGCATCACAAACTTTTCTTTCACGAAGGACAAAGGGACCAAAAACCTGCCGCCCGGAGCCTCGCAATGGAAAAGGCCGCCGCTGATTACACACCCTTAGCATATTTAATCGAAAATCGCAAAAAAAAAAAAGATTCAAATTTACATTATTACAATCCTTAATCTGTTATTATTATATAACATCTGTGTCTCTGTTTTTTTCAAGCCGCACTTTTAAGGGTAACCTTGTATGTTTTGACTCCCACGATACAGGCTCTGCCTAGTGTGGGTGTCGCCGAATTAATGCTTAAATTTATTTCTGGTTTTTGGTAATAAATATTTTTTCTTTTTTTTTCTTTTTTTTTTAATGACGTGTGTCACCGTGCTATTTGGAAAGGATTATAACTGGCAACATCAGACATCGATAATGAATATCTAACATCGCAGGGATGTTTAAATCAAATCTGACGCCAGAGGCCGTATTGCCTAATCGCAATCAATCGATCGCAATTAAATGAAATAAAATAGAAATAGAAAACGTTTATTCGCATTTCGCAAATTACATAAGTACACAAAATAAAACAAGTATAAAGTAAATTAATATTAATTGACAGTATTTGCGAAATCGCGAAACGGTCTCAGCTCAGCATAGTGCTGGCCGTAGAGGCCAACGCTGGTCTTCCGCTGAGACCGCTTGGCGACTTCACGGAAATGACAGTTTTTGTACGCGAAATCTGTCTTTTGATTGCGATTGCGAACGACAGAAACGTTACGCAATACCGCCTCTGATTCCAACGGCAACGTGGTATCCTTATTTATGAACTGGCTCACTTAAAAGTGTAAGTTGAAAAGTATTCCACCATTAACCTACCTACAGTTTATAAATTGCAAACTAGCACGCCATCTGAACACCAAAAACGCAGTGAACAACGTATTATTTGCATAATTAACGACACACCATACTGAACTAAACAGAAGCACGAACACATTAGCTATCATAATCACCGTTAAACATCTGCCGTGATGTTTGTATCACTAATTACTACCCACACGGAATGGACGCCAGTAAACGTTAAAATGAAATGGTTGGATCTAAAGACTACTTAATTCTCGTACGTTCTTTATATGCTGGCCATCAAAAGCGGGATAAAGATTTTATAGGATTTTTACTAAAGATAAAGAGGACGAAAGTGTTCTATCTGAGATGCCTACTTCACAGTATATGGAGTGGAAAAATCTATGGGCTAATTACGAAAAAATCAAATAATATTTTTTTCATCACACTTGCTCGTAAACAGTGTCGTAACATGCAGGCTACCATAGTTGCAACCCCCCAAATAAAACCCTCGACCTTAATGTGCTTGTCATGAAACCCGTGGTCGGTAAATGAGTCGGTGCCCGTACTGATGGTGCTGCGCGCGCTGCTGCTGCAGGACTACATGGACTACATGCACACGCACGCTGCGGCGCATGCCGAGGGAGGGGGAGGTAGAGGGCGACGCTGCCAAGAGCACAGCCTAAGGTATCGCCAATATTTGGAACAATTATATTTTTTATTTTACAAATATACAATTTTACTTGCAAATGTGATGAAAAACATTGTATGTCGCACGGGCGGTACTAGAATTACGAACGTCGACTCATTAAAGCCCTCAGTCTTCGACTTCGGGCTTCTAATAGAGTCTTGTTCGTAATTCCTTATTTACCGCCCTTAAGACACAATGTACTATTTAAGGATTTCGTATTGTGTACGAAGCTTCCAAGTTTAGGTATATTTTATACCTTAGGCTGCTATTTACTCTTAAACTACTAATAATTCTCAAGCAATCTTAGCCGTTATAATTTTCCTTGTAAATTTGATATATATTTACTACCATTATATTATTCAAGTATCCTTCCATAAGTGGCCTGCCAATTCCAGATAACAAACCTATTCTGAGTGCTAAACGATTTATAATATTTGTGACGAGTTGCTTTATTGACCAAATACTTTTTAACCTATTTGCGAAATCGTCTAGATCAGGGTTTCGCAAAGTGGGGTACGCGAACCCCTAGGGGTTCGCCATTCGACGGCAGGGGGTTCGCGACAAGATTTACGTAATGGTGGCGTAATGACTGGCAGGCACTGGCGGCACACATGGTGGCGCGCGCACGACTGATTTCATCGTTCAACAGTCAATTTTATTGTTTTCTTTGGGAGGTTAGAGGAGGGGGGGGGATTTAATTAGTTAAGGGGTTCGCTGTCACCTGGAAACTTTAACAGGGGTACGTGGAGCCGAAAGTTTGAGAAACCCTGGTCTATATGATCTTAAGACAAGTAGCTGAAGAGACGGGTTACATCTCGGACAAAAAAAAAATATATATATACCTCGTTGAGTTTCTTGCCGGATTCTTCTCAGCAGAGGTTTTTCCGAACCGGTTTTAGATTTTTTTTGACATTCATAAGTGCTTGTTATAGCCTAAATTGAATAAAGATATTTTGACTTTGACTTTGACTTTGACAAACTACTTATTTGTACGGTTGATTTCTGACGAGTTGCTTCATATACCGATTACGTATTCGACTATCTGCAAATTTACCCAAATGATTTTTAGGTGAGTTAATGCTGTTGACCACTACCGTTTTTGACCACTTGATACTAACCCACCACAATATAGGGTTAGTCGAGAAAAAAAATCACCCCCACTTTACGTCTGTGGGAGGAAAACCCTTAAAACTTTTTTTTGTTTTATTGTAATACTTTGTCGGCGTGAGCGTGACTGATATGTATATTTATGTCAAATTACAGCTTTCTAGTACTAACGGTCTCTGAGCTTACCCGCGGAAAGACAGACAGACAGACAGACATGACGAAACTACGGAACCCTAAAATGTGGGAATGTCAGTAGAAATACAACAAATATATGAATGCCAATATGAAAACAAACATTAATTATCAGAATTAAAAAAAAACAGTTACTGAGTAAAAGCAATGTTGTATGATATACTTGTCAATGTTTAAGGGGTTTGCTCCTGGTTAGCTCATGAGCAATGTCCCGTTAGATGGCGCTGTTATCAATAGTTCCTTTTTTCAGGTTTTTTTCGTAAATTATGAAGAATTATTTCACCAAAAACTAGTGGCGGGAGTATCTAAGCGTAACCGATTTTTTGACCCCACACTCGAAATGAAATATTCCGCCAAAGCCGCAAACGAGGTGCTTTACTTTGAACGTCAATTGCGGCCGTATACGGACACTAGGAGCTCACGCACACACTCAAATAGACAGCGCCAGCTAGCGAAAGTCTATTGCGACACTTAGCTACCCGATCGGGGTACTCCTTCGAGTAATATTCACATTTTTTTATCGAGTCACGAAATTTTGTACCAACTGTACTTTACTCGAAAATTTTACTACGACCTATAAAATTTATAGGTATTTTATTGATAATTAGAAGCATGGTCTTGGATAACTGTTCGCATATTTTAATACGAGCCAAACGCCTTTCAAGTGTTCATAATATGTGTACGATAAATTGAGAAATTACCAAGATTCTGACCACGGTTTCTTGTCTTGGTTGATGGTCTTGCTATTATCCAGGTTATATTTATAGTTACTTTTCGTAGTTACTACTCTTGCTAATCGATACCTCCTACGTATACTGGTACAAGTGACAAATTTCTGATTTTTAGTTTTTTGCATTTTTGTGATTAATATTTCCTTATTTACCTACCACAAAAAATTTGGACGGATATTCCTATTAGTTTTAGAAATAAAGTGACGTATATGAATGCATCTAACACCGTTTTGCTAATCGGTACAACGTATACTGAGGCAACCGACATGCACCACTATACGCGGCACCGATATTGTCGCGGGGCCGGGGAAGTCGAGTGTAACTGGCAGTTGCCTCAGTGTACGCGCTAGCCGTCGCTGCGTGCGGACCGTTTAAACTGTTCTACGAGCACATAATTTGATAGTATATATAAAAAAAACATGTTTTGGTTTGGCAAGACCACAATAGCCGTATTTCTCATAGACAGTCATGGAAACTAAATCCAATGTGAAACCTTTTCGTAATCTATTTCGCTATGATTTCTTTGGCAAATGTATGGGATGTCAACATAACATTGGTAGTACAACGGTTCCACCCCAGTACCAGTACGTGATTCAATTTCCTCGGCTATACCTACATGTACGCGTGCTAGAAATATAACATTGCAGTATTACATTGCATTTTGGTAGTTGAGCATCCCCAAAAAGAAAACAGTAAATTAAAATGAGAACAGTAAATTTCAATATACCTACAGGTTGATAAAAAAAATCCTGTACTATACTGTAACCCATATTAGGGCTACTGATTACTAATACGATATAAGTGGGAAAACATCGAAATTAGAAGTCTTCTTGCGACTCCACTTCCATACAAAACTTTTTTTTTCGAATCACAGTATTTTTCTACTTGGACCATATTAGTAATTAGTAGCCCTAATGTGGTTTAAAGTATAGTACAGGTTTTAATAACACCCTTTACACATTTTTTTATACACACCTAAGAAATGGTACCTGGCTATGTATATGGCGAAAACGGGTAAACCGTATGAAGTTATAGAAGTTTCCCAAGACTCAGAAACAGACACAAAATTTAAATCTATTGTCAAGAAGACATTAATATATAAGGCGTATTATTAAAATTAATGATTATATCATGGATAGGGAAATTTGGAAATAATTCCGATCCGCATTGGCGAGTGCTTACTCCAAATAGCGAATTGAGAACTGTTTTAAATATGTAGTTGTGTTAAATACTTGTGATGTATAGATATCACTAAAATATGATTGTAAATCTGTTTACAAAATATACCTAGGTTTATTGCCAGACTCTTCTCAACAGAGGTTTTTACGAACCGGTGGTAAATTTTTTGACATTTATAAGTGCTTGTTACAATCTAAATTGAATAAAGATATTTTGACTTTGACTCAATATTTCATGTCAAAGCTTGTCTTAAGCAAAGTGCCAATCAGACTCGCGCACGAAGGGATCCGTACCATCTATACAACTTCATTAGGATTAGCAAAAAAATGGCAAAAAAAAAACATTTGTTGTATGGGGCCCCCTTAAATATTTATTCTGATCTATTTTTTGTTATATATATATTATATCGACTACAGTTATACATAATCTGTGAAAATTTCAACTGTCTAACTATCATGGTTCATGAGATACAGCCTGGTGACAGACGGACGGACAGCGAAGTAGTATAAAGTAGTAGGGTTTCCGTTTATACCCTTTGGGTACGGAACCCTGAAGAGGCACAAAAAGCTAAACCGTTATGTGGATACAAATGGGTGCGATGCGATATATGTATCACATGAGGAACCTTTCACAATAAAATATGAGTACACATTTGAACAGGAATACGGATCAATTGAATGTGCTTCCATTAATTTAAAGCACTTAATACAATTACTTTTCTTAATAAAACCATTTATATTTCAAGTGAGGTTTTTTATAAAGGTATATTTCTGTATTTTTTTATAGCACGTTTAAAACATTACTAGCGGTATATTGGTACAAGTGGCATGCTAATGTTAGCGTATAATGATGCAAGTGATAAAAACGTTTATAAATCAATAGATGAAGGTAAAAGAGCATCTTTTTTATTGTTCATTGCAAGCCATATAAGTATTTCATCTAAAAATTCATATACAATATAAAAATATCGTTAGATCAGTAATCTACGCATTACGCCGTATACTGGAGCAAGTGGTAATTAGCTCAGTATACCGCACAACTACAAGATGTAAAATACGCGTATAGTAGTGTATCTGCCATTTTCTCAAAAACTATAAAAAATTTCAAAATTCCATGAATACAGGTAGAAAGCCAATATTTTCTTTGGAACTAATGCAAAATTTTGAAAAGTTATATCACCAAATGAGAAAGTTACAGGTTTTTGAACCTTTGAACAGCTCTCCTGTAAATTTATGATTATGCACTTGTACCAGTATACGTAGGAGGTGTCGTAATGTGGTCATGGTCGTCGGTTGAAAATCGGTAGCAAATGTACAGGACGAGTTTCTTGGGAAAATAGTGCGGTGGTTTGTCCTTACCTTCCACGCCGCAGAGCTGAAGTTTGGAATTCGTAGTTAGCAATAGAGAGCGCTGCCACCAGGGCTCTTAGTCACCTTGTACGACACGCACAGAAATGCACAGGCAATCAAGTTTATCAAGGGCATCCGTAAGGCCAAAGTCCCTTAAGACACTGTTACACATGCTCTTTAGTAGCAAGAAAGCATGCTACTATTGAGCAAATGCTAACTAGTAGCATGTGTGAACAGGACATGCTACTATCGAGCATGCTTATTAGTCGCAAGCTCGAGACGGGGTGGAAGGGGGAAAGGTAATAAGCAAGTGTGAACGCGTTTGCTTCAGTCCATGAACATGCTCATAAGCATTCTTATAAGCATGCTAGTAACGAGCATGTGTAACAGTGCCTTTAGACATACCTAATACTTTATGAACAGTGCTTCGTGTAAGCTCTTTCTATCAAAAGAGGTAATAAAAAGCATACAGAGTTTACTAACCTAATTATCATCATCATCATCACTCAATTTCTGTGGTAAGACTTTTGGTAGAGAATTAGTAATCATAAGCTGCTAATATCAATTATTAATAAGTTGCTAACCATGAAAAGAGTTGACGAAGAGTTTATCTAGGCTTCTGCATCTGGATTTCTCAGTTCGTATATATAATTACTAGCTTAATCCCGCGGCTTCGCTCCCGTTGAAGAAAAAAATCTATTCTGTAGTGTAGGTATTCGAATTAAAAAAAAACTTCTTGCACCTCTGCGATCCTCAAGGAGTATTCCATAATTCCATTGTATGTTTGCCAAATCTCATGCATTTTTAGGCCATGTTTTGCCTTTATAGGTATAAATAAATACTTACGAAATACTTACATAACAGCAAAAGTTCACCCACTCGCCGATAACTGGTATCAAATTGCGGTAAAAAACTATCCCGTGCTAATTTTGTACCTACATATCTCTATAAATTGATTTTGTTAGGATAATCATAACCGATGATTTGGCACAATCAGCCGAAGACTACGAGCAGTTCCAAAATCATCTACACTCCCTTTGTTACCTTCGAGTCGAAAACAGTTGTCAATTCGTATCATATAACTACCTATTGTAAGTATTATCTGCTAGGATTTTTATCCGATCCAGCAGAGTTGTAGTCGTGCGTACTGGATTATTGGCAGTGCTTCCTTTGGATGTTCGTGCGATGGAACTACTGCGTTTTTTTTGCATTAGTTCCTTTACAAGACTAGAAGGAAAAACTGCGTTTATTTTTTTGTCTTTGTTCCTTTCGCAGTAGCATCTTCAGTTCTTGCAAAGGTACAAAGGCGGAAAAATAACGCAGTTGTTTCTTCAAGGTCTTGTGAAGGAACTAGAACTACCGCAAATAGTCCGTCGTATTTGCAGACTACGGGAACGTTCAGTTTAGCTGACACGTCATCATCGGAGACAGATGTTGCATCAAACCTAATTCGAAGCAGTCAAGCTCATAGGTAGCTGAAAAGTTTGGTACTTTGTCACAGCAAGCTACAGTGCTAAAATGAGCATTTCTAAAAAAGTTTGTACATTTGATTAGCGACACGATTTGGGAAAAATTTGCAGGTAGATAGAGTGAATCGTTCACTGAGTTTAAATAACATAGTCTCCCGAAATGTCCCAATTAATTTGTATGGAAAGTTCCTTTTTTGTTACCGCAAATCCATAGTTTTGGTAACAAAACAGGAAATTTCCATACAAACCAATTGGGACATTTTGAGAGACTATGTTATTACGACTCAGTATCGTTCACTCTACATACCTGCAATTTTTTATCACAAATAGGAGTCGCAAATCAAATGTACAAACTTATTTAGAAATGCTCAAATAGTTTTTTTTCACACTTCTCCTTCAGAAAAGTAACTTTTCCTCCTACCGAGAGGGAGCAAAGTGCAATTTTTCTGTTCAAGGCTTTTCTAAGTGTTTTATTGCAAATACAATTTTTTTAAGTTAATAATTGGAAAGCCACGTCATTTTCTATACCATTTTGCTCCCTTGTGACACAAATAACTATTTCACACCTCTCCTTCAGAAAAGTAACTTTTCCTCCCTGACGAGAGGGAGCAAAGTGCAACTTTTCTGTTCAAGGCTTTTCTAAGTATTTTATTGCAAATGCAATTTTTTGAAGTTGATAATTGTAAAGCCACGCCATTTTTCTATGCTTATGCTTATGCTTCTTTAATAATATTAAGAATTTGTTATTTTCAAGTTTCTTAATGCTCGGTGTGAAAAGTTGTATGAGCCACTTGGGAGCAAAAATATTTTCATCTTGGGCGTTAACACTTGAATCCCTCATTACGCTCAGGATTCTACTTTAGAATCCCTCGCTGCGCTCAGGATTCTATTGTAGAATCCAGAATGTAGCGAAGGATTCTAAGGGTGATTATCTCAGCGAGAAAATTTGGCGGCAGAGCTGATAATTATGGTGTGGACTAATTGTTTTAGAGGTTTATTTTTTTTTCTAAAAAGAAAACAAATTTTTATCTTAAGCCAAATTGCAAAGTTTTATAAAAGTCATTAATGTTTATTAAAAAAAATGTTTTTCATTGAAATCATAATTTTGGTGTGGCGTCCAGTATCCGTTGTTCTTGATGAATGTCTATGATAGAACCATAACATCCATTTATTTAACTAAAAATGCATTGTATTTTATTCTTCATTAGTTCAAGTATCTTATAAGAATATATAAATAAATATTAGTACATGAATTTATACTCAAAACTAGGCACTAAAATTTGTCCATGTGAAATTGGCAATTTTGGTGGTAAATATTGAAGATGTTTTTGTGGTCGAACGAAACGCAATAAGACCAACAAACGTGTGTTAACCTGTGCGTTTAGTTCCGCTCCTGCACTGAGCGATGACACACGTGCCATATCTTGCTGGATCTGTCCGCCAAGCACGTAAGTATCTAATTTTGGTGTGTTAAAATACTTTTTAATGCAATTTTGGTGGTGTATGTAACTAATGACTTAGCAATACTTGTTTTTGTATGAAGTATATGCGAGGCATGTTAAAAGTTTCCTTTTTAAAATATAAAGTTAAATTGGAAGTGAATGATACGGTTTTGTTTTTAATCATTTTTTTATGCACTTTTTCTAATTTTGGTGGATCAATTTTGGTGGTTTTGGTGGTAATTTGAAGCCCACCCACATAATTATAATTTCATTTTTAAGCCTTTTACATTTAAAACTTTGCATTTACAACATTATTGACTCAATGCACTTATTTCAAGTAAAATATAAACACTTAGATACCTACTTTACAATAAAACTAAATTATCACTATTTGTAAAAAAACTTAATTTATTTTTTTAGAATGGCTAACCGCAAGAAAAAACAATCAAGAGAAGAAGTCCTCGAATAGAATAGTACATTGTGTCTTAAGGGCGATAAACAAGGAATTACGAACGAGAGTCTATTAGAAGCCCGAAGTCGAAGACTGAGCTTTAGTTAGTCGATGTTCGTAATTCTAGTACCGCCCGTGCGACATACAATGTTTTTCATCACATTTGCGAGTAAAATTGTATATTTGTAAAAGAAAAACAAATATTTTTTCAAAAATTGCCGATACCGCTGACTACGCTCTTGGCAGCGCCAGCCTCCGCGCCGCCCTCCCCCAGCCTGACCATGCGCACGACGTGCTTCTGCACGCCAGCACGACCAGCACGCCATGCAGTATCACACTCATTTATCGACCTTGGGCTTCATGACAAGAAAATTAGTACGGGCAATGACTCATTTACCGACCACGGGTTTCATGACTAGCACATTAAGGTCGAGGGTTTTATTTGGGGGGTTGCAACCATGGTAGCCTGCATGTTACGACACTGTTTAAGAGCAAGTGTGATGAAAATATAATTGCATTATCATCGACTTCGGGCTTCTAATAGACTCTCGTTCGTAATTCCTTATTTACCGCCCTTAAGACACAATGAACTATTTTGTTACTACGAGTTAAACATTGTATTTTCGTAGAGATTTTGGTACAATTAAAACGATTAATAAAACATTTATTTTCTTTTTATATCCAGCAGACAATTTGATCAAGAAAAATGTTTTTTTACCTTGAATTAGCACAAGTACATCTAATTTTGGTGTAGATGTGCAATTTTGGTGGCCAAAATATCTAATTTTGGTGGGTACAAGCAATTTTGGTGGTAATCAAATTACTAAAATCATAATATCTCCAAAACTACTATGTATAATGAAGGGCCATTACGACACAATATTTATTATGACTTGTAACGTATTGTTAATATATCATTTTGACTCGGACAACAAAAATAAAAAAAGCCACCAAAATTAGGTAAATTTCAAGCTTGTCGAAATTCACCCCTAAAGTAGAATCCTGAGCGTAATGAGGGATTCAAGTGTTAACGCACAAGATGAAAATAATTTTTCTCCCGAGTCGCTCATACAACTTTTCACACCGAGCATTAAGAAACTTGAAAGAAGTAAATTCTAAATATTATTAAAGAACAACCAGCATAGAAAATGGCGTGGCTTTACAATTATCAACTTCAAAAAATTGCATTTGCAATAAAATACTTAGAAAAGCCTTGAACAGAAAAGTTCCACTTTGCTCCCTCTCGTCAGGGAGGAAAAGTTACTTTTCTGAAGGAGAGGTGTGAAAATAACTATACATGTCCTCAAATACTAAGAGTAAAAAGGGAATGTATTTACTTTGCTACTTTTTGAGCGCTCTTTGCCTGTAGGATCTACGGCTAACTAGTCTGGTTGACCGGGCAGTGGGTATAATTAATTTGTAATTTTCCCGCTGGTACAGTAAATTCATATCCCAATTATCATGCCAAATATTATGCATTATAAATCAAGTAACTATTTTGGAAACAATATATTTTTAGACACGAGTAATATTTACCTCGACGTTTCGGCAACATTACAGTCGCCGTGGTCACGGGTAGACTGAAGTGTGGGGTGACAAATAAAAATGACCAAGTGCGGGTAGTTCGAAGGACTCGCGCTGCTAGGCAGACTTGACACCCCACACTTCAGTCTACTCGTGACCACGGCCACTGTAATGTTGCCGAAACATCGAGGTAAATATTACTCGTGTGTGTTAGCGTGATAAGTCCTGTGCGTGGTATTTTGATTAATTCCAGTTTCTTTTAATTATTTTGTTGCTCTATTCCTCTCATCTGTCCGAGCACGCGAGCAGGCTGCAATTACCAGGCCCATCACTGCCGTTCCGCCTGTGACAGTTGCAGTTCTACCATACAATCTTTTCTTTGGGGTAAGTAAAATGCAGTATGTCGCATTAGACAGCGTTTGAGAATAATTATCAGGATCAGGGGGTCAGGTCTGCTAGTGAACAACGTCGGCATTAGATTCAGCTAATACTTTGAGAACAAAAAAAAGGTATAAACTGTGATACAAGTTAAATATTCCCGCTGTCCAGTCAATCAACAATATCTAAATGTGGTTCAAGAATAAAAATAATTATTATAATGTATGTAATAAAGTTTATTATTTATTGAAAGAACAACTCCATTATTTACATCACTGGTCATATAGCACATATGCCTCATGGACGTACCAGTAAAGCCACGCATCAAGGGTCAAGGAACCTGGTAACACCGAAACCACTCAATTATTCAAGTATTTATTTCGATGCAATCGAACCAATCAAAAATATCACATACTATTACACGTCTTTCTAGGTCAGAATAAAAGTATGTGAAACACATTTTTGAAGCATTATATTATACTACACCTCGTTGTTCCGGGGGTCAATAGTTTGAGCGGCCCATTTAGTGAACGGCATGTCATCGTCTACTAAAAGTACAATTTATATGATATTGGAAAAATTGGAATGGTAGGTGTCCGTTATCTCACTCCATATCTCGGTAATGCTGTATACGGCATCCTATAACGCCATAGCCCACTCCATGTGAATTACTGTTCGGATCTGACAACTGTAGAGGCCTGTCCGCTAGCACATCCTTATAGTGTATTAGGGGATAGACCTCCAAAATTCTGCTCATCTCATCTATATTAGATATGTTGGCTGTGGTCCCATGCCTTTCAAATGACCGGGTCCAGATGGGTTCGTGATCGAAAATCTGAACCAGCTATTACAATAATAAGTAAAGACCTTTATTTCGGACAATATGGCCCAGATTTCATTCAAAACATTTCAGTCAGGCATATTGAGTGATTTTGAAAATTGACAAATTTGAAATTTGGGACACTAGATTGGGTGAAAATTAATGTACAGCCAATAAGACAGTTTTGACCAACCTAACTTCTATACTTACTTAGTGCCTATAATGTAATGCAAACTCAAAATCAAACATTATTATGATGCCACTATAATGAAAGCAGTGACGCGAAAGATACAATTTGTAAGCGGAGATCTTATAAAACTAGCTAATAGCCGCGTGCACCTACCATGCAATAGTCCTAAATACAAAAGTCAAGGTACCAGAAGCTTAAAATATATAATTTGTAATAATAGTTACACATATTTAAAAAAAGTAAGCTCACAATAAAAATTATCAATATATGAGCTTATACAATTCTTCTGATTTTGGTTCTTGATTCTGGGTATCTGTATGCGAGATTGTCATTTTACACGAGTTTCCTTTTCTTCTGTAAGGCAACCTGACAGTTCAGTAGCAATGACACTCGAAAAAGAACGCCATACTACCTACTACAGTTATCGCGGCCGGCTCAGTCAAGAATGTCTCTAAAGCTAGACATGAGCAAAGTCTAAACATGAGTGATATTATTATCGATATGGATAGTCAATATTTAGTCATCCTGTGACATAGAGCATAACACCAACTCGTTTGTTAAAAAAATTGAACATATAATAATTCTACTATTTTTCTACTACAATGTTTATGTTTCACGCAGAAGAAGATTAAAACTATCGCGAAAAGACTTGTGCTAGCACGTTACTAGTGACAAAATAATAAATTAGTTTCGAAATAAGATGTCAAGTAAATATCGATCTATGCGATCTCCAGGGTGAGAAATTATTTATTTCGCAGGAACATACACAGGTACATGTCATGTTTGTTCTGCCCCAATCATCATCATCGTTTTCAGCATCATCACCATCTACATTATTATCATCTTCTACATCATCATCTACATAATTTACATCTTCATCATCGTCATCATCATCAATATCATCATATACATCATATACATGTCTGCATTATCATCATTATCATCATCTACTTCATCTATATAATCATCTACATAATTTACATCAACTATATCATCATAATGATCACAATCAACCATCTTCATCATCATCATCATATAAATCGTCGTCATCGACATCCTAACCATCATGAAATGAAATAAAATGAAATTATTTAATCCGCAGGAACTTACACAGGTGTTACAAATATTACACATGTCAGAAGAAATATTACATAGGTACATGTCATGTTTGTTCTGCCCAATCATCATCATCGTTTTCAGCATCATCATCATCATCATCTACATAATTTACATCATCATCATCGTCATCATCATCAATATCATCATATACATATCTGCATCATCATCATTATCATTATCTACGTCGTCTATATTATCATCTATATTATTTACATCATCTACATCATCATAATAATCACAATCAACCGTCATCATCATCAGCATCATCATCAAAATCATCATCAACAACCATCATCATTATCATCATCATCATCACCATCATCATCAAAATCATCATTATAGAATCATCATCATCATCGTCACCATCAACGACCATCATCATCACTAACAATCATCATCATCACCGTCACCATCAACGACCATCATCGTCACCATCACTAACAATCATCATCCTCGTCATCATCATCATCGTCATCATTTTTGAGAAAAGCACTATACAAGCTTTATGGCTTACTTACTGGTCTTTGCAGTAATGTACTATTTCAATGACTGTGTCATAAAATTATACAATTTGTTTGCGTTGAAATAGAAGTTTGATTTTTATCACTACTTTAAAGGGTAGCAAGCAAGGTATTTGATAAAGGTAACGAGAAATTGCCGCTGATACCTCACCGCGTTCCTGAAAAAATACCATTAGTGATCTCCCAACTTATCGTTTACTTGTTTTCTGAGTCTTATTTCAGTTCAAACACGAAGTGATAGAGACTAGGTCATAAAGTGTAAACTTATTTGATTGAATCATATTAATAACTTCAACGTTTTCCTTTGCCACTCCGCAAACACAAGTGCAAGACAACTGTGTTTGTGCGACACATGTGTGTGTGTCATGCAGAAATCCTCCCTACTACACTTTCATAAAAAGTCAAATTACATATGGTAAAGGCCTAACAAATAAACATTAATATCGTAAGATATTTAGATATTTTGGTTGTTTTTGTTCTGTGAATATTTAATCGTCACTTAGAACACCAGAACACACATACATACAGAGCAGCAAATTCACGAGCTGCATGAGAGTCATGTAACACCATCAAATAATTTACCTACATACATAAACACAATTTAAAATCCTTCAATTATTGGTCGTTCGTTTTCTGTTATAAATAGAAGACTATTTTTTTAGTACTATAAAACCGTCCAATTTTGCCCTTCATATTTATTTTGCCCGCGGAGTTAAATATAAGCTGTAACAAAAAGGCCTTAGCAGGATAAAAAAGGTCAAGTTCGAGTCGGACTCGTACATACGAAGGGTTCCGTACGTACAATGTTTTAAAACAGTTCACTTATAAGTTTTAGCAACGCCTAGTAACCAAAAAACGCTGGGAAAAAACACGTTTCTTGTATGACAACTCCATTTATTTTTTAATTTTACTTATTAGTATTTGTTGTTATAGAGGCCACAGTAATACCTACATAATCTGTCAACATTTCAAGTGTCTAGTACACACAAACATGTATGCCTAAATGGGGTAGGCAAAGCACACGAAACGTTACAGCTTCGGAGCCACTTTTAGCAATTTTACGTTTTAAGTTTGACAAAAACGGTACAATAGTGACAGGTTGCTAGCCTGTGGCCTACGGTCCTCAGTCGCCTCTTACGACATCCACGGAAGAAATGGAGAGGTCTAATTCTAACCCGACATCACACGGGTAGCTATTACAGTTCAAGAGATAAAGCCCTGTGACAGACGGATGGACAGACAGACAGACAGCAGAGTCTCAGCAATAGGGTCCCGTTGGCACCCTTTGGGTACGGAACCCTAAAAAGGAGAAGTAACTCCCGTCAGGAATAAAGAAATATTCCAATATCGAGGGAAAAGAAAAGATTTATTCGTGACAACAGGGAAAAAAATATACAAAAATGATTTAGAAATGTGCATGTCACAAAGTGGTCACAAATCAGTCAATTTTGTTTTATTTCAGATGTTTTAAAAAATTACAACTTGGGCAAAGTTATATCAAAGGTCAAAGTTGTACGGTTTTATAGTACTTTATATATATGTACCCCTATTATCTCATCATCTGAAATTACTATAGTTTCATTCAACAAATGAAAACTACATACCTGTTGGTATTCTTGTTTTTAGAAGCTCCACTAAAATTTCCACCCACGGAACGCTAAAAGAAAGATGCCTACGAAGACTTTATTTCGTTGTGTACATCATATTTATTTAGAACAAACTTTTTAACACAGCGTTAATAAATAAATCTAATCAGTCGGATATTCCTAAATTTCTTGCATATCAACATTAAACGTTTCTTCTTTTCTTCACCTTGAATATTGCATGACAGCACCAAGGCTACTTCAGCAATATAATAATTCCAGGCAAAGTTATATGCAGTTAGTTATCATTGAATCTGAAAGGAATTGTGCATTAATAAATACAGAAATAGTATTAGCAGACAGACTATAAGATACCTAGGTGACCGATGCCTTTTAGTTACAGACATATAAGATACCTAGGTGACCGATGCCTTTTAGTTACAGCATAAGGACGTAAATCAGACTATCAGTAGGTAAATTCCCTAATGTACATACTGTTGCACGCAACTCTGTCCGCGTATAATTCGTTTATAGCTAATGTGATTAAAAAAACTACCCTATGTTTTTCTACGGGACTCAAACTATCTGTATCTCAAATTTCATCCTAATCAGTTCAACGATTTAGACGTGAAAAGGTAATAAAGAAATAAACAAACAGACTAACAAACTTTCGCATTTATAATATGAGTGGGATTATTGTCTTATTTTAAGTCATCATCATCATCATCATCATCATCGGCCTATCTTAGCCCACTACTGGACATAGAGGCGTCTCCAATTGCACGCCACTGAGCACGATCCTCGGCCACTCTCATCCAGTTACTGTCAGCTACCCAGTGAAGATCATCGCTCCACCTAGTCTGAGGGCGTCCCACGCCACGCTAGGCTTTTACTCGTTTACCCTAGCAGTTACCGGTTCTTCGGCTGATATGGCCGGCCCACTGCCACTTCAGTTTGCTTCAGTTTTAAGTAATCCTATAGAAATAGACGGACGGACAGCGTAATATCAAATTATCTGAATTAAGTCTTTGTGACAAAGTTTCTCCATGTCTTTCATTGAATAAAGTAAGAATTCGGCAGCGATGACATACGACCATCATCATCATCATCATCATCATCATCATCAGCATCATCATCGTCATTAAAATCGGTTAGTGAACAATACTTATCTTTTTCAAAATATCCTGATATTGAATTTAGATTTTTGCTATTCCTTTCTGCCTGCATGTCAAATTTACAGAGATTAGTGATATAGAGGTAGAGTTGTAAAATTTAACATTGAATTCCATGATACCTACCCTGGGTATTAAAAATAAACTGGCCAAGTGCAAGTCGGTTTCGCGCACGAGGTGTTCCGTACCATTATCTATACAACATTAGACATTAACAAAAAAAACGGCCAGAAAAACAAGTTTGTTGTATAGAAGCCCTCCTTAAATATTTGTTTTATTTTAATTTAATTATTTATTTTTAAAGTAATTACACAGCTAAATATTCTGTGAATAATTAATAAATTGCCGTTATTAACATCATGCAAAAAACGGCAAAACAATCACGTTTGTTGTATGGGAGCCGCCCTTAAATATTTATTTTATTCTGGTTTGAGTATTTGTTGCTATAGCGGCCACAGTAATACATAATCTGTAAAAATTTCAAGTGTCTAACTATTACAACTCAAGAGATAGAGCCCTGTGACAGACGGACGGACAGACAGACAGACAGACAGCGGAGTCTTAGCAATAGGGTTCCGTTGGCACTTTTTAGGTACGGAATCCTAAAACTAAATAATAGTTACGAACCAGTAGAATTTTATGTAGGTATTTTTTCCTTATCTTAAATTTCAGCTTTTTAGGATAAAAGGTTTGGTGTGTGCGTTGGTAAACAATCATTAAAAAAATAGGACTAAGATGTAGTGTTCACTTCGAAACACAGACACACAGACAGACGGACAGACATATGGACAGATCAACAGACGGACGGACGGATGAGCCGACGGAAAGACATGTACGCATAAAATTAACAACTTGTGTCACTCCTAACAAAGACTTATTTTCCTTGCCTTCGCCTTGTTGCATAGCGTGCGAAAGAAATGCCCATACATACGCTCCAAAACCATAACCCCTGCCGTTTCTCACACTTATAAATAAAATAATAAATCTTGAATCACTTCATAATAGAGTACATACTATACATACTCGTACATATGCAGACAGACGGTGGGAAGCGACTTACTTCTATGGAGTGAAAATGTTCACGACGCTACTAAGAGTTAGGGAAATTTGGTATGTTTTCGTAGTAGGTTGCTGCAGACCACAAGTTTGGTACACACGATAAGCCATACTTTGGCCACCCAGTAGGAATGAAATTCTTACAGCCCTGCCTCTGGTGTTCTTGTAACAAATATTAATGTTTCTGACAAAAATGATAAAATTAACATACCCGTGTATCCAATTTTTTCATCATCAAATCGTACATACATAAATAGTTTAAGAGTTGCACTCTTGCTAATTTCCTCTCGTCCGCCAACTTTTTGACTTCTTGATTTGTGTTCAAACCATAATTATTCAAACATAATTGCTTTTGAATATCAATCTCATTGACTTGACGTTGTGACAAAAATGTATTATAATGACGTTTAAATTTTACTTATCTAGCCAGTTATAATAATAAAAAAGGTACGAAAACTACTTCGATTGTGAAAACCTTTTTATTCACCGAGCCTAGATTTAGCGGCCGTAAAAATGCCGTGATATGTAGGAATTTATTTGAGCCTCACTGTAAAACTTGATATTCATACATACACATGCAATGTATGTTGAATGTAGACCTTATTTTTTAACTAATTAGTTTAGTGATTACACCTAGCACCTTTTATTGTGAGAATAAATATGCTTTATATAAATTAGTGGCGCTACTGTCTACGTAAGAGTAAATAACTAATATCTGTTCAGAATTTGTAAGTTGAATTTAAACCACTTGTCCTAGATCGAAGCACCGCATTATAATGTATGTAAAGTATGCAATGTTATAATTTTTGCCGAGGACTGGGTCTTTTACTTAAATAATTATTATTTTAAATGACAATTTTAAAAGTAACTTACCTATTTTTGTCTTACTTACAGTTTGCCTCCTTGCATTAATCAGAAATAATAGTTTAGGCGTTTCAACTTCCGAAAATAACAGATTTAAAAACAAAAAAAGTAGATACTAGACTCAGAAACTTGAACTTGATCTCTCAGTGATCTCATGCTTTCTTCATTTAGTTGTCGTATTATCTGAGCCAAAGGTGATGGTCACGTGACCACACGAAATAGTCGATACCTATTTACAATAGTTTGATTTTGTGACATTGACTCACGCACCCATATAAGATGTCACTACATGCTCGCTGCGAACACTGTCAGTTGTACTCATACAATGGTAAAATGCATCAAAATTTACTGCATCACGCTGCACTTTTGATGCAATAAAGTTACTTTTTTTTGGATTTTGCTTGAAGAGCATATCCATAATTTACTATTCTCAAAAAAATCCTCTAAGAAAACATGTCCGTGGAAGCTATGCGGGGTGTCCGTAGGTTTGTATGGAAGAGCAACCCCCTTAATACAAACGATTGGTCTTCTTTCAATCTGACATGATCTGGCAACGAATTAAAAAGCCTCATAGACATGTAGTAGGTACGCATTTTACCAATGTTCGGTTTTGGTAGCGCCAGTTCATCCCTTCCCCGACCTCTGGAGTTGTAAGCCTGGGGACTTGTTTGGAAGAACTTAGAGTGTCTTTTCACAAATATACCTGTATACCTTCTCTTATGTACAAGCATGGCAACGCAGCTCTTTAAACAATGGTTTACAAAATGTAGATATGTATAGCTCGCAAAGTACTATGACTACCATTGAATTAAATCATCTAAACACAATATAAATGAATTTACAAAACGTATAACAAAATTTTCGTAAATATAATTACACACTTACTTACAGTACTTACTGTACAGCAGGGTTTCTCAAACTTATGGCTCCACGTACCCCTGTTAAAAGTTTCTAGACGACAGCGAGTCTGAGGAGTTCTGAGGTAACAAACATTAAAAAAAAAACATACAACCGAATTGATAACCTCCTCTTTTTTTTGAAGTCAGATCAAAATACAAAAAGACTCCAAAAACCAATCTTAATCATCTTGCCAGTCTTGCAGCCACCATCACGTAAACCTTGTCGCGAACCCCCTACTGTCGAATAGCGAACCCCTAGGGGTTCGCGTACCCCACTTTGAGAAACCCTGCTGTACAGGACGAACTAAGGGTTGCGGTAGAAAAGGTTATTAGGAGCATACACCACAAGTGCTACAGGAAATGAATATCATCGAAGACTAAATTTGTGTATCCAGAACGAGGGGGGTCATTTCAAACAACTGATCAGTTAAATTATTTATTAATAGTCTTTCTCTTTTCAATATGCGTTAGGTAAAAAAAAAAACAAGTTTAGATGCGTGTTCTTCATATTGACGTTAAATAAAATTAATATTATATTCTATTTGTTCTAAGATGATTCAAATGACAGATGCCAAACTGACGGAACTAGAGTCCCTCTTACTTTTACGCAAACTATCGATACTTTTGCATGTACATAGTGATAAAAGTGGCAATAACATTATTTGTTGGTTTACGCTACGTACGGTAGGTACCATCAGCCAAATAAGTGGTCTATCAATTTTTAAACAAGTTCCTATCAAATGAATATGTCGCTAAAGTCGAACTTTCAAGTTGACAGACACGTCTATTGGCATTATTGTTTCATGACATGCAAACGATTATCAACCTTAGGGTGGTAGACCACATATTTGGCTGATAGTACGTTACGCTATCGAACTGAAAGTCTTATTTGAATTTTAAAATATTATTTATTCAACACTTGGAGTGTCACTTTCCGACTCTGATGAACAATCTTGCACATTAATAATAAATTCGTTTATTTTACCGCTTTTATTTTTACCGATAACCCTCACCTAAGGTAAGGGGGTAAGGGCGTTCAATAAAGCAAGTAAGTAAGTTAATATAACACAGTGCCCACGCAGTAACTTAACAGTTTGTTAGCAAATTTGAGTTCAAATATTTGAACACTCAGCAGTTTTATGATTTAATTTAAAAAAAAAAGTAAAAAATTAGTTACCGCCTCACAAAGTTACATAACCATCATGTGTCATTTGAATCATCTTAGAACAAATAAAGTAGTTTTCACTTTTTTTCAAACACCAAACGATAGTGGGAGTAACGGTAGGTACGAACGTTGATTTAAGATGTTCGTAGTAGTCCCCCAATACCTAGAACTTCATGAAATAGAATCCTTTGTTAAATTAACGACCTTTTTCCATTTGGGACACGGGCTAATAAATTCGACTGTCGTACTAATGGCACGTAAAACGCGAGACGTCCGCCGTATAAACCTAATGCCTCTGCCAGCTGGATTTGCATCCAATAAACCAAGTGTCACTATTCATCTATCTAGTCATTCGAATAAGAGTCACTATTTCGAAATTTTATAACCTAACCAACGTAGAGATATGGAGAGAGCTATGCTTGGAGTTTCGTTGCGCGATAGAATCCGGAATACAGTTCGTGGAAGAAGTCACCGACATAGCTGTAAAAAGATGCAAGTTGAAGTGGCAATGGGCGGGCCACATCGCTCGAAGCACAGATAACCATTGGGGGAGAAAAGGCCTCGAGTGGCGACCACGAACCGGAAGACGAAGCATGTAGGCCTCCCACCAGGTGGACTGGCGACATTGTGAGAGTTGCGGGCAACCGGTGGATGCAAATGGCGAGTTACCATGTGGCGTTCTAAGGAGGCCTTTTTTCAGCAGTGGACGTCTTCCAGCTGATAATAATGATGATCATGATGAAGATAGTATGGAACTACTATGGAGTTAAGGTATAGACGATTATTAGGTCCACTCCTGCTGGCACCCGACTAACCGCGGCACCACTTCAAACAGATATAGAAAAATATTTTCATGTTTTCATTAAACTAAACATTTATTTCTTAGACTTTTGATAAATGGATACGTCTAGGGACGCAAGAAGAGCTTTACGTAAGAAATATTATAATGTGTATTATACGTACCTACAAGAAATTCCTTTACCCTAAAATCAACGTCAATTTTGAGTTATATGTAAGGCTAAAAACACATCAAAGGCACTTATTTCCACCGACAAATCTTGCGACAGCCAGCCTTATTGTTTTTATTCTGATGTACGAACTGACATAAATGGCAAAGCACACTGGATCAACTGTACGCAGTACTACCTAAAATAATAAATAATATCTACGCGTTTCCCACACGAGCTCACAAACATTTCATAGAGCCCGTCCATACCTCAGGCAGGCCTTATAGTATTAAATATAATGACCCGGATAACTCACGTCTTAAATCAGCAGCAGCAGCCGCTCAGTCGCGTTGCTCCGAAGACGAAGGGCTACGGATTAGCCCGAAACATGTCGAGCTAAACTCGATTTAAGACGTGAGTTATCCGGGTCATTATATTTAATATGAGTGAATCTCACGGTAGTTTCAGGCCTTATAGTCTCATATTCAAAATTTGAACTTCGCATCGTGCCGTCGCGCTCACGCTAATAGTATTTAATCTGTACCCTTAGTGTAAGTTTTCGGTTACAAAATACGTCCCGATCGCGATCGCGTTAAAATCTCAATTTGTATGGAAACACGCACATCGCAAACGTTCCGCTAGAGGCGCTGTTGACTTAAACGCGAACGCGATCGAGGCGTATATTGTAACCGAAAACTTGCACTAAGGGCACTGTGCTCTTAGCGTAAGTTTTCGGTTACAAAATACGTCTCGATCGCGTTCGCGTTAAAATCTCAATTTGTATGGAAACACGCACATCGCAAACGTTCCGCTAGAGGCGCTGTTGACTTAAACGCGAACGCGATCGAGGCGTAAGTATATTGTAACCGAAAACTTGCACTAAGGGCACTGTGCTCTTAGCGTAAGTTTTCGGTTACAAAATACGTCTCGATCGCGTTCGCGTTAAAATCTCAATTTGTATGGAAACACGCACATCGCAAACGTTCCGCTAGAGGCGCTGTTCGTGTTTCCATACAAATTGAGATTTTAACGCGAACGCGATCGAGACGTATTTTTTAACCGAAAACTTACACTAAGGGCACTCAGCTAGACGAAACGATACAAACTTCTACGAGTATATTCTGTCGCGGGGATGCCGAAAGCCCAATAATGTTCGATCAAGCGCAGGAAATAAATGACTATGTTGTCAATAACATTCCCTTTTTACCATATACTTTTTACGTTCCAATGAGTTCCCAAATTAAATTATGCCTTGCTAACCATCAAAGTTAAAATATCTTTATTCAATAGGCTATAACAGGGCGTTAATTCGAGCGTTTCAAACGCCTCATTTATCTGGTCACATTTTTTACGAATTGGCTGTAGATTTTGACGTCGTTTTTAGGGTTGCGGAGCCAAAATGGCAATAACGGAACCCTTATAGTTTCGCCATGACTGTCTGTCTGTCTGTCCGTCCGCGGCTTTGCTCAGGGACTATCCATGCTAGAAAGCTGTAATTTTGCACGGATATATATGTAAGTATGCCAACAAAATAGTGAATTAAAAATTGAAAAAAAAATTTTTAGGGTAAACGTAAAGGGGGGGTGATTTTTTTTCTCATCCAACCCTTTAGTGTGGGGTATCGTTGGATAGGTCTTTTAAAAAACCATTAAAATCTAGCGCCCCCCCCCTCTAAAATCTAAAGCGGTGGGTGGAAAAATTTGATAAAATTCAGGGTGGTAGTAAGTATATCAAACTTTCAAGGAAAACTACAACGGCTAAGTTTGCTTGAAAATTCTTAGTAGTTTATGAGTAAATAGCAGCCTAAGGTATAAAATATACCTAATCCTGTAAGATTCCGTAAATCCTTAGAAAAATATTACTTATTTTTTTTGTAATGGCTACGGAACCCTATTTTGGGCGTGTCCCACACGCTCTAGGCCGGTTTTACGATTATTTGTTAGAATACCTGTGTTCTTACCAAATAACTAAAAAACTGTATCAGACTATTCGGCCATTATTACAGAATAGTGTCCACAATAATGAGACGGTTGGAGCGCTCTAATCGCCCAACAAGCACTTATGAATGTCAAAAAAAATCTACCACCGGATCGGAAAAATCCGAAGAATCCGGCAAGAAACTCAACGAGATACCATCAGCCAAATATGTGGTCTACCACCTTAAAGTTGATAATCGTTTGCATGCTGCATGTCATAAAACAATAATGCCAATAGACGTGTCTGGCAACTTGAAAGTTCGACTTTAGCGGCATATTCATTTGATAGGAACTTGTTTAAAAATTGATAGACCACTTATTTGGCTGGTGGTACCTATATACTTTTTTTTAAACAGATTTACAATTATTAAATGATATCTTTGACGGCCAGATGGCCTAGTGGTTTGAGAACCTGACTACGAAGCTTGAGGTCCCGGGTTCGATTCCCGTGTCGGGGCAGATATTTGTATGAAAATTACGAATTTTTGTTCTCGGGTCTTGGGTGTTTAATATGTATTTAAGTATGTATCTATATCTATATAATTTTATTTATCCGTTGCTTAGTACCCATAACACAAGCTTTGCTAAGCTTACTTTGGGACTAGGTCAATTGGTGTGAATTGTCCCGTGATATTTATATTTATTTATTTATACCTACATCACAAGTATTTAACACAACTTCATTAGTAGATTCGCTATTTGAAGTAATGGATCGCCAATGCGGATCGAAATTATTTACAAATATTCTTGTTCATGATATAATCATTAATTTTATAACATAAAAGATATCCTACATACCTACCCTAAAACGACTTTGCGTGTACCTGCAGGGCTACTACGAAATTCGAAAATCGAAGTTCGTATCGTACCGTCCCTCTCACTCTCGTATTAAATGATATAAGCGTCGGTGGGACAGTAGAATACGATTTTCGAATTTCGTAGTAGCCCTGCAGCACATATGCGTAGGTATATGGTCTAGTGCCCACCCGAGGATGTTGGGCTACCGATTAAAAATTCTATACCTAAGACCTACTGATATTTTCACACAAAAATCCAGGCCAGCCCACCCCATGAAAAATAACCCTAGATACGCCAATGTAGGTACCTGCAATCGATTTCATTCTTTCTTCAGTAAATCGAAGTTCAGAAAGAATATTTTCGGACATATTCGAATGAAGACGGGGGATAATGTTCTAACCCTAAACCTGGGATATTATTCGAATTTCTGACTCTCTGCATAAAACAGGATCGTAAAAAATAATTGGGGATACTTATGGGATATAGCTAGTGCTTGTACTGTAGGTACTAAAATCAATAGGTCCTAAGTACCTACTATATGTATCTAAGAGTAAAATTGACAATCTGTCCGAGCTACTTACGTCTTTGGGAATTTCTATAAAAAAATAGTGCGTTCTGTTATAGTGATCTTCTGCCAAAGAAAAAAGCATTTCCAATTTTCCATAAAATTATCATTTATCCGTTTCGTGACGAGCCATAAGTATAAATAATTTGTTTGAAAAGTGACAACACTGACGCTAAAACATGTAGGTACCTAAAAACACTGATTTGTAAAGAGTACCTACCTACTCATAAATTCTGTTTGAAAAATATAAGATTAGGAGAATAAAGTGCTTCCCTAAAAGCTTGGCATATTATTATCTTGTATGTAACTTGTACGATGAGGACATAGTTATGGTACATTTCACGCCGACGTTTGACCGTATCCTCTACTGCTGCCACCTTTGGCGATTCCGTAAACTACCGGTTAGCCACGTAACATTTTGAGGCGCGATTCAGCGATGAATTTGCTGATGCTCCGATTGTCAGAGTCAAACTACAGAACCTAGAACATTGTTAACGATGTGTACAATGCGTGCGATACGAAAACTGGATGGTTATTTAAAGGTCATCAAGTATTAATGGTACTAACAGCAAGCGTCTGCCACTTGGCCTGGCGCAATTCCTCCCGTATGAACATCATCTCAGGCCGCAGGTCCTGGTGTGCCAATGGGTCCATGATGATTTGCAGACGAGGGTCGATATTCGCTAGCTGCTGGTCGCTGTTGTAAGAAAGTTTGGAAGATAAACGTTAGTACTTCAGGAAATTGATTTTGGTTAAGTACAGTATATTTAATGAATTGCTATGATACTGACAATCGCGCTCCGACATCAGCTTCAAGTGCTCCCGCCTCCTCTAAGTCGACGGGCGCTGCGTCCTCATCGTTTTCTCCCTCCCCTGACATTGCTTTGTTATAATTAAAATTACTTTAGAAATTAAGCAAATGTGCGCAACGAAATGGCACAACAAATTTCAAATGTCAGTGAATACCAATAAATATTTTGTTTTTGTTTTGAAATATTCAGAACGCTGTTATTTTAAAAAAAGCGCCATCTACCTTTTTATGGTAAACCTTTTTCGAACGAGCGAGGGACGTTCTAATTTTAGGACCACTATCAAAAGCAACGTAGATTATAACAATCTATCAAATGTGTGCAATCTATTTACCTTGTTTTACATTTTTGGTCAAGTATTTTCTTATTAACTTAACCATCAAAATTAACATAAATAATCATACAAATAATCTGATTACGAAATGGTCATGAAGAACACATATTATAAATATGGCAACGCAACTCAACGCAATCATTACGTAATGTAGTTTTTGAACGCACTTCGGAATTTAGGCGTTTTTCAGTTCAAAACCTTCAGCAACTATGACCTTGTATCAAATTCTTGACCAATCGCAGGAGCGAACGCCTGAAACAAAGCTCGGATTGGTCGATATTGGGGTCAACACAAAATTGTTTGAGAGGCGTAAAAGTTCCCAGGGGTGAGTGAACCGCCTCATTGTCTTGTCATTTTATTGCTGCACTCGTCTCTAATAATAATACATTAATTAGTCGTCTTCGCGCTGCTAATTCTGGGCGTGCATCAAGTGATCATAGGTCGTGCAGCCATGCCGATGTGAGTAATACCAGAGGTGTGGCAGCTGACCGACGATAAGCGTCGTATTCTCGTGCAAGTGACAGTAGTGAAAAAGTGAAAAATATTCTTCCTATCTCGCCGCAAGATGACCGAGTACAAGTTAGTAGTGGTCGGCGCTGGCGGCGTCGGCAAATCCGCATTGACTATACAGCTAATACAGAATCATTTCGTGGACGAGTACGACCCCACGATAGAGGATTCGTACAGGAAACAGGTGGTGATAGATGGTGAAACGTGTCTGTTGGATATCTTGGATACGGCGGGGCAGGAGGAGTATTCCGCTATGCGGGACCAGTACATGCGTACGGGGGAAGGCTTCCTGCTGGTGTTCGCGGTGAACAGTGCAAAGAGTTTCGAGGACATCGGGTCCTACCGAGAGCAGATCAAGCGAGTGAAGGACGCTGAGGAGGTGCCCATGGTGCTGGTGGGGAACAAGTGCGACCTGCAGGCCTGGGCCGTCGACATGACGCAAGCCCGAGAGGTATGTTTGTTGTCACACCCACACAACCATACAATGTTTATGTAAAGTTAGCTCCCCTGTACATGTTTTGTTGCACTCAATACACAATATAGTAGTTTGAGTGCAGACAACAGTTGTATGATGTTACTTATGCTAAATAAATGCAATAAAAGACTTCAAATTCAAACTCCTTATTGCATAATTGTTGAGCATAATAATATGATCTTAAAACAAGAGCACAGTGATATAAATAAGTACATACATATATATGGGTGAAGTTAAAAAAGTTAGAACATCTCAAAGGGTAGTTCATTATTTAAATTGACTGACCAGAAAATTTTATTGCATTATGCGTAAAATTGACAGTCACACATCAGAAATTTGTGTTATCATATTTATCTCATCTCATTAACTTTTTGTTTAATTCTTATTTTATCTCATTCTGTATTTGTCATTTATTCCTTAATTGACTTGTTAATTGAAAGCTATGAGGACAAACAAATTAGACTTATTAAAAGACAGACAACAAAGATAGTGACAAATAGGGAACAAGATGAAAAATTAATTATGGAAAAAAGAACAAAACATGATACAATTACACTGTTTTTAACTTTTGGTGTTAAATATCCAACATTTTTGAACTCTACTTAGACGTGACAAATTATTACTAAAATTACTTATGTTGAAGTAATTTTAGCAATAAAATGTAGAATTCAAGTCCCACATAATAAACAAATAAAAACAGTGAAAGTTTACAACAACATAATCTGTGTCTAGTATGTCAATAGAACTACCTATTGTGTCTGGCTGTAGCGTGAAAGTAATCTGCTCTAGTTTGTTCTTTTCTTTATCTCTTTTGCCTGTAAATTTGAAAACTGGATTTGATTTTGACGACCGGATGGCCAAGTGGTAAGAAATCCTGACTACAAAGCTTGAGGTCCCGGGTTTGATTCCCGGCCGGGGCAGATATTTGTATGAATAATATGAGTGTTGTTCTCGGGTCTTGGATGTTTAATATGTATTTAAGTATATATTTATCTATATAAGTATGTTTATCCGTTGCCTAGTCCAACAAGCTTTGCTTAGTTTGGGACTAGGTCAATTGACAACATTAAAAAAAAACCATTTTTGTGTTTTTGCGTTTGTGTTTGCGTGTGTTTGCTGGTTAAAAATTAGAGTACTCATGTTTTGTGGTTTTCCTTAATTTTACTTAAATTCGTTGTAAATAATTTATTAAAGAAATGGTCATGATTGGGTCATGTTGATTTCTCTCATTGTAAAATATTAAGAAAAAAAGACAGTTTTAATTCCTATCCTTTAACTGTGAAGTTATATTGTGCACATTTTTTTTTAATTAGACAAAGATAATTAGCATGTTGTTTCTAACAATGAACACTGTTGAATTTAACAGAACTCAATAAAAACATGGTATATGAGCCAAGGTCGACGGACGCCAAGCTTCTATTCTGCGTGGCTGACACCTTGAGGCAACTCTAACTTAACTAATTATGATTGTGTCAGCACTACATGTTCGATCTGGTCACATTCCACTTAATTGTTTTTTGCATTTTAATGAGAATTGTGCAATCACCTTTGTGTATGGGATGTAATAAGACTGAAGTTCTTATTCACTTTCTTGTGGAATGTGATCAGAATAAGGACATCAGAGTCAGGTATTTGGATGGTATGGGCTTGTTCAATGGAGGTGTAAATGTAATTCTCAGTCGACCGCTTTCAGAAGAAGCGACGCGAATTTACAGATTCATTGGACGGGCCTTTGCATCCAGAGACGTGGTTTCAGTGCAAGGGAGAGTGTAATATCTGTCTGTAGAGTGGTGTATATATCTGAGGCTCCCCATAAGGCTGACATAGTCACATTTGGTGTGCTAAAGCCTCGTTAAAATATCAGGGAAAAAATAATATGATGACGTCTCTGTCTATTCAAATAGAATGAATTAAATTTAATCAATGGTTGGTCAAACAGAAGGTAAACCTTTAAAAATAGATTAACAAGAACTAGACTGAAGAAGAAACAAACAGGGAACCAAAGAAATCAATTCATAGCCAAGTATAGGTAGAGTCATTCACGATGATGTGTGCCGTGGTTCTTATTACAATGTCATTAATGTCTAATTTTGTCAAAATCACGCATCTTCGTGGATGTCATTAGGTATATTAGTAATGCATTTTATAAATAAACAAAGATGACACATCATATGCAATGAAGGAGGAAATTGTACAACTTTGTGGGCATGTTGATAACATTATTTTAATGTAATCATAATAGGTCAATGTCATGGTTTTACCTTACTGTGAAAGTTTTGTTTTTCTTTGTTCTAATCATTATGTAATTGGTTCAAAACTCTGTATAAACCTGTTGCATGGATTATCAAAAACATGAATGTGAAATGAGAACAAAGTTCAATATTAAGAATTAGCATTGTTGTCGACTTAGCCGACAAAAGAATTGAAATCTGTATAAATGCCAAGTTCTGTGTAGAAAATCCTGTAACATAAGTTAAAAGAACTCTCGTTTCTTGATATTACCACATTGTTTCCTACTTAGATAATATAATATCTTAACTTGAAAAAAAAAAATATTTACACAATACTTCACAATAAGTAGGTACATTTATTTCACTTAAATCCCAAGTAATAATAATAATAATAAGAGATATTTTTATTCGTAGGACGTAATGCAAGTTTGAAATTTGACTTGGCTAGTTTTTACCAACAAAAAAATTTTTACAAAAGTAACAAAGACAATTATAATCCGTGATTATAATATCTGTAAATTTGTATTGTGTACAGTGGCGTGGAGTAAACAATTTTGTTAGGCAAGTCGGAGAGTGGAGAAGCGTTAGATAGATATCACTTCGTCTGCAACACCTCACAGTGAGCACACACTGCCATTTGTCAACCCAGCAGGAATCCATATCCATTACCATACTGACTGACAGACAGCGCACAGGGCCTCATTTACCCACAGGCTAATAAGGCTAGAGCCTAGGAGGCATGAACTAATGGGGTGGCTGACGCAAAGCTGAGCTGATATTAGTTACAACTTGGTAATTTTAGGAAAATACGGCGTTTGACATTCAGATGACAGTGCTATAGTGGAATAGGTGGATTTAATGAGAAAAAGAGATGTCATTTAGATCAGTGATAGTGGGGGGGTGCATATCCATAGTTAGTCTAGGGCGCTTAGAACTCTGAATCAGGCACCAGAGGCAACTCTAGACAACGCAATGCCTAAACAGCCATAAGCCAGTCCTAAATACAACCTATGACAATTTCAGGTGGCGCGAAGTTACGGCGTACCGTTCGTTGAGACGTCAGCCAAGACGCGTATGGGCGTCGACGACGCATTCTACACGCTAGTGCGCGAGATACGCAAAGACAAGGAGTCACGCGGCAAGAAATACAGGAATCGACACAAGATGGGCGTCCGCCGCCCCATTAAATGCGTTCTACTCTAATTTGGTAACTTAAAACACTAATTTTCATGGATATCTAAGGAATTTGTCTGTTTTCTGCTTAGTTGTTTGTATGACAGTCGTAGTCGAGCTGCCCGCAACGCATATGTGCGTTCAAATTTGAATGTGACCTGGGTAAATTAGGAGCGTTGTGGAACTCGACGTAAATCCCTATAATACGAAGGATGACAGAAACTCTTTGTCATAATTTTGTTTTCAAATTAATTTGAATGCACATGTGCGTGTAAGTTACTTGTAAAAGTTTCGGGACAAAGAACCAGAATCTTACAGTCATTAAAACGCACATGTGCGTTCAACGACAATCTCATGCGGCAGTGCATGCGTTCCCTTATCCAACGTGAAATATAGAAATATCAGTCAATGCGTATATATGTACGTAAATAATTCAAAATGTCTACTTTTTTCATCAGAATGGTTGATTAATCCACATGCTAAACCTACCTACTTAAAATCCTCTAGAACTATTATTTTTACTTTAGATTAACGATTTATGTTACCATTAAAACAATTAATTGAACAAATATCCTTAAAAGATATCTGTGAATATTAGTTAATTTTTTCTAGCAGTCCTAATGAGGAGGGTGACTGGAATCACCATATAAATTGAATTAGTATCTAACTAATGGGTCTAGCATGTAACTTTATCACGGACATAAATCATCTGTCCCTGACGCACACGCCTGCGGGTTAGGAAGGGACATATGATTTATATCCTAGCAACACCTAGCATGGTAAACTCTCAGTGGTTCTAAAGCTTGCCGTTTCCACGCTGGTCGCTCAGTTCTTCCCTTCCTGACTGACCTAAGGTTACCAGGTGCAAAATTGAAGTCCTGAGAAAAAATTATAGCCATAGATAGTTTTTGTTTTTTCTTTTCTAAAAACATTTTACGAGAAGACTTGTGTTTTTCTTTATTTTAATTGTAACTTTTTTCAACACAATTCTGAATCTACTTTATTTTAAAACTATGTTGAAAAATCTGAAAGTTTTAAAAGCCATAAATTTTAGAATAAATCCTTTAAATGTGGTAACCTTCGGTCCAGTAGGGAAATCATCTGAGGGAGAAGTCAAATTGTGATGGTTATTATAACAGGTGCTCTCCTCATTGACCGCACAGTACTTTAAGTACATTGATAGTGAAAAAGTCCCATTGGATTAAAGCTAGAGCTTGTCCATTGGACAGTCGGTTTTGGGGGCAGGTAAATTATTGTTTTAAGTCTTTCTAACATCGATTTGGATGAACCAAAAAGACCATATTGGGTATAACACTTGATTTATTTAAATTAACCTAGAACGCATTGTTTTGTCTACAGTCCATACATTGCGGGCATTACTTTTGAGCCTGGGATTAATGACTCCCAATTTCTCATACATAAGACACAGTCCCAAAGGGGTAAAACCGTGTTTTATGTATGAGGGGTAACAAAGCGCCACCAGACAGTGGATAAGAACACGACGAAAAAGTCATATTGCATTTGCTTGTAAGTGGTAAATTACAACTTACTGTTATTTCCAAGTAGGGCTGCCATCCGTCCGGGTTTCCCCGGATTTGTCCTAGTTTAGAGGGCGTCCGGGGAGCATCCGGGCGGAGATTCATTTGTAGTCCGGGTTTAAAAATATTTTTAATTTTTAGATTAATACAATTATAATTTTTCGAAGAATCAATTTCCAGCAAGCTTTAAATCGTTTTATAAGGATCTTATCTTGATTGGCCTATATTTTATTATACCTACTGACCAAGTTTAATAAAAACCTAAAGCTGTTGACATGTCCGGGTTTTGGGCTCCAAAATCCGGGGTTTTCACGCGTCTTGTCCTGGTAGCCAAATTTTAGAGATGGCAGCCCTATTTCCAAGGCACCGCAGCTCATAACCACAGCTCTAGAAGCATGTGTTAAATCAAAAACAATTGGAAAAGTGACAGATTTGACAAATGCTCGCTTAAAAAACCCCTAGTGCTTGGCAAAAAACATGACCAATGCACAAATTATTACACATTAGGTTACGCAAACCAATTCGTTGAAGTAGTTAGAAAGACTTACAACTTGCCGCCCAGTCTCAAGGCACTATTACAAATAATAGTAGCCTTGGAGCGCCGAAGCCATTTGCCATAACTCTCGATCGTTCGATCGCCAGTCCTCGACGAAACCACAATCTTATTGGGTACTCAATATTTCGGGCACCAAGACAGTATGATGCTTTTGATGAAAGCCGTAGTATTTTTAGTATCTTTTTCTAAACTGCAAATCATTCAAGCATTTATTTCCAGAGGATCTATTAAAGATTGATTTGTGGGTCAGTTTGGCAATGGCGTAGCGTGGGGGGCGGCGGGGGCACACCGCCCCGGGAGGGAGATTTATCTTGTTCTCTTATTTTCTTTTTGTGAAACTAGGTAGGTATATCCACCAAAATGGGTTCCGAAGTACCTAGCAAAACCTGGATGAGAAGAAATATTGCATAGAGGGATTTGGTGTCTTATCAAAAAGGCACCGAATCAAAGCTTTACATTTCAATGATGGTGGAGTTTAGGGGGTAAGAGAGCGGCCAGTTCCTTTAAAATTTTCAAAGATAGATTGAGGGCGAATTTCATGATTAGTAGTCTTAAGAGGTTTCGGGAAGGATGGCCAGGGACAAGTTAGTGTAATTGCACGGTAAGGTGAATGTTGCCTTCGCCAGCCACGCTACGCCATTGGTTCGATAAAGTCGCGTCAATAACCGGCATACAAACAACTGGTGATGACGCCGTTTGAAAAACTCCCACTTCGATTTATCAATTTATCATTCAAGTAAACAATTTGCTGAAGCAAGGCAATTTAACAGTATATAATATTGAGTTGCCCAGTGAGTCAATTTAGTGTTAAGCTTGCAACACTCAAGACTATTTTACTCTATGAACTATATTATAGGTAGATAGCGGCTATATCAAATATGCAAGGCTAAATTTTTTATCACATTACGGTGTCTCGACAAAGCAAATGTCTGCGTGCGATGTGAATAGTTTTATGTGATTGGTCGAAATATTTCACTGGCTTGGTTGAGCAGTTAATTCCATTTAGGGGCTGTTTCACCATCCATTGATTAGTGTTAACTGACGGTTATATGTGATGCCTTCTCTATTTGTTTTGTTCGAATAGACGGAGACGGCATTACATTTAACCGGCAGTTAACACTAATCAATGGATGGTGAAATAGCCCCTTAGTCTTAAATTTTAAATGTAACTTCTATTCTAAATATACCAATGGTATAAAAAAATAAAGAGCAATGGAACAATCACTGTTGGTGTTGGAGGTGCAAAAGGAGGTGTTGTATTATATTGATAAGTTGTATTTTATAAATACAAGGTATCTCTTCACGCGACTTGCAGCGCCAGCTCTAGTCTGTGAATAGAACCTAGGTTGTCTTTCGACGCATTTCCTACACCAATTTCTGTCAAAAACCGCGATAAAATTTCGTTTTTCGCGCCTCTTGGCACCCTGATTTTGGTAGCCCTGGCTACGTTGCTGGTTAGCTCTGTCCTCGCCAAGCCATTTATTTTGTCGAGATTATTTACTAGGTTTATGTTTAAACGCTTATCTAAGGACCTTGCTAACCCATACAGTGTGTGGTCAGTGTAATGTCGTTTTAACGAATTTTATACTACGAGTTTTCTAATCTGTACAGTTTTTTCAACGTTTATTTTACCCCCTAGGGTTACTAAGTACTTCACTTCATTTCGATTTATCGAGGTGGTAGGCCTTCGATAAATGCTCTATTATATTCTGGTGTTTTACAATATGTATTTAGCAAACATGACTAAGCAAAGAATCAGTTGTCGCGTACTTATGACACTTAGTTCTTACGTTCTGACAGAGGTCGCCATTGTTGAAACCATCAATGGCAAGCCTAGATACTCGTACCATGTAAGAAAGCAACAGAGTACCTAAATCAGTTGGATCTGCTCTAACATATACCATTTGTAATATGGTAGAAGTATTAAGGTGTATTTTAAATGTTTTCGCAAGATTATCACTACCTTTTAAATGATGGTATTACCCAGTCCTGGATTTGTCAATAGGCCATATAGGTCGCGGCCTGGGGGCGGCAGATTTCAAAAGACAAGAAAATTATTATTTTAGAAAGGTACATGGGGAGGCAGATATAAAGTGGCCTACACTCATAAAAATATAAATCCGGCACTGGTATTACTACCACTAACAAATGGACATATTTTTTGTGAGCTCTCGAAAATTTATTCCTCATTGATTTTAATTCACTTTATGAAGTGTTTTTCTTTTTTAACTATCGCTAAGAGATAAATTAGAACAAATCTAACTGGTGTACTCTGTTGCTGTATCTAGGCTTGTATTTGATCTGTGATAGGAGCACTTTTGACAGTGAGAAGTAGGTACTCCGACCGATTTGAAAGTTGCCCCAACTCGAACTGATGTATAAATAAAGGAGTTCATACTCTTTCGAGCGATCTTTATCAGAACTACGGTGTAGCAAGTGCCGTGAACAGAATTGTATATTTATTATTTATCAGAAAAAACATTGGTTATTTTATTACGTGTCGGCATAGAGGAATTGTTTTAATTGCCGCTCTCGCGGTCAGTAATTAAATACTTAATTGTATTTGTAAATTGTACGACTTTTGGAGCCATTACCGTTAATACATTTTGCCGAGGACAATGGGTAAATGCGTCCTATATTTTACAAGGCAACTTATTTTATAGACTTGCCAGTAAAATATTGGATTAATTTCGGCATTGATTTCATATTTCAATATATTTTTTATAAAACTACCTTTAACTTAATTGAATTAACATTGGTTGTGCACAATTTCACTGTTTGTACAATTGTCGGTTGTAACTTTGACTTCCCTAATAAATAGTACAGTTTGTAAGAATGGTACGCGTTAATACTTGGGCTACTTCCATTATAAGGTGCGGCCTCATGTAGCCGCGTCGCACAGCAGCGTCAAGATTGGTCTTGGAAGCTGATTTCTTAACCTCTTTTAGTGGCAGTCGTGGTATTGGTACAAATATAAAAGGAATTTGAGTGAATGAAAACAAAAAAGGTGTTTTTTTTTTTAATTGAAGAGGTTTTTTTTTTTCAGCGATACAGCTCAACATTTTCAGCTTTGTTGCTATATGTCACGTGACCAGATTTATCGCTGCAAACGAGCGTCGAGGGGCTACATGAGGTTGTACCTTTAGCCTCCCCTCCACACCCACACGCGACTCACGTCGTGAAATTTGGTTTTAAACAAGTTCGTACGTGACACTGGACTAACAATGACTATAGGTACAATGAATCATTAAACGAATTCTTTTTGAAATACAAGTGTTCTTTAGTTTTAAGTTATAGGCAAAATAACGGTTTAAAAATTCTCGTTGTTCCCCATTAAGGTTTTGAACTTTAATTTTTTTCCCTAAGGCAAAGACCAACAAAAACTATGAAACAATAAAATAAGAGACAAAATCTGTTATCCCACAGTTGGTCAATACTATGAAAACTGAAGCTTTACACACCACTTATGACTTGTTTCGAAGTATAATTACCATTTAATTAGTTTTTAGCTTTAAATACAGGTTTGTAAGATTATTATTGCGCTGCCATGAATAATTTTCGTTTTGTAGCAAGTCTGTGCTTTAAATATTTATATATATAATTGACTGGCCTCTATGCTTCTATGTACAAAAGTAAGCATGTAAATAAAATCAGGACATCATCATTGTATTAAATAAATTTTGACGCTAGTGCACAATTATGTTGGGAATAGTTATTTATAATTAAACTCTGTAACAATAGCACAACACTGTGTGCTAATTCGAAATAAATAAAATCGACAAATGTTCTTTTGTTATTTTACCCTGTGTTAATTTCACAATATCCTAATCGAAATCATCGCATTGTTGGCATCTCCTAATGACATTTTGATTTCTCATCTTCATTATACTTGGTAAGAAATGATTAAAATTGAAAAACGGAAGATTATAATTTTTAAAAAACTGGTGCCGAAAGTTACTTTACCCTTCATTAAAATTGTCACCCAATAGTACATTGTGTCTTAAGGGCGGTAAATAAGGAATTACGAACGACAGTCTATTAGAAGCCCGAAGTCGAAGACTGAGGGCTTTAATGAGTCGATGTTCGTAATTCTAGAACCGCACGTGCGACATACAATGTTTTTCATCACATTTGAGAGTAAAATTTTATATTTGTAAAAGAAAAACTTTATTGTTCCAAATATTGGCGATACCTTAGGCTGTGCTCTTGGCAGCGTCGCCCTCTACCTCCCGCAGCATGCGCCGCAACGTGCGTGTGCATGTGGTCCATGTGGTAGTCCTGCTGCAGGAGCGCGCGCACGGGCACGCGGCACGGCGCAGCAGTACAAGTACGCACATTGACTCATTTACCGACCTTGGACTTCATGACAAGAAAATTAGTACGCGAAATGAATCATTTACCGACCACGGGTTTCATGACAAGCACATTAAGGTCGAGGGTTTTATTTGGAGGGTTACAACCAAGGTAGCCTGCATGTTATGACACTTTTTACGAGCAAGTGTGATGAAAAGAACTTTAAGTAACAGGGAAATTACATTCCCTGTGTATGGCAACCGGTAATAAAAATAACTTTATGGCAGTGGTACAAATAAAAAAATTGTCGGAGTGAAAAAAAATTTTTTTTTTTTAAATTGAAGTACTTTTTTTTTTCGGTGATAAAGCTCAACATTTTCAGCTGTATCGCTGTAATGTCACCTCACAAGATTTGACGCTGGAAACGAGCGACTGCATCTGCATGTGGCCGCGCCTGTAGGTGTCTAAAATTTAAGCAATTTAAAAAACTCCTCCCTTAACTGTCAAAGTCAAAACAAAATTCTCGACGTGTGAAGCGATATTATAATACTAAAAAAAAATACAAACCATGGAAGCAAAAGACGTTTGTGTAGAGATAGAGAATGATGAATTCTACAGTAAATTCTTAGTGGACACCGTGAAGCCGTTAGTGGGCGAAAACATATCTGTCTCAGACCAAGTAAGTAGACTCGCCCAAGGCATCGAAAAACTAAGCAAAAGCTTAGAGAAGCAAGTTCTAGCCAAGCACAACGACCTCCTAACCCAGGCGAGTCATATATCCGATTTAGAAACTACGTTAGAGTCCGTACAATCACAAGTACAAGGTTTGCTGCGCGGCGCCGAAAAACTCAAAGATAGAGTACACACGCCGCACCGTGCCTTAGAAGAACAGACGACGATGCTTGAAAGAGTCCAGGAGACTTGCAACCTCCTCCGGCACGCAGCGAAAATGTTGGCTTTATGGAACAAACTAGCCAGCATCAAAGACAACCCGCCAAAAGAAGCTATTATTCTATTCGAACTCAACGAACTGATTGGTGACTATGATTTTGAAGGGATAGTACTTCTAGAGGAGGTACTTAAAGAGGTAGAACACAGAAAAAAGGAATTGCTGGATAATTCCACAGCATTACTGCAGTCCAGCTTGCTAAATGGAGAGAAAGAGAAGTTACTACAATGCTTCAAAGTGTTCCACAACCTGCAGTGCACTAATGAGCAGATCCGAAACAGTGTGGACAGCATTCTCAATGATCTGAAGAAGGAAATTGGCAATGCTCTCAATGTACAAATGGTTTCCATAGAAGTGAAGAAATCAAGTTCAGGACGAGTTGCTCCAGGAAAAGCAAACATTATGAATGCACAGGATTTCAAAAACAAACTTTGGGATAACATTGATAAGCTGTTCCGTGTGGAAATGTACAATAACTGCACAAAAGTAATTATGCTGCAGAATGTTGTCAATGAATTGCATGCTATTGGCAACTTTCGGAACATAGCCAAAACATTCTGGTCGGATCTGTGCACAGTATTCAGCAGTGAACTAGAGAAGAGTCCCCTCAATGTGAACCAGTCTGTAGAAATTGACTTTCCAAGACTCCTAAAATGCTTCAATGACTTGCTTTCCAAACTCAAATGTAAAGACTTGGAAATAAACCGTTCCTCATTGACTAAATGGGAGAACTCATTCCTGTCAAAGTCTCTTGGGAAGCTGCTTGAGCCCGTGAGAAGCATGTGGCATCTAAGCCAAGTTCCAAATATGGATCAAATAGACAATGCTGTCAGAATCATAGCAGAAGCGTTAAGCATCTCCCTTGGAGATAAACAGTTGAGCATAAGTTTGGCAAACAGTGTGGCCAAGTGCATCAAACAGATGAATGTGGAGGCTGAGCAACGCTTGTCTCTTGACAGTGATGTTGCACAAATAATTGAACCACCAACCAGCTCTCAACAAAAGAATGCCGACCTTTGCAATGCACTGTACTATTTCTCATCACAAATCAGAAGGGTTCTTGTAAACATGAATTCTATGCTGCCACAAGAAAGTGTACAAATTGTCCAAAGCAGTCTCAAAGATGTCACTAGTCTTTCGGTGTTGCAATTATTTGCTGAGTCAATCAAAAACTCCCTTTTCATTATTTTGATGACAATGCATGATGAGCCTGACTTAACCAGGTCTGATGACCCAACTGGAAAGTCACTGTCTTGTTCCCCTTACATGAAGGAATTACAGCAATTTGTATCAAGATGTAAGGATATTTACTTATCTATGTTCAGTGAGAAAGCAGCACTCAACGAATGTTGCACCACCATTGCAAAGGCTACAGTAGAGAGGTTCATTCAACATGTCTGTAATGTACAACCTCTAAGTAAATTTGGCCGGATTAAGCTGCAGATAGATTGCAAGCATTTGGAGACCGCTTTGGCGCCTTTAGTGAGTGATATGTCAGAGTTGGGCGACCAAAGCAGGCAATTAAAAGCACTTAGCTTGCTCCTAGAGAAATCACCTCAAGATATAGTAAAAAGTCAGTCTGAAGGTGCATCTTTGCCTTATTCCCTGGTTATGATGTTTTTGTTCTCATATGCAGGGCCCCAGTTGATTGCGCCGCATACTTGTGCTGGTTGGAACATCCAGAAGTTGATGCAATGGCTCGACTCTCATAAAAAGGAGAAGGAAAGGCTAGATTTTGTCGCTGGAGCACTGCAGAGGTATCAGAACCACGTCCGGCAAAACCAAATTGCGACTTATGATGAGGTGTATCCAATTTTGTTGCAGTTGCTGGAGGATGGCAGGAATACATTGAAGCAGGAGAAATAAAATCTTATTTAATTTTATGTCCTTATATTATAAGTTAAGCGAACTTAATTATTAAGATAAATTTATAAAAAAAAACCTATGTAATTATTTGAGTGGTGCAAAATATTTATGAAATAAATAATGAATAAAAATGTATTATACAAAACACAGTAGTTTCCTGTATTGTGCCTCTTCAGCATTCCTTCTTCAGTTCTGGCAATATGCTGGAGATAACTGATGCGAAAGTTTCTTAGTCATGAAGTTAATAGTGGATAACAGCATGGGATTAGTATACGAGTGTTCTGTCTACTCGGCGCAAGCCATGGTGACGACGGCGGACAAACGACTACACACTTGGCTGCCATGAACACCAACTGTGGGATCACATAATCTTCTCTGTGTAGCCATGAGCATCACCAGTGGAATAAAAAACACATTTTTCAGGGTATTATTCTGGGAGCCAGACTCAAGCTATGAATGCTACTTTGTAGAGGATACTCATTAAATAGTTATTTATAAAAACTTTCAATATTCAAATTGTTAAATACCTACTTAGCTTCTAAGGGGCTTCAATTGGTGTACCAGCAAAAGTCTGCCAAGTTTTTAGAGTCAGGGCATTGCACCACAGTAAAGGGTTATGCTGTGAGCATCATGAGTGGGATCACTAAATTTGTATGTGGTGAGAGAGCAACTGCTCACTAAATTTGTATGTGGTGTGGGATCACTAAATTTGTATGTGTGGTGAAGTATGGTGGGCAGCTAACATGTTAAAAAGAGCCATGCATGAAAAAAAAACAATGTATATTAGAACCATTTAATCATTGTACCAATCCAGGAACAGTAGAGTAAATGCCATGACTAGCAAAAAGAATAAGATGTACACCCTGAGACCAGCATTCCTCTGGATGGCTTGTTTTATCTGATCATTTGCATCCTTAACATTTTCCGTCGCGCCCACAACCGTGTATGAAATTCTGTCTATGTCCTGCTCTTGCTGAAGAACCTAGAAAAACAAAAATAATTTTGACATGGTTATTGTGGTATGAGGGAAGTTAAAAAGTCGGCATTCAAATCTTCTTTGATTGTGTCAAATAATATCAATTTTAAATTTTACATGTATCAGTAAACAGAAGTATTTGATCCCTGATTATTTGACAACAGAAAAGAAGAATGTCAGCAAAGCAAAACGAGGAAAGAAAAAGTATTTTCTTTGGTTTGATTGGGAAGTATTTCATAGGCGTATATGGCTGTGCCCACCCCAGCATGGTCTAATGCGCACCCCGGGATGTTGGGCTACCAATTCAAAATTCTATAATGAAGTATTTGCATATTCACTTAGTACATGTAGTTTTGGTAATGGAATCATGGATATTTCAAAGGAAAAAAAAATCATTTAATTTATGTGCATTCATACTAATGATAATAATTGAACTGTTGTGATTTTTTTTTTAAATTACATCAAATGTTTTACCTTTTCTGTAAATATTTCTTGTAGCTCAGCTATATGCAGCACCTTGCTCTCTATCTGCCGGACCTCTTCAGTCATGCTGTTCAGCTCATTCAACAACTGCACATTCTCAGACTCCAGCATTTGCAGTTCCTCTACATCTAGCTCTCCCTCATCTGACAATATTGCTACCTCATTGTCAGATAAATCCAACTGTGGCTTCGGATTATCTGTATCTTCAGGTTCAACATCTTCATCTTCTTTGAGTTTTTCAGTTTTAAATGAGGTGACATTTGATTTGATCTGTGGCTGCTCCAAACGGGAAAGTTTCCGCATGTCAATAGCTCTCTTAACTCGCAAAGCTTTAAGTTCACTATGGATTTTACATACCGCCTTTAAGTAAGAGTCAATAAGGTCAATGACTGCATCCATGTACTCCCGTGTCTGCGGTGATACAGCCAATTTACGATTATCGTTCCTAAATTCCTTCAGAAGGTGTGAACAGGTGTTGATAATTCTCTGCGCTCCCGTATCTATTTGGTCTCTCTCCGCTTCCGTCATCTCATCTCTAGTCACGTTAAAGAAACTTAAGTACCTATCCCGATGTTCCAATAAGAAATCGCGTAATCTTGTGATTTGCGAGCAAATATCTTTCGCAGTGTGCATGAAACCATGTTTTGATTTGGGACGAAGTAAACGCTGCTTGTCTTCGCTAACGGGGCTTTGTATGCCAAACGCTTTGTTACGGGCTTTCAAAGTCTTTATGCAAGCTTTAAAAAGCGGAGTTATATCCATTTTTAAAATAATTCAAATACATAGGGCACAAGTACACACGTAAAAATTGCGAAATTATGACGTTTGAAGATTTGATTTGACGTGACTGACAGTGACGTGACATCATTGTCTATGAGAACTAGGGCGTGACTAGGATCATCGTAAAATCTTAGTAGTGTAAATACCGGTTTTTTGTACAGATTTATGGCAACACAATTTGCTTCAAATAAATGGCCAAAGTATCAGCAGCCAAGGCAAAAAATCCAGACTAGCCTAAAAAAAACAAACAACCAGAGTTGCCATTTTGACACTGTCAGTTAAAATAAATAACATAAAATTCTATTTTTACGCATCGATACAAAACAAATACCTATTTACTTAATTTTGTTTGAAGTATTGAGCTGTTCTACAAATAATCATTATGGCCGCAACAAATAACTCTAACCGTGTGAAACATACAATTCCTATTGACATTCTGGATGATCTATGTAGGTTAGTAAACTTTGCAACTAATTTTGATGAATATTTTTAATTTGTTGTTTACTATACATTGCACAGACATGTTATACCTGAATAACGTTTCTGCTATTATTGTTAGGGCGCTTATGGCTGAGAATACACATGCTTATAGCTTGCATTTTTTTTTTCGGAAAATTAGCTTGCATGCTTGTGTCATATTTATACATCAGACGCCAGCTACTTGTGTATTGCTTCTGTACAAAGTGAAAATATTGCATTTTAGATACTGTGGGCAGATACTAGTATTTGGAAGAAAAATCTTTCTCAGCTTCTAACTATGCTTAGTAAATCCCCACATTTTATAATTACAATCTGCTACTAGGGTTTTTTTGCTTAGCATAATAAAAACCGTTTTTTTTAACCTTGAAGTTTTTCATTGTTAATGGGTCACTATTTTACTACACTACTTACACTATTATTTTGCTTTTATTAGCAATATACCTACTTGCTCAACCAAATATAAAATAAACTTGCACCTCCTTTCCTTTCTTTCCTTCTTTGATTTTACATGACAGAAGTGTCCTAACTGTCCCTCAAGGGCATCAGACCAACCAACCAAAAATTATGTATGCCAGTATTTTATCTGCAAACATAGGCATCTGTAATATTATTGAACAATCAACAAAAAACCCAAAATAAATTAACTTAAAATAACTATTTATTACTCCCAGCCGTTTCATTATCAACCTGCCAGCGGAGGAGCGGGACGACCTGGTCCGCATCTGCTTCCAGATGGAGTTGGCGCACTGGTTCTACCTGGACTATTACTGCACCGACGAGTCCACCAGCCTGCACCCCTGCGGCATCCGCGATTTTGCTGCACATATATTCCAGGTAGAGAATTGATGTTTTACACTTGTTTTGTGAATGTTTCAGGAAGAAAATGCAATAAGTCTTCGTCATATTTCTTTAAATTAGCAATTCCTATATATTTATTTATTCTTGGAATCTTGGAAACAGCTTACGATTTCAATGAAATTTGCATTCATGTGTGAACAATCAAATTAACTTAGTTCAATCTCTGAAAAACGCGTGTTGTTTTTGAGTCTTAAATGTTATAGAAATTTAAAAAAAAACATGAAATTTGGCATGATTATATTTGGATCAACTAATTCTTGTAGTTAATCTGTCCCAACAGCAAGGGAACAAAAGTAGTACAGTTTAAAAGAAGAAATGTTGTGTCACAATATTAACATGCTTATTAGATGACCAATTGAGTTTCTTGCCGGATTCTTCTCAGCAGAGGTTTTTCCGAACCGGTGGTAGGTTTTTTTTGACATTCATAAGTGCTTGTTATAGCCTAAATTGAATAAAGATATTTTGACTTTGACTTTGACTTTGAATTATTGAAGGGGCTTAAAACTACCACAAAAGTGCATGCATCCTATAAACTTATGGTTTAAAGAGTGACTCAGGAGAATGTTACTATGGCACAAGTGACAAGAAAAAGTTGTTCAACCCATTTTATGCAATGTCAATGTAAATCATAACAATACCTTGATGCTCAAAGGGCGTAAAGGCACTCTCTATGGCATTTTATACAGTATTTTTTTCTCTATCAATCAGTATAATACACGTAAAAAAGTTTACTCAAAAATTTACTTTACAGCCTATGTTGTTTTAGCCCCTAAACACATTTATTTTCAAAATTTTGAATATAAAGAACAAAAAAATTACATTGTATAATAATAATCAAGGCAGTAAGTACACCGGTATTAAAGCGACACATATTTTTACACTCCCTTTATTGCCTCGAAAAAAATGTAAGACATACGGCATAAACACTGTAATTGATTCAACTGTCCTTTATGACCACCAAATATTTCACTGTTTATTTTGATTTCTCAAGACCGCAGCCTAATAATCAAAAGTATGGAATAATACGATTTTTTTACTATCTGAAATGGCTTAATTTATTACCATAAAAAGAAGTTGAACTTTCCCATATAACCCATTTAAAAGAAAAAATTGTGATGTTACCTTTACACCCTTGTGAACCAAAATAAGAAAAGTTTACTAGGTCTTAAAATGCATCTCATTCAATCCTTGTGTTTTCACTAGGGCGTATAGTTACGCCTCATCCTTCAAAATCATACTCATCCACAATATTACTTTTCCCACCCTCTGCAGTAATATACTATTATTTAATTCAGGATTATAATTTAATGACATGAAATAATTATGATTATTGATTGATTGATTGATTGTGATTTTAATTTTAATTTTTAACTTTAAATTGTATAGGTTTAAAAAAATGCTTAAATAAAGAAATTATTATTATTATTGTAAACGTTTTGGTTTTGACTTTCCAGCACGTACCAACCCTCCGCGAGCACACAGCCCGGCTAGACTCGGTGCTGGAGAACTGGCGCGAGTACAAGCAAACAGTGCCGACGTACGGCGCCATCTTGTTGGACTCTGATCTGACGCACGTGCTGCTGGTGCAGTCCTACTGGACGAAGGCCTCGTGGGGCTTCCCCAAGGGCAAGGTCAACGAGGACGAGGAACCCTGGAAGTGTGCTGCCAGAGAGGTCAGTTACTGAACTGAAACAATTACTTCGCTCATCCGCGACCTTAACCTCTTCACCGCCACAGTCTATACATGACCAAATTAAAAATCAAGTTGAATTGTCGCTGGTTTTTCTGTGGCGTATAGAGCACGTCACTTCGTTTGTTTTGTGGCGGTGAAAAGATTAAGCCTGGTTTCCACCGCAAGCAGAGTGGACTCATTGTATGCTATTTATCTTTTTATTTATTTATTATTGTGATTGAAATATAATATCGTAAATACAAACTGAGACATGGATGCACAGAAAAACCAGAAAAAGAGACCAGCGCTGGGAATCGAACCCAGCAATCTGTGCTGCATGCTATAACCCCAAATATAAATATAGTTCCCAGAGTGAAAATGGTCAAAAATGTAACTAAGCCATTTTGCAACAGGTACTTGAGGAAACAGGATTCGACATAAGCAAATTGATAAACAAGAATGACTACATCGAGGCAATCATCCACGACCAGATTGTCCGTCTGTATCTCATACCGTACATCTCTCGGGACACCAAGTTCCAGCCCAGGACGAGGAACGAGATTAAGGCTTGCGAGTGGTTTCCGCTAGCCGACCTGCCATCTAACAAGAAGGATATGACACCTAAGGTTAGCTATTTTTTTTATTAAACTAAACGCCACTTAGACAGTCCAAGGCTAAAAAAATTAATCGTTAAGGCCGTCCCCTATCTGTATGACCTTGCACGTTCCAACTCTCTCGATCCTCCCCCTTCTTCTTTCCTGTCTTACAACTTGCACATTATTGCGTCTATTCGCTCAACTATAAAAATAAAATAAACGATACTTTATCATTTATGATTGTATGCTTTATTATGAAACTAAGAAACACAAAACAACCAAAAATAAGTTAAACCATTAATTCAACATATTTTTCAGGTAAAAATGGGGGTCAGTCCGAACGCTTTCTTCATGGTGCTTCCATTCGTCAAACGAATGCGTCGCTGGGTCTCCGAGCGGAACCCTAAGAGCTTAGGGACCCGCCGCACCCGGCACAAGTCGCTCGGAGACATCGAAGTTACAACCCACAAGAACAAAGGGAAAATATCCCAAGGGCTACAGAACGAAATAACAGATTACCAAACCCAAAATCCTCCTTGCACTTCTAATAATCCCCCAGCAAAGTACAGTGCTAAAGTTCATCCCAAAAATGGTAGCGCTAAGAAAGATAGAAGAACGAAACGTCAACTGTTCACGCCGCAGAATACTCATAGTGCTAATTTTTCACCGGTGCAAAAGGATAAGAGTCCAGAAAAGGAGACCCCGAAGGTTAAAGAAGAAATTTTCATTGCACCATCGTGGGCCAATTTCAAGTTTGATGTGCAAGCGATATTGAATTGTCTGTATTAGTGTAGGTTGATCTAAAGACTGGGCTGGATAGGCGAAGGAAGATGTAATTTGTTTTGGGCAGGGTCGCCAAGCGCAAGTTTAGAGGCTACGCTAGCTGACGCGGGTTACACGGAACGGGTGGACGCCTGTTGAACAATAGGAGTTTGGCGATATTTTTGACAAAATCGTTATTTCCTAGTAGTAAAATTTCCATTCACGTTATTTCCCAATATTCTTTTTTACTAAAGCTTATTTTCTCAGTAGAATTTTATTCCCAATCAGAGTGGACACCGATACAGTGTCGACGGAGCTCCGCTCGCGCGGAGCTCCTTTTTCTGTGTAGTTTTGGCCCTTCGAGCCGATGCAAACTTAACATAACCTAAACCTACCTATGTTTCTGTCGACTGGGAAAAACCGCTACTGTGAAAATAAGCTTTAGTAAAAAAGCATATTGGAAAAAGAAATTGGGAAAAAACGCGAATGGAAATTTGGCTAACGATTTTGGGAATACGATTTTCCACCCCAACAATAAGTACGAGCAGCGCTAACTGCGCGCGTCGCGTGCATAGGATTGTACCTGCGCCCGCGCGAACTATCGTAGGCCCCTTAGATTTGCGACATACTTGACGCTATTAGATCTAGTGAACTATGTTAAGGCTGAATATACACTAACCCCCTTATTCATAAACGACAATCAAACCTATTTTAGTTAAAATGCCGCTAAAATTCGTTTGTCCTTATCTGTCACTTCGACATTTGTATTTGTTAGAAAGGGGCAAAGCATTTGTTAGCTAACATATGCTTGTTAAGTTTTATGAATAAGGGGGTAAATCTGTGGACAGTAGCTAAGCTGTGCACGGTAAAAATATTAGTTAACAGAAAATTTTCCTAACCTTTCAATTTCTTCTACCGTGAAACATAGACGTTATTAAGATTACACGAGTCACTTAGATATTCATAGTCAAGATGTATTCGACATGTTTCGAACAAATCTTAAACCCTTGTCTTCATCACAATTACTAAACTACGCTAATCTATTATGCTTCTCCGGTAAAACAACGCTTTTGTTTTAGCGAAAAAAGTTAAATTAGTCTAGTTCGTTAATATGGAACTCCGCAAAGTAAGCATTAAGACTGGTACAATTTCCATATTTGTACTGTAGGTGAGTCAAGGTTTGCAAGGAGCCGATAAAGGATTCGGATCCGCTTGAGAATCTGACTCTTGCACCTTCTCAACCTGTCCTGACCATAAACAATTTCTCTGTGTTCTTTCTTTAATATTTAAGTATGTCTACTATTTATGATGGGTCATAGATAGAAGACATCAGGCAGGAGTGTTCATTCACATTACATATGTTAAAACAGTGAATAACACTCGCCTAAAGTTGGAAGTGAGCGTAAATTATTATATGCCATCGCTCTATGACAAAAAAAAAACGAAAATTGTCGAATGTGTAAGAACTGGTTCCCACTTGTCGGATGTCGGGCCCGGATTTAAATCGGATGTTTCAGTGGCAGAACATTTTATATGAAGCTATACACTTGCCCGACATGATTTTCTATACAAATGACCGACATCCGACTCGAAACGGATCCGACACCCGACAAGTGGGAACGGGCTCTAAAGGTGTTGATCCACTTGAGCATTCACTTGTGGAATGTTACATTACAGGTATAAGCTCACAAAATAAACAGAAGCGTCTAAAGCTGGGTACTGACCTACGTTACTAGGTGTAATGTACATTCGCATCGAGCATGTTACGCATTGAGCATGTTCGCTGTGTTCTCAAAATCTGCGTAATGTTGCTAGAGTTGTGGATAACGCTCATTATGAGGCTTAAAGACTCGAACTCTTAAGACTCCAGAGTCTGAAAGACTCGGACTATTTTTGAGAATTAAGTTGGCTTATTTTATGCGTATGGATGCATGAAACCGTCTTTGCGGCCTTTGAGTCGTTAAGCCTCGAGTCTTTAGGGTTCGAGTCTTCGAAATGATCGTTTTTCACAACACTAAATGTTGCTCGTAAAAGTCAAATTCTTGTGCTCCATATTCGCCAGCCACTCTCAGTAAAGATGGCGGACTTGTTACAGCGTACTAACTGAACCGCGTAACAGTCAAAGGATTCGCCAAAAAAAAGCGAGCAACGTGCGGCTCGTTGCTCGCTGGTTTCCCCGTAACACTAAGTACTGACTGCACGAATGCTCGCTGTGCAACATATTACATTACACCTCGTAACGTTGGTCAGCAGGGCTACTACGAAACTCTAAACTCGAAACTCGAAGTTCGTATCGTACCGTCTCTCTCGCTCTCGTATTAAATAGTATAAGTGTCAGAGGGACCGCACGACACGAACTTCGAGCTTCGAGTTTCGTAGTAGCCCTGCAGTACCCACCTTTAGCGAGCATTCGAATGCAACGATGATTTGGCTTCGAGCTTTTCGCCGAGCATTCGACCGACATCACCGTGAAAAGCATTTACTAGAGCGCTCCTTAGATATCGTGTGAATGTTTGTAACAATGTTTGAGTCTTTGCTTGGTTCTGTGCGATGTTCAGTTCGACAAATTTAAAGAATAAACGGTGAATGCCCGATGTTCTGTAACAAATTAATGCATTGCATTTTTGAGCACCTTGAGTAAGGCCCGCGTCAAACTGTGTTGTATGAGTTTTTAACTTTATAACGACGACTGAGTTGGGTGTCTTTGCAATAGGACACTGAGCCTTACGTGGCAAAATCGACTCACAGTGCAACTTTATCTCAGTATTGTACAGTCAAACAATTTGATCCCTAAGTCATCACAGCACCTTGCCTTTTTTGTCTATAATAATGTTTTCATCACACTTGCTCGTAAACAGTGTCGTAACATGCAGGCTACCTTGGTTGCAACCCCCCAAATAAAACCCTCGACCTTAATGTGCTTGTCATGAAACCCGTGGTCGGTAAATGAGTCATTGCCCGTACTAATTTTCTTGTCATGAAGCCCAAGGTCGGTAAATGAGTTTGTTACTGCATGGTGTGCTTCTGCTCCGTGCGCGCGCTGCACACGCAATTCGGCAATTTAAAAAAAAATATTAGTTTTCTTTTACAAATATACAATTTTACTCGCAAATGTGATGAAAAACATTGTATGTCGCACGGGCGGTCCTAGAATTACGAACATCGACTCTTTAAAGCCCTCAGTCTTCGACTTCGGGCTTCTAATAGACTCTCGTTCGTAATTCCTTATTTACCGCCCTTAAGACACAATGTACATTAACACAAAAACTAACAAAATTCGTTGACTGTATTTATCAGAAGTCACCGAGACATTTCTTGTGAAATGGTTGTATTGTGGGTCGAGGTTACGCCGGTTTATCTATAGTCAAAGAATGCGATTCCAGTTATGTCATGCAGTAGATAGTGGAGAACTAAATATTAGGGTGTACGTGTACCCCAGTCGCAAAACATACGTTGTTATATTACAACTACTTAATAGGTTGATTACAAATAAAAGTTGATTTATAAAAAATGGAACAGTGAAGTTTTATTCGTCATCATCAGCCGGAAGACTTCCACTGCTGAAGAAAGGTCTCCCACTTAGAACGCCACGATGAACGACAACTCGCCACTTGCATCCACGGGTTGCCCGCAACTCTCACGATGTCGTCAGTCCACCTGGTGGGAGGCCTGCCAACGCTTCGGGTTCGTGGTCGCCATTCGAGGCTATCGGAGGAGCCAATAAAGGCTATCGGAGCTCACAGGAACTGCGTAGTGTCTACACTCATTAGTAGTGGTAACTGGTTAGAAGCGGTTATTCTTTGTTTTACATCTAGGCTATTTATAGCAATAATTGGAGTGTGGACTTTGCTATGCAATAATCAATGAAAATGGAACCACAAAACGAAACAATGGAATGTTTATTTCGTGCAATTTTCATATCTTTGTGAAGAGCTGGTGGGACAAATTATACGAAAAAATTACACATTTGTTTAAAAAAAAAAGAATATTTTTGTCCATAAAAATGTATGGTATCTACCGTAGTTCTGAAAAAGAATAGGCCAACATTATCTAATTTTGAAGACAAAATGGTCTACTCGTACTGTCAAAAGAAAATCTTTATATTAAAAAAATATATAAGTTATTATTTAAAATAATTTAGCTGCTCTTTAGTACTTTTAATATAGTAACCATGTTACTATAAAAGCTACATTAGTTGAACATACCTACGTTTAACGGGTAATAATCGCTATCCAGGATGCTCCCTCATGTTTGTCATCAGATAAAAGACAATTTAAAATTATAAATTTATTTCATCTAATATACAGGACGAGTCTTAAGTCATTAAAAAGCCACTTGGATAGAGCAGGCCGACCACGGGACTAGACTCTAAACTTATTAATTTTAAGAAAGAATGTAGTTATTATTTGTAAATTGCTGTGCCCTAAATGTTGGTAAATGTTGAACCTTCATACTTTTTAAGATCTTCATCACAACATTTAACACAATAGTTTAGAGTTTGAGCTCATATTGCTTAAACCCAGTTTAGACATTCAAGAAATATCGTACAAATCGTCTCAGCACTGAATGTCAGTTTAACCGACCGGATGCAAAGTGGTTAGAGAACCTGACTATGAAGCTTGAGGCCCCAGGTTTGATCCCCGGCCGGGGCAGATATTTGTATGAATAATACGAATGTTTCTCGGGTCTTGGACGTTTAAAATGTATTTATCTATAAGTATGTTTATCCGTTATCTAGTATCCAAAGTACAAGCTTAGCTTAGTATGGAACTTGGTCAAATGTCCCATATATGATATTTATTTATTTTAAAAACTGGCTAGACCAACACATTAGCAGTACAAAGAATACTTGGCTAAGGAACAGCTAGATACAGGCTCCTATCAGTTGCTTCCGCCTGCCTGATAATTGAAATAATAATAATAATAAAATTGGAAATAAATTACATTGCGGCGTTCGATTGCCCACAACAAACTCGTTGGCTTTACGGCCTCACAATGTAATGCAATTTGTACGATTTTTCTTACCGGTCTAAAACGGGCTTTAGTCCTTGCCAATCGACCATCTCAACACCGAGTAGCATAATATCACATCAAAAATACAATGTTACTAAAATTAAATACATTATTTACTTATAAAAAAGTTCATCTAATCAATAATAATCCAAAACATATAAGACAAAGCTAAAAGTGCCCTTCCTAACAAAAGCGGTGTGTTTGCATTAAAGTAGCTCTGAACGGAGACGTGGAGAATGGCCCGTCCCATTAGCTGTGGCCGTATTTACCGTACGACACCATTTCGGCAGTTCAAGGGCACGACCGAAGGTTCGATTTCGGGCAAAAAAAATTTTTTCGCGTAGTTTTGCTTCGGCGAAACTCTGCATTTGCAAGTTGATGCGCGCCGTTTGGGTGATGCAAATGTTGATGATGATGGTGAATATAACAAACTATTTTTCTTAACACTCATGTGTTTTTTTATTTCTATGTACTTATGTGTAAAAAATACTGATTTTAACACGCTACCAACGATAAAAATGTAATTTTCCATTGTGTTAAAATATGTTTTGGTTTCAGTTTTACGGCTGAAACTGGGACACTAAAGTATCAAAAACTGATTGACCCACGCCTGCCTTTGCATCGTATTAGTTCACCCGTTTCTCACAAATAAGATTGTACAAGGAAACAATGCTAATATATAGTAATAAAGTGTCTTAGCAAGTCCTTAATATACACTACTTCACATTTATTTTCATAATATATTCATATCATAGGCACTTTCAGCAATCTACTACGCTTCAGTCCATAAACATTCAAAGTTATAAAATAGATAAGTTCCCGATTCGTCAGTTTCTTGTTTCATCGAAATCTTGTTTTATCGAATTCTTGTTTTAAAGGAATTTGTTACATGAATTAAACAAAACTAACTATGGAAATACGGAATATGTATATTTTAAAATAACCCGACGAATCGGGAATAAGTCGTTAAATCTCTTGATTATTTTTTCTAACATCAGATCAATATGGCTGATCAATTAGCCAATAAGCTCTGTTTACACACGCGTGTAATCGTGCTTATAGTATACGGCAAAAACTTTAAACTACCGAGTATTTCAGTGTCACTTTCTTCGATTTAGCGGGGCAATTGACAGTATGCCAACAATTCCAAGACACATTTAATATTATTAAATAATCATTTAATTTGAACCTTGAAAACAGGGTCCTTTATAAAGGACTTATTGTAATTATTAATTAATTAATTAAGTTTTTTTTTATTTCAAAGAAGAATAAATTTTAAATTATTTTATGTGTACTGTGTCTTGGAACTACCAACAATGTCAGTTTGACTGAAAAGAAAATTGGGCGTTTTGAAAAAAAAAGTGTACTTTTCTTTTTCTTTTTTAAATATGGTTTTTCCTACTCAGAATCAAGAGCACAATCGATAAAACTGACTCATACAATTAAAAAAAAAGTTATACTTTTTTGAAAACGCCCAAACACCAAACATCCTAGTTTTACCAACCACAGCGTGATAATTCCTATATTATTAAGCTGTCTATCTATGCTTATACTCTATGCGTTTAAAACGCGTTCCAGACGGTTGTAAACCAGCGTCTCAACAGAGGTGACCAAAGTTGGAACTTGGCTTAAAACCAGCGAATCAGTATTGACACGCCAGGTACGTTGAAGGTCATGTTAGGGTGCATTTACACACCTGCCAAGTTTCGACAAGCTTTAACAAGCACAAGCGTGTAAACGAGGGCGTTTGGATAGGCTTGCGTGAGCTTGCCAGCGCTTGCCCCGATCCGGGCCAGTGTCTGTTTTAGAACACAGATCAAAGGAAGCTTGCGGCCGCTTGCGACGTGTTTACACGTTGGCTCTTGTTTAGTATGTTTCACGAGCTAACGCCGAGATGCTCGCCTGCCATGCTTGCTTGTCTGGAATACACTAACACACTTGCGAGCGTGTAAATGGCACTCAAGCGTTTGTATAGACTTGGAGTTTGCAGTTTGGCAAGTCCCGGCAAGCGTGTAAGCGTAGCATTATAATTTGGTTTACAACTGTTTACAACCTGGAACGGGCTTTAAGGTGCGGACATACTTTTAAAACACGAGGGCTACTGCGAAATTTGAAAATCGAAGTTCGTATCGTACCGTCCCGCCGCGCTTATATTATTTAATGCGAGAGTGAGAGGGAAATGAAATGAAAATTTATTGCCTATGAATTAAGGATTTAGATTTCAGTTACATATGCTTGGACGTAAGTTTCTCTTAACCCTACCTTTATAGGCGTACACGCAGTTAAAAAATAAAACATACATAAAAATAGGGATGGACACAAATTTCGAATAGCCCTGCAGATAGAAACATGCCATGGGCGGCGTGGCGTGGCGTGGCGTCGCGTTTAAGTAGTATGTCTCCGCCTTTACGCGTCTTGTTCGTCAGTAGTCAGCAAGCTGAACCCGTAAGCTAGTCAGTGGTCGTCCAGCCGGCGGTGCGGGTGGGGCCGGCAGCGGCGCGCCGCCACGTACACGGCGCCGGACACCGCGAGGACCGCCGGGACCGACAGCCCTATGCAGATCACTAGGATCACCAGGAGCGAGAACGTCTCCACCGGCGGCGCGCCGTACCCGAACGTCGTTGACCTGACGATTGTATAGACATAACATATGTAATCACATAGGGACCGACTGCTTTTACTCAACTCGGAATAAAAAAAACCGGACAAGTGCGAGTCGAACTCGCGCACGAAGGGTTCCGTACCATTATCTATACAACATTAGACATTAGCAAAAAAAGTGGCAATAAAAGTCAACTTTGTTGTATAGGAGCCCCCCTTAAATATTTATTTTATTCTGTTTTTAGCATTAATTTGTTGTCACGAGTATAGCGAGCGACCACAGTAATGTCTAATCTGTGAAAATTTCATGTGTCTAATACGTGTGTCTATTACGACTCAAGAGATAGAGCCCGGTCGTTGGCACCCTTTGGGTACGGAATCCTAAAAACGGTAAAAAAAATTTTTTTTTTAAAAACATAGTTTCCACAGATATTTCAGAGCGGACAAGTTGATCAAAAATATCGAAACATGAACTTAATAATCCTTAATAATAGAGTGCATTTTCCGATATTTTTGACCACAAAGTGGGGATGATTTTATGGGAATTATAAAAAACCTCGCCATATTACGGAAAACCAATAGAACTAATTTCTTGCACTGGTAACACAAATTCAAATGTCATCTGTCTATTGCTGTTTAAGTTTAACGTTGTTTGCGCGTGGTATTTTAAAGTGTTATTTTGTGTTTTTGTGCGTTAATATGCCGAAGATTATCCATAGCCTTGGAAGGAAAATAATTCACAATGTATAAAAGTATTTTTCATAGAAAAATTCCGAGGGATGAGAAAATATTCCGTTAAATAACATCACCGATACCATTGTCAATATGACTGGTAGGTATCGTATAGTAAGCGTAAAGAAGCTCTCAACCTTGACGCTGGCAAAATTGTCCCAAGTGTCAAGTGTAAAGAATGTTGCAATATAAAAATTAGAAGTGCTGCCCTCGCGTCAGGTTTTTTATATTCCTGGTCAGCCTTTAATTTCATACAAAGCCTTGACATTACTCACCACGCAGTATAGTTATGCTGCCTGTAGAACCCGTCGCCGGGCTCTCCGAACGAGACGAACACGTCCCGTATCAGCAGCTCCACATTTATGTGATCCCGGTAGAACGTGAACAGAGTAGTAGACTTTTCTAGATGCGTTCTGTAAGAGAAGCAGGTTTGGAATACTGTCATTTAAAGGTTAGGCTATACACTTGCGACAGAACATCGAGCATTCACCGTTTTAAGGGTTCCGTAATCAACTAGGAACCCTTATAGTTTCGCCATGTCTGTCCGTCTGTCTGTCTGTCGATCGAGACCGTTAGTATTAGAAAGCTGTAATTTGGCATGAATATACATATCAGTCACGACCACAAAGTAGTAAAATAAAAAAGTAAAAAAAAACTTTAGAGTACCTCCGATAGACTGGGGGTGATTTTTTTTTGTCGACTGATCCCATAGTGTGGGGTATCGTTGGATAGGTTTTTTTTAACACATTTGAGGGATTCCAAGACGATTTTTCGATTCAGTGATCTGTTCGCGGAAAATTCAACTTCAAAGTGCAAATATTCATTAAAATCGAGCGTTAATAAACATTTGTTCATTTTTAAAGAATATAAAGACCGGTCTGAGTGGAGAGCCTTGGGGGAGGCCTATGTCCAGCAGTGGACGTCTTTCGGCTGACATGATGATGATGATGATGAAAGAATATAAGTCTATCACAAATAATTATTGGAGTAGACACATTAACTTATACATTAAGAAGAGTTCTATCAGACCAAATTTTTAATTTTCATTAAATTTTTATGGAATAATCGAGGAAAACTAACAAAAATGCAACATTGCCAGCTCAGCACGTATAATAGTATTTTATGCAACTGTATCGTAATTGGGGTCACATGAGTGTTTTAAGGCCTAATTACGTACAGTTGCATACAATATTTTATCTACATCCATATATTAAAACGTCTATCATGTGTTCCGCGAACCATTGAGAATGACCTCCATTAACGAGAAATAGAACGATACATCTGTGTTTACTGCAGTACACCTATGGTTTTTGAACGCATAATTGAGGATTTACTATATGGGTGTAGATAAATTAATGAGTTTTCTTCTTTTTGCAAGTTATTAACTTGGATGTAGTCTGACCTGTTGAAATGGGAGGTGTGTACGACGGTGGAGGTGGTGACGCCCCGCTCGGGCTCCGTGTACGCGACCGGCCGGAACTGGAGGAAGCCGCCGCCGCCGCCCCCGCCGCCCCCGCCGCGCGCGCACACTGGCGTCTTCAGCTCTATTATCTGTGGACACATTGCTCTGTAGTATCGACCAAATAAGTATACGTTTGTTTTCCTACTGAGACTGTTTCCACCAAAGATGTGCGAGGATGTGTTGCGAGGAATGAATAGAAAATAGAAACGCTCCATTTACCTATCCTCGCGCACAACAGGTTTTGCAGGTAGTAGGACCTTGTGCAAGGTCCGCCCGGATTGCTACCACCATCTTGCTCGCTAATCCTGCCGTGAAGCAGCAGTGGTTGCACTGTTGTGTTTCGACGTGGAGAGTAAGACAACCGGTGAAATTACTGGCACTTGAGGTATCCCATCTTAGGCGTCTAGGTTGGCAAGGCATCTGCGATACCACTGGTGTTGCACATGTTTATGGGCGGTGGTGATCTCTTACCATCAGGATCCATTTGGTCGTTTGCCATACAGTCGAAAAAAAAAAGACATCTCTGGTGGAAATAGTTGAGCGGAGCGAGTAAATTAAACGTTCCTATTGGTTCATGAAAAGCATATTCCTCGCAAAACATCCTCACACATCTACGTTTAAAACTCAGCCTTAAGTACTTATAAAATGTGAGCAAAAATGAATTTATTCTCATTGTCCTACTAATACCACTAGTATTATAAATGCGAAAGTTTGTAAATCTGTTTTTTTTTTATTTCGTTATTATCTATGAGATTCGGTATACAGATAGTTTGAGTACCGGGGAAGGACATAACATAGCGTCGTTGCTACTGCAATACCATACTACTAGCATTTTCCATAAGGTTCAATTTTCATTGTCAGCTGGGCTACTACGAAACTCGAAGTTCGTGTCGTGCGGTCCCTCTGACACTCATGCTATTTAATACGAGAGCGAGAGGGACCGCATGACACGAACTTCGAGTTTCGTAGTAGCCCTGCAGAACAGTACAATGTTAGTACTGTTCTGACAACCCAAAATGGTACCTGGTAATTTCATTTTTTTCTTCCCTATTTGGCAGCAGCTGAAAATCAGCGCTGTGGTTCCGTACCTCAGCATTGCTGAGCTGCCAGCCCTTTCGGCTAGCTTTAAGTTGACCTTAATTAAACATTAATTATAAGTACATGATGTATGCTACCTACAAGTTTGTCGATTAAACTTTTTCTTTCTTTCTTTCTTTCTTTACCTTATGGAAAAAGCTAGTTACGCGGTATTGCAGTAGCATCCACGACAGGATAGCTGTTATCCGGGAAAATTGCAGCTCGCGCGGGATAGCAACAAACGAATTCTATGCGGACGGAGTCACTTCGCGGGCAACAGCTAGTTGTAGATAAAATACTTTCTTAGTCGACAGTGGTTTCGGAATCACAAATACATTGTACAACAAGTGCATAAAACGTGCCATTTTACCCGAGACATTTACATCCACCGAGTCGCAGGCGAAGGTTAATAGATAAGTCGAGGGTAATTTTTCTGGTACTGCTATGTTTACATTAATGGGCCAATCAACTATTTTACCGACACTTTGGGCGTCTCCTGCGTTACCAGAATTGTATCTGGCGTTACCAAAAAATCGTACTTCCAACAAGATATTTCACGGTTTAATAGGTTGAACTTACGTAGGACGGCATGTATTCGTGTACACCATCTATTAAATTACAGAAACAACATGTTTACTGACAAAAATCTGCAATTATTTGAAAAATGTCGCGGACAGATTAGTGTCGGTAAAAAAGTTGATTGGCCCTAATTTATTAATATAACCACAAATTATTAAATATAACCAATACTTTATTTCATAAACTTTTTGTCCTTTTTTGGCTGATAGACGAAGATTTTACTTTATGCACTAGCTAGAGCAGAAAACATTTTATGTCGCCTAGATTCAGCATAAATACTCATTTTACGAGCATGAGAAGTGAAAACACATTTTTCATTCTCCATGAAAAGACATTCATCTTTCTTTCTAACAAGGAAGACCACACAACTCGTTCCTAGATTACCTACCTCAAAGACGCCAGGCGTGTGTTCGTCATCCAAACTCTTCACCACATCCTCCACCATGGTGCCGCGGTCATCCTCAGTGCCGACCAGCAACAGCCGCAACGCAAACCGCGACGAGTTGAAGCCTCGCGTTGCTGACATGTTCACTAGCTGGACGTCCAGGAGGGACGAGTTTGATGTGTGGATTAAGTGGGGCAGCTCGGGGGAGAAGCCTGAAGATGGGAAAAAGTCCAGCTGCAAAATAAAGTTTTTTTTAAATATAGACCCGTGCGTGATTGACCACTATCTCACCCGATGAAGAGTATGGATGAGGCCAAACCTCACTGGCTTGGAAACAGTGTATTCACTCTAGCTTTGAAGACTTGAAGAGCCCTCGGTTGATAATATAGTTTAGGATTACTCGAAAAATGAAGAAGTAGGTACTATTAACATTTTTATTTTGGACAACTAAAAAGTTCACATTTTTTTTATATTTCGGTCAGTTCATCATCATCATCAAACGGAAGATGTCCACTGCTGCACAAAGGCCTCCCCCTTAGAACGCCACAAAGAACGACAACTCGCCACTTGCATCCGGTTGCCCGCAACTCTCACGATCAGTCCATCTGGTCGGAGGCCTGCCAACGCTTCGTCTTCCGGTTCGTGGTCGCCACTCGAGGACTTTTCTTCCCCAACGGTTATCTGTTCTCCGAGCGATGTTGCCCGCCCATTGCCATATAGTCCGTCAGACGGATTAACATATCAGAAACCAGACACGTATTTTTTCCTTCGTCAATGAAACAAAACATTATGAAGGTAAGGGTCTGTTTCGCCACCCATTGATCAATTTTATTTGACGGATAAATGTGATACCATTTCCGTCTATTCGAACAAAACGAACAGAGACGGGTGGTGAAACATGGGGTAAGACATGATTCCATCCTGCAATTTACTGACATAACTCTTGGCGATTCTTTACGTATTCTGAAGCAAGGCTCTTCAATAATAATACGCAAGATTTTGGATTTGTTTTGTTTGAGAAATTCTGTGAAATTGTACAATGTATTTATTTTAAACGACAACATCATTTATCATAATATTATGATACGCGAAAATAACGTGGAAAGGAGATACAAGTAGTAAATTTACAAGACTAAAATGAGATAACAGTTAATTGTGTGCAATTGTGCATATTTATCTGCTTAATTGCTGTGACACAATTAGCACTGGTAATATCCAGGCCAAGGTTTCAAAAGTTCACACGATATCGAGTAATAACGTTAATTATTGATAGGTATTTATATGTTACAGACAGCGTGTGGCAGCGGAAGCCCGCGCTGCTCCGGTCCACCCGCTCCCGTCCCGTGCCGCTCCTGGCCCGGTCTCACCTTGACGGCGACGGTCCCGTTACGGGAGCGCGCTCTAGCCTGCATGAGCAGCATGGCGCGGCGCTCGGTGAGCACGCTGTCCTGGCGCGCCCAGCGCCGCCCGCCCAGAGGGATCCCCCGCCCTGCGCTGCGACCGTCCATGTGGCCTAAGTCGTTCAAATCGTTGTACTCGTAAATCTGCGGAAGATTTGATTTGTTTAGACATCATTGCATGCCCTAAAACCATTTGGTAACAATTGGGTTCATGCTGATGATATTGTTGAGGTATTGCAGTGATTATGTGCTGGTACAAATAAATCAAGTGCAAACCGTTTGACAAACTCGCGCGCCTAAGGCCTTTTTTACATTATTCTAGTAAGAAGAGACTGCGGTGATCAATCCATCTCATGTAACTCGTTGGGATTGTAACAAAGCAGTGTATTGCTACTGGAATGATTTCACTTGATAATGTAAGCAATGCCCATTACTAAGACACATTGATACCCGTATTAATTTAGGCCTTTACACTTCAGTTGACTCTTGACCACAGCTGCTGCAATGTGGTCGAAACATCAAGATAATATTAGCAATAAATAGTAGATGTGATTGTCCCAAGAAATATTATATAGGTAGTTTGCTCAGGATGGCCAGAATATAAACTGACCACAAACGTATAAAGGGCTGTACTCCACTGGGAGTAGATCCCTCCCAACTCATATTCCACTGAGATGTGACCTGCTTTATAGCAAGTAGGGCTGAAAACATGATTTTATAAAAAAAAATAACAAAATGTAATGAAATTGTCACAAAAGGGGGCTGAGTAGCCAATGAGATAAATATACAATGGAACACAGAAACATGATTCACCCTGTTATGATACCAGCATGAATAGATTACTCCAATTGTGCCTGAATCACCCATATTGTATTTCATTATGTTCTGCCATCACATACATACCTATTAACATTTATTTGTTACATTTTTTCTGTCAAACTCACAAGCAACCAACCAAGTTCAATGATTGTATTGTTCATCATCAGTTGATATTTTATCAGAAGTTTATATGTATGATACATAATACTAGCGATGCGCCGCGGCTTCACATGGGTAGTTTTTGTGAAATGGAGCTAAAAAAAGTATTTATAACAAAAAATTGAACCGACCACAAAAAAACCATGAAAATAATTATCTACCAGTCTGAAGTTGGTCGGTGCCTCAGCACGTGCCAGCACTCATAATTGACGGAGTTCTGAGGTAACAAACATTTAAAAAAAATACAACCGAATTGATAACCTCCTTTTTTTAAGTCAATTAAAAAAGAGAAGTATCATTGATTAGAGACTTTTGTTTTAAATATACCCATGCAAAGCAGGGGTCACTAGAAGTTAGTAGTAGATAGTTTTTTTCATGTATCAGAATAGTGACAGTCCTAGTTTGCTTTTGTCTGGGTGTTGATGCAAGGAAACTTTAGGGATAATGTTCACGGCAAGATGTAAGCCAACAACTTTTTTTTATAATAAACAAAACTTACTTCAGGAATAGCCATAGCAAAGCTATACATAGGTTCTTCGGAAAACAAAAAGTTTTCAGGTTTATCCTTGAACCAGGATACAGTCAGTGATGAATTGAGTCCAGTCACAGCAGTGATCATGGTTGGAGCACCTCTCGTGAAGTCCCATAGATGATGTACCGTGTTGTTGTCACCATCAGCTCTGATATACACTAGTGTGGTGTTTTCCGAGCATGACGCACAGTCCGGATTAAGTTTCGAAGTAATCTGTGGGAATGATAATGATTTGAATTGTGATATTTTATCAGCATCAAACAATCAGCAAGGTTCCCTGGTATGCGACTAATGCTGAGATCCATGAACATCTGGAAATGCCCACAGTGAGAGAAGAAATCACTAGCATTAAGACTTGATACAGGGGATAGCTCGAGACCCACCCCATTACCCTTGCACAGCAGCTCACAGTTACCTGCTATGTTAAACGAAGAAAAGACATCCTATGATGTAATTAATTATGAGTAGATATGTCCTCGCCGGGGGACGCACCCTGAATGAGAGAAGCATGCACCATATCTGCTAAAAGTGATTGCACTGATTGCAGATCATAATAATAAATAAAAAAAATAAAAATTCAGTTTGTATTTTTCGATATGGGTTTTACGGGATGACAAAAAATTTGGAATTGAAATAAAAAATACCAAATGATTCCAATTATTTCCAATAAACCAGTCTGACTCGCACTTGGCTGCTTTTAATTATTTATTTATTAACTTTGGGCCTTTTCAACAATCAAATTTAAAAATCTCTTTCTTATCAATTGATCTATTCATAAAGTAGAACCCTGATTATACAAGCTCACTTTATCCAAGGTCGCGATTATCCAAGTAGCGTGGGTAGTTCGTCCAATGCTCGCGCGGCGAGGCGTCCATCCGATTGAGGGACGGCTGAGGTACATATCTACATACTTGTGTATTATGTACATGTCGGCGGCCGATCGTAAAATCCGCCAGATCACGAAATTCCTAGGCATATCGTGAAACGCCGCCCGCATTCGTCGATATTCCTACTTCCTAGCTCTATACCGGGCACATCGTAAAATAGTTTCTTATGAAATGCTGCGTATGAAATGGCGGCCGTGACCAGCTGACCGGCCGTGTTTGTTTAGCGCGTGAAAAATGTCGGCGTCGCAACAAAATGATCTTTAAACCGAAAATAGTGATTGAATTCAAAATAGAAGTGCAAAAGAAGCTTTCGAACATCAGCTCCGTTCTTTTTATGTGCATCAAACGGATTCTGTGCACAATGTGAAAAAACCATAGGCGTCTGCCCGTATTTTAGAGGTTAGTATTTTGTTGGTAAACAAAGTATTCACTAGTTGTTATTTATTTATATAGAAAAATTTAGGTACGACGAGCGAAGCGAGGAGTGGTTAGTATTAATTGTGATCACGACGCACGAGCCGAGCGAGCGAAGCGAGCGTGCCGCGGCAGCGGCCGGCGAAGAGCCAGAACCGATATGGCGGCGTTTCATGATATGCCTAGGAATTTCATGATCTGCCTAAACTGGCCAAATCATGAAATGGCGGCGCTTCATGATATGCCTAGGAATTTCATGATCTGCCTAAACGTCACTAGGCAAATCGCTAAACGGTGAGTTATGAATGATGTGGCGGATGTCCCTTAGCCAATTAATGAAATGGCGGCATTTCACGATATGCCTAGGAATTTCGTGATCTGGCGAATTTTACGATCGGCCGCCTACATACATATCATATATGTATGTACTTACATATTAAGTTTCTGATTACGTAAATAGAACTCAATTTGATTTAAAATATCTTTTTATTTCGGAGTAGTTTAATAAAGTCCATAATATCCGAGTTTCTGATTATCCAAGGTTGGCTTGGTCCACAATATCTCGGATAATCGAGGTTCTACTGTATTTATAATTTACTACAGGCAGGTTATTGAACCAAAGTTTGGCCAAATTTTTGATTTTTACCAAATGTTTGTCCGAAGTTTGTATTCGGTTCAAACCACATCAGGCCCATCTCTAGTAAGCAACAAATACAAATTAGGAATAGTGAAGCATTTGTTCAAAGATAATTATGAAATATCACAAAGAGTATCTAGGTATAAAGCTATAAAGCTGGACTGGCAGAGATGCCTTCAGGGATAAGTCTGCCTTTGTACTTTTTTTTTTTCTGTTGTGTGTCCCATCAGTGTATATGTCCCATTGAATTTTTATTGCATTTTTGTTAAATAAAGAGTTATTATTAGGACTTATCACTTTTTATTATTGTCAACTTAGAAACAAATAAATAATTCAAAAATGCAGTGCAGTGCAAAAATATTGTTTTTCTTTAACAGAAAGTAGGTATGTAACACCCACAAATCGACAAAAGTGATAGTAAACACAAAATTTTAAGATCCATTGTTTAAAAGTTAAAGTTTATTTTAGATAAATAATCATTCTTACAATGTAATGTAATCTAATAAGGAACAAAGATTATACCGTTAAACTAGTAAACCCAGTATGTTAAACATAAGATAAAATCTATTTCCGTACCTTTCTATCATATCCAAAAGCGAAGGAAATCACAGAAACGATCAAAAAAGTCCGCAAATACATGTTAATCGTTAAAGGAAATGTATACTTCCTTTTAAAATGACAACAATTATCTTGTAACAATAAAATAAAACACGAGACAGTTCACAGGTCAATTGCAGCGCGATAAACGTGTGGCACGTATGTTGCAGACGAGCAATTATTAAATAACTGTCCAGTTTATTATTTATATCAATTTAAACTCGATAAAAACAATACGCTCAACAAAATCACAATCACAACTTTTGCTTTGCGTCACGTCACTTGCGTCACGCCAATGCACTTTTCTCGGTAGTATTATACTGTACGAAGTTACGTTACTTTAGTGGCGTGGCGCTAGTTTTATACGAAAACTACCTAAGTTAAACAGAGATAGCATAATTGTTTGCAATGAGGGCTATCGTTTTTTGTCTCACTAGATGGCGTACTGTTGCGTGAGGTTTTTAAGTATGGCTTTCGAAGTCTGTTATTAAGGGCGTGAAAACAAAGTTTAGATTAAAATCATATTTAATACACCTTAAAACCATACCATAATAATATCGAGCATGCCACAGTGTTGCATAGTCCCCGTTTTGTTCGGAAAAAAGGGAGGACAAAGGTTTCCGAAATACAAAACTGTCTCGAAACACAGACATTTATTGCCCCGGAACGCATATTTACCATAATTAATTTCAGATATTGCAAAATATTCACAAAATTATTCTAATTATAAATAAACCCGCGTAGCTCACCCAAAAACTATGAGTTTTGACATTTCGGAGACCTCACGCTACACTAGCGCCTCTAGCGGCGAATTCATGCGCGATAGCCCTCATTGCAGTTCTTCAATTTAGTTGGGTAGCTTTTACGTCATCTCAAAAGCGTTCAGAAAGGTCGTCCCTGACGATTTCTGAACGCATCTCAAACGTCTAATTTTATTTTTAGATTCGTGCAATGGATTCTAGCCGTATTTGCCGAAATTGACAGCATAAAATATTGTTGTTTCTCAAGAACTAATTTTATCTACGCTACGGGTTAAACGTTAAGGGGCTGTTTCACCATCCATTGATTAGTGTTCGAACAAAACAAATAGAGACGGCATCACACCTAACCGCCAGTTAACACTAATCAATGGATGGTGAAACAGCCCCTAAATCATTTGTAATCAATGTTTAAATTTCACACTGTACTATTTAATGAGGTTTTGGCTTTTGGGTTGTGACCTCGAATCTGTAGAGAATTCACCAGTCACGCAGTAAAACCAATTGCGAATATAACGTAATATTTTTATTTACACAAACTTGATTATTAAACAGAAACATGTCATAAAACTAAACATCAACTTCTAAACTAGGCTTCTTCCGGGTTTCCTCATCGATTGGGGAATGTTGCCGCTTCGCATTTTTATCTTTCGAGTGTTTGTTCTGGTTCTTCAATGCTTTTGACATCTTTTCTTCACCCACGCTGCAAAAAATGTAAACCGTTAATTTTGAAATTTATTTATAGTATCTCTACAGGTATGCTCTAATCCAGAGGTCCCCAAACTTATTTAGTCTAACGTCCACTTTGAAAATCAGTTATTTTGTAGCACGCTCCATTTTTTTTTTCACCTTAAAACCTCAATAACATATTAGTCTCACCTAATGAAGGCACAAAAGGGGCGTTATCGCTAATGGCCTGGTCAACTGGTATGCTCACCGGAGCACACAACCGGGACCACCAGGTCTGGTCAACAGGTACCTATGCTCTAGTGGCCTGGACAACAGGTATGCTCTAGTGGCCTGGTCAACAGGAATGTTCTATGACCTGGTCAACAGGTATACTCTAGTGTTCTGGTCAACAGGTATACTGTAGTGTCCTGGTAAACAGGTATACTCTAGTGTCCTGGTCAACAGGTATACTCTAGTGTCCTGGTCAACAGGTATACTCAAGTGTCCTGGTCAACAGGTATACTCTAGTGTCCTGGTCAACAGGTATACTCTAGTGTCCTGGTCAACAGGTATACTCCAGTGTCCTGGTCAACAGGTATCCTCTAGTGTCCTGGTCTACTCACTTGACGGCAGCCCTGGAGCCCGGGCCCCAGTGGGGCGTCGGGTTGAACTGGAACCGGAGCTGCCCGTCGCGCCGACTGCTCGGGTTCGCGTCAGCTCGCTGGCTGAGGTCCACCGAGCTCTGTATGGGCTGCCTCAGCAGGTGTCTTGCCACTGGGTCAGCTTCTAATCTGTTGGGGTGACATTAAATTACTGGCTATATTTTTTGGTATATTTAGAGAGAGCGAGGTAAACGCGTCTGTACGCGTACTGTCGACCTGTGTATATAGTAGAATGACAGGCATGAGTGGCAGGGATGAGTGGCAGGATCGTGTCTCTAATTGTGAGGTCCTGCGTCGCTCCGGAATGCACGGCATGGAAGCTATCCTCATGCAGCGCCAGCTCAGGTGGTGTGGGCACGTCTTGCGTATGGATGATCGCCGGTTACCCAAAGCTGTGTTTTATTCAGAAATGGCTCAGGGTAAACGAAAGCACGGCGGTCAGCATCTGCGCTATAAGGACGTACTTAAGAGGCACCTTAACGCCTGTGGAATTGATCCTACGGGTTGGGAGGGGCTTGCTTCGAACAGGTCTTCGTGGCGTTCTACCATATTCAGATCGATTGGCGCTTTTGAAGAGAACCGCTTGGCAGCACTCGATCTCAAACGCCAAATTTTAAAAGACAGACCCAAGCCCTCCTATTCTTATACATACAATTCACAAGGCCAACTCTATTGTGCACCCTGCGATAGAGTTTTCAAGACTAAGTTCGGTCTAAGTGTTTTTGCAAAATTTTATACAATGGATATATTTAGTCAGGGTCGCCGTCATCGAAACCGATGTGGAGGACTATATATATAGTAGAATGACTACATGGTCAGTACGACACGATCGCAAAATGACGTACTTACTATATAGTCTGTACGTAAGTGTCTTTTGCTATTTGAACATCTCATATTTAAGCCATGCGATCATTTTACGGTCTAGTCATTCTACTAGTGACCCACGTACAGCCAACCAGCATCAATATCTGACACAGCAAAGCGTGCATAAAATATCCGATACGACTTTGTAGAAATAGAGAGCCCTAGGGCCGTAGGACATGTCGGATATTTTTGCACGCTCCACTGTGACAGATATTGCAGGTGGTACAGTCAGCAACAGAAGCAGATAAGCAGTTGTGGTGCTTAAAATGATCTAGACACTTATTAGCTTGGTAGTAGTCGCGTCACGAGATCATTTTGAGCATCATAACCGCTTCTCCACTTCTGCTAGTAGTTTTCATCATAATCAGTATCCCGTGCAGTTCAGAGAGGCAGCATTACACGAGGGCTTGAATTATCGGGTACCGGGTCGTACTTTAACAGCACCGCACGTGTACCCTATTACCCAGTTGTTCGTACTTGACAGGTTTGACGGGGTGCGAGGTTTCCCAGCTGCGGATGACGTCCCACACGAAGCGCGCCGGCGCGTTCGTTTTCACCGACATCTTGGATGCGTGCGAGTATGACACCTTGTAGCCGCCGTTCAATATGGCCGATCTGGTCAACATGAAAAAAAAGTTAATTCAAAGTCAAAGTCAAAATATCTTTATTCTTCTCTTTTGAAATATGGCTTTTCTGTCCTAATTAATAGGACAATTTTGCCAGTGTCAAAGTAAATTCTCTTTGAGAGGGACGTTGGTTGTAGTTTTTGCAACATGATAGTAAAATTCCAGAAACCACGTGGACACAACTTGCGCATTAAAAAATGTCAAACACGAGAGAAATATAGAATTTTGTGATCACTGTTCACTGTTAAGGTTAATCGCCGCATAAAACACTATCAAAATTATACTTCAACTAGCCAAAGAAACTGAAATAGCAAAATTAGATATTGTCTACATCCGCCATGTTCGTATGCTACAAATCGAATCCCATCTTTATTCAATTTAGGCTATAACAAGCACTTACGAATGTCAAAAAAAACCTACCACCGGTTTGGAAAAACCTCCGTTGAGAAGAATCCGGCAAGAAACTCAACAAGGTATATTTTTTCTTAAACAGATTTACAATATTTTAAATGATATCTATACATCACAAGTATTTAACACAACTTTATTTTTAACACAGTAGGTTCGCTATTTGGAGGGATCGCTAATGCGGATCGGAATTATTTCCAAATATCCCTGTCCATGATTATAATCATTAACTTGATAATACGCCTTTGATATTAATGTCTTCTTGACAATAGATCTGATTTTTTTATCCGTTTCATTTGCAATATTTTTTGGAATTGTATTATAAAAACGTATGCAATTTCCCAGAAACGACTGTTTCGTTTTAGCCAGTCTGTAAGATGGAACTTTAAGCTTCCCTGTGTTTCTAGTAGCCATTTGCTTATCGACGTTAGTGGTAAAATAACATATGTTCTTCCTAACATACATGATTATTTCAAAAACATAAAGCAAGAATTATAATTTACTAGCATAGATTAGAGGCTAATTTCGTAAAAAAATCTAGTCCATCAGTTAGTAGAAATCTGCTTTCGTAAAAAAAATGATATAGCTCTAGTATAGCCCGTTAAACTTCAGTGTAATGTCATGCTTAGGTAAGTAAAATTTTTATTTAGACGTGACGTCACGTGCTCCCACTCGCGAACTTTGACGGGCATAATATTAATAATTTTTGTTTGATTGACGAACTAATTCTAATTATATTTTTTACCTACCCAATTATTAGGGCGTGCGTTATTTACTAATCGTACATCCCAGGCTGAATACACAGAGACATACTTTAGCTGCAGTGCGGTTACCACAACCAATCCTAATAGTGAGGGGATTAATCGGTATTCGTCGACCTACTTTGATGTGTCGGACATCTAGGACAAATTGCTAAACTTACTCTACTTATAACTTACTGCTACCAACCTCATAGCCAACATAGGCATGGTCTCCAAATGCACGCGTCCGAACAACTTGTCCATGGTATAATAGAGCGGCACATCGTGCAACTCCTCTCGCACCATAGACAACACGCCTTCTATACGCTTGGCCGTGCCGAAGAGATGGGGGTTTTCTTGGACGTGAGTTAGCACGCGGGATACGAATGCCTCGTCGTGGATCGGAGCCGACCATATCGGGCCGCCCAACTGTGGGCATAGAGCGTCGGGGTCTACAATGTTGTTTTAAAATTAATGTAGGATATTTCAGGAAGTTGCGTTGGTTTAATAAAACACCTCTGTGGTTTATCAATGGAATTTTTGATTCAAGATGTAGCCATGCCCTAGATCGGACTAATCATCGGAAGAAACATTAATATTATTGTCATTGAGGGTACAATTTTTCTAATAAATTTTTCAACTGAAGAAAAATTGTACCCAAGGATCATTCGACGAAAAAATATTTAGGTCAAAAAATATTCGATGAATGGTTAAATCGGTCTCACATGGTGCCTTTGGTTGCAGTGTTCGCACAGCTCGGCGACTGGCGGACCGGCGGGCAGGTAGGCCTTCGTCTGGTGCGGGTTCTTCTCGCTAGGGTTCGGCTTGAAGCCCCCGAGCGGCTGCAGGGTTAAGTTGTCGCAGCCCACGCATTGGTACACCATTGATAACTTGCTGGAATATTTATTATTATTAAATCAGGATTGCTGGGCCAAAACCACCACTGCTGGAACAAAATCAACACTGGTTCTATAAGACGGGTACTGGAACATTGGCCTAAAAGGAGCACAGGTGGGGGGATGATTTGGAACGATTCCATCCAGACTGGCGACATTTAGTCGAAGTCAGACGAGTGGAAAAAAAGGGGGAGGCCTTTGCCCAGCAGTGGGATACTGTATAGGCTATTAAAAACAATAGATATAAAGTTGTAAGAAATTCAGATTTTTACGTATAATTTGAACATCGTCAATCTCCTTCTTACAAATTACCTACGGTACTAAACTTTCCTTTCATTCATTGCTCATGGTCACTGTTTATACATCTCTGTCTTACATTAATGAACTCACGTATTTTGTCTCTTTCGCACCCTGGCGCTTCTATCAATTATCAGTTATCAGCTTGTATATAAAATACTTTGAGTAATTAATTGCCAAAATTTTAGTACGGAATTTTTTGGCCAAAATAAACGCAAACTTAAAAAAAATCTAATAGAATTCAAATTTCTATGGGATTAGCTACAGTCGCCTTCATTAACATCTGCCACAGTAGAGCGTGAATAGCTGTCACGTCCTAGAAATAGTCGTGTCACATCGGCTTGTAATAGAGGGCGATGATTATTAGTGACCCCCTCCAAACTTTCAGGCTGCGACCGCACCTGGGTGTGGGAGGTACCACTAGTGTTGCCAGATCCTTTTTTCTAAATATCGGGACTTAAATGTAAAAAAAGCGGGACATAGAAAAAAAAACAATTATAGTTACAATCCTGTATTCATCTATATATCGACGGGTGAAAGGCTATTTGTATTAAGCGACATTTTTTGAATTTTACAGGAGAAGCAATCAAAGTTGAAAATTTCAGAAAAAAAATCATAAAAATAAAACAAATGGTTATATTTATAGAATAGTGCCAGCACTGGATTTCATTTTGCATGCTTCAAAATCAGTTTAGGTGTTATAAAGAAAAACCTATTATTTCCTAAAATAAACGTCGCTTCATACAAAGTAGCCACTTTTTAGAGTCAGGATAATTGTTTTAACGAACACCAGGTTCCGCTTGCAGAAGCAGGTAAAATGGTTGAAGTGTATCGATGGTTATCTTTCAGAGTAAAGCTAAATGAATCAAGCGTCATGTCACAAGCCAAACGGTGCAAAGCAAATTAGTTTATATGCCTTATTTGTAAAAAAATAGGGGAAGTTCATATTGATTGAAGACACATGCTTATTAATAACGGGATTGTTTGAAATCACAGATTTTTCACGAATTATTTAGATGTAGGCGGTTGATACTCCAGTATTTAGAGATATGAATCAAGTCTACAAGTAAAAAAATAAAAAAAGTAAAATTATAAATCAAAAATGTTTTTACTTTTCGCAAAAGTAAACAACTTCAGCTTTAATTTTGGTTTGGTTTAGGAACTAAGTATGTAAATTATTAATTATTTTACCAAACTGGCACCTGTAACAATAATAATTATAACTAATCTAATCACACTTAACTTCCGTAATTTAAAACTTTACTAACAAAGTACTTATCTTGTTTTTCAAAAGCTTAATTATAATAATTGTTATTACAAGTAAATCTGGCCAACTTTGAATATAAGGGCATATAAGAAAAAAAATAGAATTTAACTAGCCAAGCTTTCCTACGGTTATACTTTAAATTGGCAACATTTTTAGTCGATGAAATAGTAGTAGTAGTATGTATCTATGTTTAGGCAGAATATAATTATTATAATCAAAGTTAGGGGTGCCACTTGATTAACTATCTATCGAATGTCATTTCATTGAAATCTATTCATAGAATATTCAATACTAATTCTTTCTCTTGAAGTTATTTCACTTCATCGACTATTCATTACTTATTAAAACAATTATTAGAACAGCAGTACAAGAAATATTATTTGCTTAAAAATATATTTCATCAACTATTCATGACACAGAAAAACAAAACATCGCTGTTTATATCTTATAAAACACCAGAAAATAGGTTAGATTAGAACTATCACTTCAAAAAAAATCGCCACCAGAAAAGTAGGTTAGGTTAGAACTGTGACCAAAAAAATAAACCGGTACCAGAAAAATAGGTTAGGTTGGGTTAGAACCCAGACCCCAACAAAAATAAATCGCTTTCAGAAAAGTATGTTAGACTAGGTTAGAACTGCGACCCCAACAAAAACAAATCGCTACCAAAAAGTAGGTTAGATTAGGCTAGAACTGCGACCCCAACAAAAATAAATTGATACCAGGAAAGTAGGTTAGGTTAGAACTGCGACCCCAATAAAAATAAGTCGCTACCAGAAAAGTTGGTTAGGTTACGTTAGAACTGCGATCCCAACAAAAATAAATCCCTACAAAAATAAATAAAATTCATTCAAAAAAGTATGAAATAATAAAATATGAAATGAAGTTCGGCCAAATAAACTAGAAATTAAAAATCGTTAATTTAAAAATACTTATTTTAATCATTCGAGGTAATGAATATTCGATAACATGAAAAAATAGGAAACATTGACTCTTAACTGATATTCGATTAAAAGTTTGTCGACATTTCAAAGGCAAACTCAAAGTTAACTAGATTGACTGCAAGTATTATGGTGTAAATATAAAAAAAAAATTTGAAGAACCTGTCATCTTTGTGTTAAGTTTATATGAACAAAAATACAAGCCGACCATTTATTTTCGGCTTTTTATTAAAAGTTTGCATTTATAGTTTCGCTTCGCTTATAGTTTCGCATATCAGTCACGCCGACGAAGGAGTAAAAAAACAAAAATAAATTTTTTTTCGTTGCCTCCCATAGATGTAAAGAAGGCGTGTTTTTTTTTCTATAGTGTGGGTATCGTTTGATTGGTCTTTTAAAACCATTGGGGGTTGCCTTAACAATTTTTCGATACACTTATCTTTTTGCAAAATATTCAATAAATTGCGAATTTTCATTAAAGTCGAGCGTCCCCCTCCTCTAAAATCAATCAATAAGTACCTCAAACTTACAAGGAAAATTATAAGGGCTAAGATTGCTTGAGACTTAGTAGTAGTTTAAGAGTAAATAGCATTTTTTGTTATCAATGTGATCTACACATAAGTTTTAAATATTCTTGATGAAAAACCTCTCGGTATAACTATCTCGTTCTCGGTATCGCACATTTTCTTTAGGTCATTTTATTTAACCTTAGTTATAGAGAGAGATATTTTATACTTTGCATTATTAAGCAATTTCGGTTTAGAAATAATAAGGATAAATTCTTCTACAGTATTTCCTGTCATTGTGTATTTAACGGTCATGACATGAAGTTAGGGTAAGTGAAGTTAAGTTTTATGCTTTAACCTACACAACGTATTTTTATCCATATTGATTTGTATAGGTTTAAATAACTTTAGTAAAATATTTCAACGCTTGCAATGACTAGCCAGGATAAAAAAAATCGGATATAAAATGCTGAAGCAACATCGTTTTCTAAATTTGACATCGTTTAAAAATGGTTCAAGCGATATGTGGTATGAAAATTAGGTGAGAACAAAATGGTTCAAGTGACATGCTTTATTTGTTTTAGGTGCAGGCTAAATGTATTAAACGACATGTTGGTTGATTTTTTGTGGAAAGCTACATGCTTTAACTGACGTTGTTAGTAAACTTTAAATATAGGAAAAATGTTTTAAGCTACTTTGCGTATTAGTTTAAGGAAGATAAGAAGAGTTTAAGCGGAAAACCATCACAGCCTCATATAGCTTAAATCAAATGTTACTTGAAACTGGCAAATTTAATGGCACTTCATACTTTGATGTTATGAATTAGTCCCCAAATTATGACCGGTTTAAGCGCCAAAAAAGTGCTCAGATCTTTACCAAACCCAGCTCAATCGACGCAGAAAAATCTGCTGATTGCAATGATATATATAACTCAATATCGCCCAAAGTGTCGCTTAATACAAATAGCCTTTCACCCGTCGATATATAAAAGAAGAAACTGACTGACTTATAGATCAACGCACAGCCCAAACCGCTGAGCCTAGAAACTTGAAATTTGGTACAGAGGTTCTTTTTATGATGTAAATGAGCACTAAGAATGGATTTTTAGAAATTCATCCCCTAAGGGGGTGAAATAGGGGGGTGAAGTTTTTATGGAATTTTCTCATTTCTGGACTTAGAAGTATCAAAATAGGTGTAAAAGTTTTCAATTACAATTAAAAAATATCTGTGTAAGTGAAATGGATAAAATTCCCCCCTAAAAGGGTAAAATGGGGGGGTAAAGTTTGCATGGAAATTTTCCCATTTCTGGCCTTAGAGGTATGGAAATAGGTATATAAGTTCTCGATTATGATAGAGTTTAGCAAGCTACCAATAAAACAGTAAGATTTCTGTAACACTATTGAATATATTTAGCTGGTAGTTCTATTTACTTGACATACCCAACTGACATAACAGAAAATCTTCTAAACAAACCATAGATGAAACTAAATACTACAAACCTCTTTCATGTAAAATTACAATCCTAACACTCCCACTAATTTTACATCAAGTAAATAAAACATATTGACAATGTATTCTTCTAATGAAAAACAACAATAAAATATAAGGTAAAACACAATCCAGTTAGGTATGGACAAAACTGACCTCCCACTATTTAATTAGACCCATTCGTCGTTAAACATAAAACTCGGTTTCTATTAATAGAGAACTTTTGACAAGGAAGTGCTTTTGTTAAAAAATCTGCCAACTGGCTAGAGCTTTCAATGTATTCTACTGTCAATGTTCCTTGCTCAACCTTTTCTCTAATAAACTTGTACCTTACATCAATGTGTTTTGATCTCTGGTGATATACCGGATTGCAAATTAATCGTATAGCGGCTTGATTATCTACAAAAAGCTTTATAGAATTTTGGTGCTCTCCTAACTCATACAAGAACTGCTTGAGCCATAGGAGTTCCTTTGTGGCATCGCAAGCAGCCATGAACTCAGCTTCCATAGTGGATAACGCAATGGTTTGCTGCTTACGGCTTGTCCAAGTGATTGGTCCATTATTCATTAAAAACAAATAACCGGTTGTTGACTTCCTTGACTCTACGTCACTAGCATAATCAGAATCTGAGTAACCCACTAGATCAGCATTTCCTTTATACTCTATTCCAAAATGTCTTGTTCCAATTAAATACTGAATTATTTGCTTAACTGCTTTCACGTGATTAGAGTTCGGGTTATTAACATACCGGCAAACTAAATTTACGGCATACGAGATATCTGGTCGTGAGACTAAAGCCAAAAACAGCAAAGAACCTACTGCCTCCCTGTAAGGAAAACTGACAGACTCTTTCTCTTCTCCATCTGAGCTTTTCAATACAACATTGCAATCTATAGGCGTAGAGCAAGCACTAGCACCAGACATATTGAACTTTTTTATAATCTGGTCTATATAATTTGTTTGACTTACACGGATAGACTTTTCAGTTCTCCTTATCTCTAATCCAACATAGCAATTCAAGTCTAGAACTTTTATATCAAAAGTTGTTTTAAGTGACTTAATAACAAAATCAAGGGTATCATTATTTGAAGCAAATATCAGCCCGTCATCTACGTAAAGTATTAACAACACCCTTTCATTATTAAGACGACTGCTGAATACACAACTATCTGAGTCCAGTTGTAAAAACCCGAATGATTTCAGAAAGCTGGTGAACTTAATGTTCCAACACCGAGGCGCTTGTTTGAGTCCATACAGAGATTTATTAAGTTTGCACACTTTACCAGCTTCAGCATACACTCCTTTTGGAATCTCCATCACAATATCTTCTTCGAGGTCTCCATACAGGAATGCTGTCTTTACATCGAATTGTACTATTTCGTAATTATATTTGGCAGCCATGCTTAATAACATTCTGATTGAATCATATCTAGTTGTTGGCGCAAATGTCTCAGAATAGTCAATGTCCTTAACTTGACTAAACCCTCTAGCACACAGTCGTGCTTTATATTTCTCGACTTTACCATCTTTATTCTTCTTAATTTTAAAAATCCACTTTGACGTAATTGCTTTTTTATCAGTTTTGTCTATGATAGTCCACGTATTATTTTCTTCATGAGCTTTAAGCTCTTCTTTGATTGCTGCTAACCATTTGTCAGACTCTTTGCATTTTATCGCCTCGTCATAAGTGGGCGGTTCGTAGGACTCAATCAAATTAGCCTCATAATTTATGGGCCTTCTAGGTCGTAGAGTCATTGTAGGAACGCCTGGCGCGTCACGTACTGCTTGAGGAGGTTCATAATTCAAGTCACTTTCATCACTGCTTCTTAAACTCTCATAACTAGTGTCACCTTCCTCTTGTGACTGTGGGCTTGACGGCTCTTCTAAAGTTGGATTTTGCTCTGAGGTCTTATCACAAGAAGATTCACCAAACTCAATTGTAACAGGTTCCTTACTGAAAGAAACATCAGTAGTTTCGTCAAAAGTTACATCGCGAGAAATTCTTACTTTATTTGTGTCAGGGTCAAACATTCTATAGTTTTGATTTTCATAACCTACTAAAATCATCTTTTGGCTTTTCTTCTCCCATTTTGTTCTACATGCGTCTGGAATATGAACATAACCAATTGATCCAAATATTTTCAGATGTTGTAAATTTGGTTTTTCACTCGACCAGATTTCAACTGGTGATATATTCGGGGTCTGGCTAGAAGATGTCCTGTTCAACAGATACACCGCACAACCCACGGCTTCTGCCCACAGATTCATGGGCAAACTGCGTCCATAAAGCATTGTACGAGCACTTTCAACAATCGTGCGTAATTCTCTCTCTGCCCGTCCATTTTGCTGAGGTGTGTACGGTGCAGTACACTCGTGCACAATTCCATTTTGATTAAGAAATTCTTTAAAATTATTATTGACATACTCTGTGCCATTATCAGAGTGTAAGATGCCTACGTTATGACCAAATTTGTTAAGTACAATAGCGTTAAATGTTTTAAAATGATCCAACACCTCAGTTTTGTGCCTCATGAAGCAAACATACAAGTAACTCGAAGCTGCATCTTTAAAAAGGACAAAATATCTCATACCTTGCACCGAAGACTCACTCATAGGCCCGCAGACATCGCTGTAGACCAGGTCTCCCGGGCCGAGCTCACCTCGATGAGAACTACGGAATGGAATACGTGTTTGCTTTCCATACATGCAAGCTTCACAAACAAATTTTTCTAAATCATTCTCGTTGCACTGAAGCTGTCCATTTTTAATCATATTTCTTATTTCTTTCACATTTAAGTGTCCAAGTCTTTCATGCCAAACCTTCAAACTTCCTTCTGAGGCTTGAACTGTATTACAACTTGCACTGATAACTGTTTTAAAATTCATTTCATAAAGATTATTCGACTTTTGAGTTGCAGTTAAAACTATTTCATCGTCTTTATAGATCAGTGCAGATATGTCTTTCTTCAGTATTACAAAACCTAAACGCATGGCGGCTCCTTCAGAGAATAAGTTCCTGCGAAGTTCTGGTATATACAAAACTTCTTTTAAAATATTAGTCTCCCATTGTCCATTAAGACATTTCTTTATCAGCACTGTGCCAATGCCTTTTACTTTAAGTTCGAGTTGATTTCCTAATTTCACCATTCTGTTGCAACCACTGCTATATTCTTGCAGATGCAGGAAGAAATCCTTTCTATAGGTCATGTGTACAGATGCTCCACTATCTAGTAACCAAACATCATCATTACAATCAGTGGCAGCACAGGCATTCTCAACTACATGGAATGCTACCATGTTACTCTTGTTGTCTTGATTGGAATTGAAAGGTCTCGGTCCTGGTTTCCTTGCACGACAATCTCTAGCAAAATGGCCGCGCTTATTGCAATTATAGCAGACAAAGCGTTGACGAGTATTCGCAGCGTCATCATGACTCTGTTTCTGTTTCTCCTGGGCCGTCACAAGGGCCACTTCGTTTTGTTCTTCAGCTGTCAGACTGGCTTCTTCATCCATGAGTCGAGCAGTGAGGTTGTGAATTGTTTGCTGAGTTTTCTCAAGCGACATCCACGCCTGTCTTAGGGAGCGGTACTTTGACGGTAAAGTACTAATAATTTTAGTAATAATAGCAGTCTCGCTTATTGTTTCACCACTATCCTTAAGCTGTTGTGCCAGGCTCTCGACTTTAGAAATATGTTGTGCTACACCATCTGACAGATTCATCTTGTAGTTATAGAATCTCTCATGGACCAACATTTTGTTGAATTCGGACTTTTGCTCATAAATCGATTCAAGCTTATCCATAATTTGCTTCGCATTCTCGCAATTTTCAATTAGCGCAATTTGTCTGTAATCCATTGCAGACGTTATAATAAACATCGCCGCGCCGTCATTTTTCTTCCACTCTTCAATTTCTTTCGTATCTTTCGGTTTCTCCATACTAATGTCTATACCCTTTGCTCGTAATGCGCATTTAATTTGGAACCTCCACTGACGAAAATTATTTCCATCAAAGCGCTCTACATTCATTTTTAATCCTGAAACTTCCATTTTCACCATTGACAGGAAAAAAAAATCACTTCATATTTCACTTTATTTTATACCGAGATAAATATACTTCACTGCTCTTTACTAGTTTTATTGATGCTGGGCCCATAACCTGATAGAGTTTAGCAAGCTACCAATAAAACAGTAAGATTTCTGTAACACTATTGAATATATTTAGCTGGTAGTTCTATTTACTTGACATACCCAACTGACATAACAGAAAATCTTCTAAACAAACCATAGATGAAACTAAATACTACAAACCTCTTTCATGTAAAATTACAATCCTAACAGATTACAATGACAAATTATCTGTCTAGGTGAAATGGATATAAAATTCTCCCCTAAAGGGGTAAAATGGTGGGGGGGGGGTGAAGTTTATATGGAATTTTCTCATTTCTGGACTTAGAAGTATGAAAATACGTGTATAAGTTCTCGATTACAATTAAGACATCTGTCTAAGTGAAATGGATAAAATTCCCCCTAAAGGGGTAAAATGGAGGGGTAAAGTTTGTATGGAAATTTACTCATTTCTGGACTTAGAAGTATCAAAATAGGTGTAAAAGTTCTCGATTACAATTAAAAAATATCTGTGTAAGTGAAATGGATAAAATTCCTCCTAAAAGGGTAAAATGGGGGGTAAAGTTTGTATAGAAATTTTCTCATTTCTGGACTTAGCATTATGAAAATTGGTATACTTACAGGGTCCTGATTAAAAATAAAAATGATCTGCGTAGGCAAAGATAAAGAAAGAAGAAGTAGCTTTCGATTTATTAGGGGGGAGTTTCTATGATACTTCCTTATTTCTAGACTAAAAATATAGCTGGTTACAATTTAAAATGATCCGTATGGTGTTGGCAAATTCAATAGGGGAGGGGGTTTTTTATACAAAATGTACAACAAAAATGTGGAAATTAAATTGATATTTAAAATGATGTGTGAAATAAATTTTGCAAATAATTATGCAGTAGGTACCTAACTTAAAAATTACTCATTGGATTGTGCATAATAAAATCAATAATATAATTAATATAAGCGTAATTTTTGTGTGATTATCCGTTCTTATTTATCTTTTATCTAATTTACAAACTATTATGTACAGTGCAATTTTGAATATATAATTCGGGTTCTAGAGTAAGATTCGGTTCTCGCCGGAAGCACACGAGATAATTAATTTACTCTCGTGCTTTACATAAAACTTTTCATAAACTAGCTTCAAAACTGGTGAAAAATGTTGTTTATAGCGAAGTACTTTACTAAACTGTTACCTATCGTTTACGGCAGTACTTCGCTATGCACACAGATACAAATGTCACAATTATAACGGGAGTTAATTAAAACATATGCCCTGATAACTAAAGTACACGCGGACGAAGTCGCGGGCAAAAGCTAGTATTGAATGAGCGATTTCACGTAGGCGAAATATCGCTCGAAATATCGCTAGATGGCGTTAGTGTCGTAAGATCCGTTGGACGTTTGCTCGTGATTGGTTAAATAACTAACAGAGCCATATTTTTCTAAAAAATCAAACCAAACGACGATCGACTATCGGAGGATGGCCAGTGGTTAGAGAACCTGACTACGAAGCTTGAGGTCCCGGGTTTGATTCCCGGCCGGGGCAGAAATTTGTGTGAATAACACGAATGTTTGTTCTCGGGTCTTAGATGTTTAATATGTATGTACTTATCTATATAAGTATGATATCCGTTGCCTAGTATCCATAGTGCAGGTGGTAGGACCTAGTGCAAGGTCCGCCCGGATTGCTACCACCATCTTGCTCGCTAATCCTGCCGTGAAGCAGCAGTGCTTGCACTGTTGTGTTTCGGCGTGGAGAGTAAGACAGCCGGTGAAATTACTGGCACTTGAGGTATCCCATCTCAGGCCTCTTGGTTGGCAACGCATCTGCAAAACCCCTGGTGTTGCAGATGTTTATAGGCAGTGGTGATCTCTTACCATCAGGAGGCCCACTTGCTCGTTTGCCATCCAGTCGAATAAAAAAAAAAAAAAATAGTACAAGCTTTGCTATCAAGTGTCCCATGACATTTATTTATTTAATTTTAAACCAACTAAATGAGCCAATCGCAAGCAAACGTCAAACAGATCTCACGATACTAACGCCATCTAGCGATATTTTGCCCCTGCGAAAGAAAACCCTCATTGAATGACGCGACGAGCGAGCGGCTTCCCAGCTCCCCGCTCCCCGCCCTCGCCCCGCTTCCACTCTCGTGTGTCGCACAGTCTCCAAACGTTCAACAAAGTTTAACCCCCTTATTCATAAACGACAATCAAACCTATTTTAGTTAAAATGCCGCTAAAATTCGTTTGTCCTTATCTGTCACTTCGACATTTGCATTTGTTAGAAAGGGACAAAGCATTTGTTAGTTAACATAGGCTTGTTAAGTTTTATGAATAAGGGGGTAAGTACCTACTGCGCTGAATTGGCTACTTTCCTGAAAAAGAAGACGCGTCCTGAGAGGGTTAAAAAGTGGGACATCCCGCCAAAAGCGGGACACCTGGCAACACTAGGTACCACGCCGTGGCCAATCTAGCAGCTGCTTTTGGAATTAACCCAACGCACGCCCACGCGTATCAGATACTTATGCACACTATATTGTGTCAGATATTGGTGTTGGTGACTGTACAGTAAGCAAAAGAGCTTGTATTGATAAAAACTGACCTGGTAGTCTTCTTGCAGTGTATGGCCCCGGAGTAGACCTTGACGAACACCCGGATGTAGAAGTCAGCAGACACGCTGAGCAGCGGCACCGTGTAGCGGCCGTAGCGGTTTGCGTGCGACTCTATGCACTGTAGCAGTATTCTTAGCGCCTGGACAATAACGGTGATTATAATGGTATATGTTTTTTTTTAATATAAAAAAATACAAAGCCATGGATAAATGAATGGATGGATATTATGAATTAGTTACACTAATTAATATTCAACATGTTCTATGAAGTCATGAGTCATGAAACACGACGACCATAGGAGGGTCCATAATATAAACTTAATTTTTACAAGCCTTTATTTAACTTGCCCTGTTTGTTTTGTTGCTGTTTTTGTTTTTGAGTCAAATTTTGCAAGTTTATTTTGACTCTTCTAGACTTGAACTTGATTGACTTGGTCGACTTGAGCAAAAAAGATAGTGTTCAAAATAATATTATTAACAGAAACTTATCCTAGAAAGAGATGGAATGCAAACATGATTTGATTGTCTTCCTTATATTTCAACGGATAGGTATTGATTATTGTTATGTCCTTTGGTTTATTTTCCAGTTTTGTATCATTTTCATCATCAATTCTGTAATCACTTAGCAGGGCATAGTGGCTCGCAGTAGTGACTTCTATGCATCATGTTACTATCATAATCATCAGCCGGAAGACGTCCAATGTTGAACAAAGGCCTCCACTCTTAGAATGCCACAATGAACGACAACTAGCCACACACAAGTCACATTTGGTGTACTAAGGCCTCGTTAAAATACTAGATTAAAAAAAAAAAAAAACTAGCCACTCATCGTGTATGTTTGGGTGTTATTTAATACGAGAGTGAGAGGGACGGTACTGTACGAACTTCGATTTTACAATTTCGTAGCAGCCTCCCTGTTAAAATTGTATTTTAAGATGTTGTTGTTCTCTATATTTTGTGAAGAGTGAATAAATATTTATATTCTATTCTATTCATGTCCTGCCACCTAATCAGAAAACACTAGAAACTCTATAAAACCTCACCATCTCATGACAGCATTTGGTCTTCAAACTGACAGCTCCGTATTTACAATAGCAGGTCTCTGGTGAGTTCCCTGCCAGGACGGCCATGTCTGTAGCCGTGACCAGCAGTAGGCCTCCATCCTGCACACACTGGACCACCGAGTCTAGGAAGACGGATGGACAGCCATATGGATCCAAGTCTATGGCTGAGAACCGCTGGTGTGGGTGTTTATGTTTGTACATTAGCATGCTGAAAGGAAAGCTTACTGATCAGTGTACTGGGATGGATATAAATATAATAAAAATAAGATTTGTGACACAATTATGGAATAACGTCTGAACTGATTTAGATGATTTTGGTATGGATTTGGTCAAAATATATGTACCTACTCTAACAAATTTGTCATAACAAAATTGCCCTTAGTTGAATTTGTGTTTTCTACGCAGCAAATGCTTTTTTTTTTCATTTGAACATACCTACGAAATATAAAGCCACTGTATGAACTTCTAGCAGGTAAATAACCAAATCAGAATTATTGTTTACACCTGTGAAGGTGTACGGTTTGCACATAAAATGATAGGATAAGGAATTTGATTCAATCAAACCCGTTCCCTGATCTATTTTTGTTTTACTTTGTTACATGCTGTCTTTGAGACATTGTAAAAATGCTTCTAATAAGTTTTTCCCCACCATGCATCGTCATGACTGGTCTCTATAATGTCTTTCACTCCATTGTGTACGATGTTGGCCTTTATTGTTTCCACTGCCTGCGCCGACAGATCATTGGCCACAATCTTAGTGACATTGGGCACTTCCTTTGCATAGCGGATACTTCTTAACCCAGTAGCAGATAGAGCTTCAAGGATTGAGACTTCAATCTAAAAAATAAGAGGTTTATGAGCTTTGAGTATTTATCTAGATAAATACTCAAAGTTTATGAGTAAGTAAGTATTTAATAAGTAACATTAAATTAGTGATAAGAAAAAATTGGACTGAATGAATTTTGTATGTTTTCTTTTGCTACATGTAATTTATTTGTAAAATAAATAAAAATAGTAGTATTGTATGTTAAAAAAATTATGTTTTAATATCCTTATTTCTTTTTCATTTAAGCATACACAAGTTAGAGATAACAGGGACACCTTTGCCAACACTATTGTTGATATTATTTTGTATTTGCATCTGAAGTAAGAAGCTTGGTAAAGAAAAGCAGACACAAGTATCACAATTTACTATTTTGGATATGTTATTATCTTTCAAGATTTTCATTTGAATAGACTTACTGGGAAGGTGCCAAGACTTATGAGAAAAATATTTTGGTAGTTATATTTTAGTACCAACCCCTTCAACATTTTTTTCTTTATCTTCTACACTATTTTTATTCTTCTTTTCAGCCTTCTCATGTTTCTCTTTCTTATAATCATCAACAAAAACAGTAAGCACAGCTACACTTAAGTCTCTATTGAACTCCTGAACAGGGTTGTAGAAAACTTTCTCAGTGGTCAATTTAATCTCAGCCTGACCTTCTCTAATAGATTTTGGAGCTGATGATGCTTCCATTCTCATCAGAATCTGTAAAAAATGTTTTTTTTTAAATGTGGCTCTGCCCATTGGTGGACAATTTTGCCAGTGTCTAATAGGTTTTGCCGTTGTACGATAAAAAAAATCTAGAAAACGAAATATGGGAGGTAACGGTGGATGAACGATCTCTGTAAAAAAATATTAATTGTATTGTATTGCGAACGCACTCATATTACAGATAATAGGTTATATATTGTGATGATTTTAGTAGATAACAATTAAGTTTTGTGTTACTGCTGGTAAGAATCTGATACGTACATGATTTATTCCTCTAAATATAGTGCGATAATATGTAAATAGCATCAACTTTTAAAACAAAAACTTTCCGATTACCACATTATTTTGACAGCAAAGGCAGATAGATAGAACCAATAACAAGCCAACAACCCAAATACGACGTACATTGTCAAAAGCGTCAAAAGTTTCTGCACGAAATGAGTACGTCAAATTTGAAATTTGTTTTTATTTTATTTTTACAGACTAATGACTGAAATTGCACTAAGCCTAACAGAAAAAAAATACAAAGTTTAATGATACTTATCATATAATCACCATAGTAAAATACCGAAGGATGTAAACACAGATTAATTTCACCACATCAATAATTCCAATTTAGACCAGTTTCTAAACGAAACTGTAGGGATGTGTTCTATCTACCAAATTATAATAGCTCATTCATTTTTATCGCTGTACCGCAAACAACTTTGATGAAGTCTCTATTTAAAAATTTGCTACGATAATGAGATTATTAAAAGCGCTAGTTCTTTAAACCAGTAAGATTCAGTGTAAGCCTTTTTTCTTTTCAAATGTTCTTTTGACTAAGGAAATCGGAATCGAAACAAAAATTCATCGTTCGCTACGTTGGTTGATTGATACGCTCTAAGGACAGTGGATACGCTACGTTAGAACTGTCAGTCAACTGTCAAGTCAATATCATATTGTCAGATCAGATCGGCTTTGAAGGATCTGGAAATATAACCTACATTCAAAACTTATGTTTTAAATGGAAAAAGGTGTTCAAATAGCATAACAGTAACGACAACTTCGTAAAAAATGCACACAGCGAACATTCTCTTGCGGAATACCGTGCTATTCAACCCGAATTTGAAGTTGTCGGCTCGACTAGCACGTAACGTAACTAAAGTTGCATCACACAGTAAATCAGGCTCGAGAATTGTTTATGGCTCTGGTAATAGTACTTTATGGGCGAAAAACAGTCGTGTGTGTAGTTACAGTCATAATTACGTGGTGCAGCCGCGTTCGTTTGGGAGCGTGAGGTTGTTTTCCACGGCCAATAAGAACGAGCCTCCTGAGGATGATCCCGAGATCAAAGATGAAACGCCGCTGTTCTCCAGCCAACTGCCGGCGACGGTAGCCGTGCCCGAGGTGTGGCCGCAAGTGCCAGTCATCGCTATCAACAGGAACCCCGTATTTCCGAGGTTTATCAAGCTAATTGAGGTGATTGCAACATAATTTCTCATTTGTTTGCCTTTTTAACCAGCTTCAAAAAAAAGTTCAGAAAAGTTATCAGTGCTCCATATGTTTGTAAAATTATCAGAATTTTACAGTTTAAAGGTAAACGTCTACTTGTCGGTATCGTACGCATCGGACGCATCGCACGCAACGGATCGTAGTATTCTTTGTATAGAAACTCATATAAGTGCGTCCACCTGTCCGCATCGTAAGCATTGCACATTTCTATACAAAGCAACAAATCCGATACGTCCGAAGCGTACGATGCGGATAAGTGGACGCCTAACTTTAGTGTTGTCTATTCTATACCAGCTTCTAAACATGTGTGTCAAATTTCATAATTATTAGTTTGATTTTCCGAGGCACTGCATTTGCGAGGATACAATTACATTCAAAAGGGCAAATAAAGAAAAGACATTTTAAAAAATAATAGTGATAAAAATATGTTTAAAGGTAGGTACCTAATGATTTTCATGTCTTAATTTATATACTTGCTGTAAGTAACTTAATGAAGTAACTAACCACTCCAAGTAATAGGAAATTTTATGTATTACTATCTGAAATATTCGTGACTTGTGAATAAACAATAAAGTAAATAGGATTACTTAGCAATTTATAGGATTTAGAGATATGATAAGAATTTCAGTCGAAGTACAAATGTACAAAGATATCAATAGCCTTTGTTACTTGCTCACTATGCTTTTGTTAAAGTCTTTCTGCCAAGTTTCTTGCGGCGCATTCTTCTTGGCAATGATGGTCTTTCCGAAAGCGCTGGTAGTTTAAAAAATTACATATAAAATTGCCCATTGCGGCCTATTTACTGAATAAACGATTTTAATTTAAATTTTACAATAAAGCAAATGTGTATTGTTTATTCCCACAATCAAAAATATAATAATTTTCGAAACCACTAGATTTATGGTGAAGGAATTCACCAGCAAATTCAATTCAATTGTGTGTAAAGTTCCCAATTGGCACTGGACCGAGTGCCTAAAGCCCAAGGTCTCTGATTTTGAGAGGACATGTGTGCCCAGCAGTGGCACAATATGTGTTATTCCAGATGTATGCCTATCTACAAATTTCATCAAAATATGTTGAGCCGTTTTAGCATAGTGGACACAGACACTTACTTACACACACACACACACACACACACACACACACACACACACACACACACACACACACACACACACACACACACACACACACACACACACACACACACACACACACACTCACTCGCACGCACGCGCGCGCGCACGCACGCACGCACGCACGCGCACGCGCACGCACACGCACACGCACACGCACACGCACACGCACACGCACACGCACACGCACACGCACGCACGCACACGCACGCACACGCACGCACACGCACACACATCTGACATCATAGGTCACGTCGGATCTCTCTGTCTAATTGACAATTTAAAACATCCATATCTTAATATTTTCAAGATATTTCAATAATTCTTCTACAACCTGGTTTTTTAGTCAATAAAGATATATTTGATCAAATATTCCCTATTCCAGATTTCTAATCCAGCCCTCATTGATCTAATCAGACGCAAAGTGAAACTCAACCAGCCCTATGTCGGTATCTTTCTGCGTAAGAAAGAGGACGAGAAGTCGGACATAGTATCCAGCTTAGACAACTTGCACGAAGTAGGGGTGTTTGCGCAGATCCATGAGATGCAAGACATGGATTTTAAGCTGCGATTGGTGGTCATGGCGCATAGGAGGATTAAGATAACTGGCCAGTTTGTGGAAGATGAGATCGAAGTTGGACCAGCTGGTATGTATACATATGTGAATTTATTTTATGTGATATTTATGTATTTCGTAGCAGCATTATAGTTATGTCCTTGCTCACTTTTACAATAAGACATGCTTTCATTTCAAATAAATAAACCATAAGGGTCAGTACATACAGACTGCAATCCAACTGCAACATAACCGCAACGGCCGACAGCCCATACATTTTTCGTTGCAGTTTGTTTGCATTCGGCACAACTGCACTCTGACTGCAATTAAAATAAATAAATAAATAAATATCATGGGACACTTGACACCAATTGACCTAGTCCCAAACTAAGCAAAGCTTGTACTATGGATACTAGGCAACGGATAAACATACTTATATAGATAAATACATACTTAAATACATATTAAACATCCAAGACCCGAGAAGAAACATTTGTGTTATTCACACAAATATCTGCCCCGGCCGGGATTCGAACCCAGGACCTCAAGCTTCGTAGTCAGGTGCTCTAACCACTTAGCCATCCGGTCGTCAAATCAAATCAAATCATCAAATGTGTGAGCACTTGGCAGATGGCAGTTACGTTGCAGCTGGAATGCAGTCCGTCTGTACTGGCCCTAAAACGGTGTTTTGTAAGAGTACTTTGATACTCCATAAATCATGTAACTTCACTTCTGAAATGATCGTAATCATTTCAGAAATGAAGATCAAATTCCCCGTCTTTAACACTGAGTTTAACGTCACCCGCGAAGAGTCTGATGCCGAGAGACGGCGCAGGAAACACAGGAACACAAGGAAGATAAAGCAGGAGCCGACAGAGGACAGCAAACCAAAGAAGCCGCTCACAGACCCAGGTCAGGTCATGATGGTGAAGGTGGAGAATATGGTGCATGAGAAGTTCCAGCAGACTGAAGAAGTGAAAGCGTTGACGCAAGAAGTTATCAAGACCATACGGGATATTATTAACTTGAATCCTTTGTACAGGTGAGCTTCTTTCTATCAACATCTATTTGATCTATCACACCGAAAGTAAATGTACTCTTAGGAGATAAACCGTGCGATTTATAAGTTAAATTCGGATTTTGTTCCGCGTACCTTGACTTTAGAGAAGCTCGATCCGGTCGTCTCTTGAACATGGCGCATGCAACTGTGCCGAAATATCGAGCTTCTCTAAAATCAAGGTACGCGGAACAAGACCCGAATTTAAATCATTAAATTAGTAATGACCGCGATAGTCTAAAACGCCGTACGTTTTTAGCATGCCATCCTCTTCGGTTCTCTATCTTTTGCCCGAATTTCATATGCCCGAATGTATCATTTTCTAGAATTTTCATTTGCCATAAAGTAATTTATTTCTGAAATACTAATTTCTTCAGAGTTGCTACTAAACTAACCTAACCTATTGCATTCTATATGATGTCATTTAAAAAATCCTGAAAACAGCACGGTTCTATATATTTTATGGCAAACGTTGGTATGGCAAGTGAAATTCGGGCAAGTAAAGGTAAATGGTTCTCTTCAATGCATCGCTTGAGAAAGAGACAGCGCGTTAAAACTGCGATGCAATCAATGAACCATTGGTATGTCCGTGTCGTCAGGGAGTCCCTGCACCACATGCTGGCTCAGGGGCAGCGCGTGGTAGACAATCCAGTGTACCTGAGCGACCTGGGCGCCGCGCTCACCGGCTCCGAGCCCGCCGACCTGCAGGCCATACTCGAGGAAATGGACGTGAGTCACACACTAACCCCCTTATTCATAAACGACAATCAAACCTATTTTAGTTAAAATGCCGTTAAAATTCGTTTGTCCTTATCTGTCAATTCGACATTTGTATTTGTTAGAAAGGGACAAAGCATTTGTTAGTTAACATAGGCTTGTTAAGTTTTATGAATAAGGGGGTAAAACTGTATACAATCTTGACGAGCCTTTTTATTGAAAAACGTTTTTAAAAAAACAGTAACCATTCCTTATGATATCAAGAGCATGTAAATGATCATATGCCCTTGCTAATTGTTACTATTTGCTGTGACTTATTTTTCAAGTGTTTTTCAATAAAAAGACACGTCAAGATCGTTTACCTTATTTCTAATGCAAAAAAAAACGAAGTATAAATAAGATTAATATTTAATTGTCTAACGCACTCGGAATCACGATCTTTTTCACCACTTCTTTCTGTCACACGGTATAAGACGAGGGTAGAAAGAGATAGCGAATACGATCACGAACGTCAGCGCGTTAGACAGTACGGCCTCAGAACATGCAATTTGTCATAAATAAGAGCATCAAATACTTAATAAATAACTACTTCTATCTTACTTAACTTTGTGTGTGTGTATGCAGATCCCGAAGCGACTTATGATGTCTCTGTCACTCCTGAAGAAGGAATATGAACTGTCAAAACTGCAGCAGAAAATTGGCAAAGAAGTGGAAGAGAAGGTCAAACAGCAACACAGGAAGTACATACTCCATGAGCAACTGAAGGTAAGCCTGTACTAATGTAATATCGGTACTCTTCGATTATTTTATTACTTTACAAAAAAAAATCTCATCTCATCAATCTCAGGAAGAGGGGGAGGCCTTTGCCCAGCAGTGGGACTCTATAACAGGCTTAAAAAAACTATTCTCTTTCTCTCTTTTCTGTTCTGGTTTAAGTACAGTTTGAAGAATAAAACAGTCAACTAAATATTAACCTTGTCTCTCTACTGTTTTTCTTAGTAGTAGAAGTAACCAAAGTAAACCAATCATTTATTTTAAAATACCACTCGCATCTTTAAAATTAAACTGAAACTATTCGAAATATTCACATTATTAAAATAAACTTTAAATAAAACACAATCTGGTAGAATTTTAAGATGAGGAAATTTCGAATTATTTCGGTTTAATTTTTAAGGTGCGCACTATGAGATTACTCCTAATAGTTGATCAGCGCCGGCCCTAGGGCAGAGCAAGAGCGGTCGCTCTAGGCGCCAGATGACAACGCACTTTCTAGTTTCCAGTGCTAAATAAAGTTATGATGGCGCCTTTTGAGAGGCGCGGAAGCGGTGTAGACAATCTCGCTCTACCACAAAACAGAAAGGTACAGAAGTCAATCTCATGTATGTACTTCACTTTTCTTACCTACGCTCGGCGGGCACTCTAGGGTTGTCAGCTATGGCCTATGCACAAAAAACTATCGTGGTAGTGGCACTCGTATCTAGTTGTTGGATTTATTGTTGAGAATGAAACGGGAAGAATGGAAATAGAAATTAATAACTAAAATATTTTAATGTTAATGTCATTGTTATATTACTTTGTCACAGAGAAAATCTTGCGACGATTTTGACATTGGCGAAATGCAGATTATTATTTTAAACTGTAATAAATTTGCATTCTCCATTATTGCACACAAAATTTCACAGACGCGTGTCTCAAGCGGATGGCACTCGCGCTCGCACTGGTCCCAACCGGTCCGAGATTTCGTGCCCAAGAGCAGTGTCTATGTGTGCGTTGCTCGAGCGCACTTTGTATGTAGATTGATTTCTGTACTCATCTGTTTTGTGGTTCTACCTTGATCAACAGCTAGAGCCGGCACTGCTAATAACCCCTCGCTTTGTCCCCAGGTGATAAAGAAGGAGCTAGGGTTAGAGAAGGACGACAAGGACGCGATCGGCGACAAGTTCCGCGAGCGCTTGGCGGGCAAGACCGTGCCTACGGCCGTGCAGACTGTCATAGACGAGGAGCTCAACAAAATGAACTTCTTGGAGAGCCACAGTTCGGAGTTCAAGTGAGTAATATGCTATAGAATCCTAAAAATATGTCTACTCGCGTTTTTTCCCAATTTTTATTGACGCAGAAATATAGGGGGCACATATTTGAATATCCAAATTTAAAATTTCTAAAGTTAAAACGTCGACAGTCAAAATATCGAAAATCAAAATATCGAATGATCTAAATATCTACTATCATTATATCGACGTCTGGAATTCCTTAATAACGAAGTATCTTAATATCAAGAAAAATGCATAGAACTCGATTCTGGCATTGGATTCTTGTTTTAGTCACGGTTGAACCTAACCGCTCCTCCTCGCTGCGCTCGTCGTCGCACCTAATTTTTAGATTAGATTATTTAGTACCTAAAATTTAAAACGGAAGTCTTATTAATTCAACCGAAAAGTTTAGGTGCGACGACGAGCGCAGCGAGGAGGAGCGAGTTAGGTTCAACTGTGGCCAAAACAAGCGGTCACGGTTAAATTTCTTATCAGTAATCGACTATTGTACCCTTCGGTATTATAGACATTCGATATTTAGAATTTCGACCTTAGAATCGTTCGAAATTTAAATTTTCGATATTTTATCCGTCAATATTAGGATTTTCGAAATTTTAGCATTCGATAATTGTACCGTTCGATAATTTATAGTTTCGTCATTTTGAATTTCGACCTAATGATCGTTCGACATTCTGATTTTCGATATTTTGACCGTCGACGTTTTAATTAAATTTCTATGTTCAAATACGTGCCCAATATAGGTATAGGCCCGAAGGGCCAAAAGTACAATGAAGTAGGAGCTGCCGTGTTGGTGGAAAAAACCATAGTGGAAAAAAGCGAATTAAGCGAGCAGCCATTTTAGGTTAAGAATTCAACATCAATCCTATGGTAAGCAAAGTCTTGCCTCATACGCTTGCCTCGCGACGCGGCTCGCTCAGTGGGGACCCGGCTAAAGGAAATTTTGCTACTAGGAATAACGATTATAGTAATTTGTTTTAAGCAGCCAGTCACTCACCCCTCTCCTGAACTTTGAACTTTTATCTTTGTATTAGGTGATGGGTTCAAACCCGGGCTCGAACCTGTGAATTTTTCGAAAATCATTGCGAAATTATTTGTTTGAAATTTACCACGAGTTTTACGGTGAAGGAAAACATCGTGAACAACCTGCATAAACCTGCGAAGCGATTCAATGGTGGGTGTGAAGTTCTCAATTCGCACTAGGCCCTCATGGGAACTATCGCCAAAGCGCTCTCATTCTGAGAGGAGGCCTGTGCCCAGCAATGCGAACAGGCTGAGATGATGATGAACAGGATTAAGTCAAGTGTGTTTGTTGCAGCGTGACCCGTTGCTACCTGGACTGGTTGACCTCCCTGCCCTGGGGCATCACTTCCGAAGAGAACCTGAAGCTGGAAGACGCTCAGGTGATCCTGGACGAGGACCATTACGGCATGGAGGACATCAAGAAGAGGATCCTCGAGTTTATAGCGGTGTCCCAGCTTAAGGGGAGCACGCAGGGGAAGATATTGTGCTTCCATGGACCGCCTGGCGTCGGGAAGACTAGTATAGGTGAGTTAGATCAAATTGTCTAAAGCCGAGTGACTTGCAAGAATAATCTTGCAAGTTGAATTACATTGCTGCGCTCGAATGACCACTACAAACTCGTTGGCTTTACGGCCCCGCAATGTAATGTAACTTGCACGATTTTACTTGCAAGTCTAAACTCGGCTTAAAATTTTCGGGTTGCATCTTCTAGTTATTCGTGCCAAAGTGCTACAAACTGCACCACTGAGCTCCTTGTTCACGCACTCAAGGGCATTTGTATGAATAATACGAATGTTTGTTCTCGAGTCTTGGACAATCAAAAGCGACCGGATGTTAAAAAGTTGAAGTCTTGGACGTTCAGTATGTATTTAAGTATATATTTATCTATATCTCTATCTGTCTGTGGCTTAGTACGCATTTAGGCTGCGGCTCCACTGAGGCGGAGACGAGCGGAGCGGAGAAGAGACGTGTAGGGATCATATTTTTTATGCTGAAAAGTGACGCGACATCAGCTTCAATCAAAAATTGTATCAAAACGTACAGTTTCGTGTTATAAGTCATATAAACATAGTTAAACGAAAATTGGTGGTTTTAGTAGTTTTGGCAATCTAGTTAATGTATAATTTTGGTACATTTAGTGCGTTACAAAGAAATTTACTTAAACTGTGCACCTTATCTTGCAAAAAATTTTTCATTACGAATATTATGAGCCAGTTTTGTGACGCCCAATACACTCGATATTCACTAAAGGACATTTTTTATTGGGACAATTTTTTAAACCATTGGAATCGATTTTGCTTTTGATTCTGAGTAGGAAAAACCATATTTTTTCCACAATTGAAAAAAAAGAAGCGGTACACTTTTTTTTTGTGAAAATTCCCCGACCGTTTAAAAAAATCAGAAAAACGTACGATTTCAGTGGGAAGAAAAATTATGCTAAAACAATAATTCGGACAAAAATGACTTTGGCGCGTCTATATATTTCTTTTATTTTAGTACAGTTCGTGACAACAGAAGCTTTCAGGTACATTTGTTTGTTCGCAGCCCGTTCGATAGCGCGCGCGCTGAACCGTCAGTACTTCCGTTTCTCGGTGGGCGGCATGACCGACGTGGCCGAGGTGAAGGGCCACCGGCGGACCTACGTGGGCGCCATGCCCGGCAAGCTCGTGCAGTGCCTCAAGAAGACCAACACAGAGAACCCGCTCGTGCTCATCGATGAGGTCGACAAGATTGGCAAGTCAGTGCTGACTTGCTGAGGCGGGCGTTAACCTGATGACGAATATACTATAACGGGCTGTTTCACCATCCATTGATTAGTGTTAACTGTCTATTCGAACGAAACAAATAGAGACGGCGTCACATTTAACCGTCAGTTAACACTAATCAATGGATGGTGCAACAGCCTCTAAGTCAGGCGTTACTTTGCGGAGGTCCATATCAAATATACTGAGCGGCAAAAAATCTGTCATCATCATCATCCCAGCCTATATACGTCCCACTGCTGGGCACAGGCCTCCTCTCAGAACAAAAGGGCTTCAAAAAAATCTGTACCTCAAATCAAATGTATGCAGAAATAAAATGCGAAAATTTGAGTGTGTGTGTGTGTGTGTGTGTGTATGTTTGTTCCTCCGTCTGGGGCGTGCACGGCGATCCTTCGTCGGCCCTCCTAGAGCTGCTAGACCCCGAACAGAACGCCAACTAGTATTATATGTTTGTCAGGGGCGTCCACGGCGATCCTTCGTCGGCCCTCCTGGAGCTGCTGGACCCCGAACAGAACGCTAACTTCCTGGACCACTACCTGGACGTCCCCATAGACCTGTCGCGCGTGCTGTTCATCTGCACGGCCAACGTGGTCGAACAGATACCCGAGCCGCTCCGGGACCGGATGGAGCTCATCGACATGTCTGGTGAGCGGGTGTAGTTATTGTACGACCTGGACAATGCTCGACCGATTTTGTACGACCTGATAGTGCTAATTCAATCACATGTCACTTGGAACACGGGTTGAGCTTTATCACCCTGTACCGATAATGTCCAAGGTGCTATTGGACAACCTGATTTTGTACGACCTAATAATCGGAGCACACTTTTGACAGCAAGCAATCGATTCGCACGATTGATCATGTTTTTCGTGTACACCGAATATTAATAAATTTAGTAGAAAATAACTTAATTTGGTCCTGGCGCTTCGCCGGCCGCTACCGCGGCACGCTCGCTACGCTCGCTCGGCTCGCGCATTGTGGTCACAATTGAATCTAACACCTAACACAAATCTGTGGTCATCCGATTCGATTGGATTCCGATTATAACGACTTACAATAACAGGTCGAGCATTAACAGGCCTAGCAAAAATTTGGACATTTTAATAATGCACGACCTATCAATTGTACGACTTGATAATTTTAATCCAAAATGAGGTCGTATTATCAGGTCGTACAGTGATGGCTGAGCAGTATAGGGTCGAGCATTACTGGTCCCCTGGTAAGCGATTCAACAGTGTGACACGAACTCGTGCACGGAGGGTTCCGTACTCACGGGGTACCATATTTGTAAAATTACGTATTTTTGTATGAAGATAATTAAAATTTATGGGATGTTACAAATTCGATTTTTTCACACTATTGATAAAGAAAGAAGAGGAGCAAAAGAAAACATTTATTCGTGACATTTTTTTTATTCGACTGGATGGAAAACGAGCAAGTGGGTCTCCTGATGGTAAGAGATCACCACCGCCCGTAAACATCTGCAACACCTAGAAGTCTAAGATGGGACATTACACAAAATGCATAGAAGAAAACTAAAAAATTACGTATCACGGTCACGAAAGGGTCCTAAATCACCATAATCATTATCTTACAAAACTGGTAACTGGGACCGGTCTCGCAATTTTTTTAAATTAGATTAAAGTTAAAGTAAATTTTTTTTTTATATTTATGTTATGAGTAGCCTCAGGAGACCCATTCATTGTCGAGCGCCAGATTACGTACTTTGCCGCAATGCCGACGCTTCTGGTGACAGACGCCCATCGGCGTCCGCGGCATCCAGATAAAGCCAAATTAGACGCCTATTGGCGTCTGCGGCATTATATTGGGGCCCACTGAGACGCGGATGGGAGTCAATGTTACGAGTACTGAATAGGTTTCTCTCTCAATCTGGTAAAAGGATTTTTTTTTTTACTAAGGGAGGTTTGACCATGCTTTACTTTTGTGTGATCAATAAGGTTACGTAGCGGAGGAGAAGTTGGCGATAGCCCAACAGTACTTGGTTCCCACCGCGCGGACCAACTGCGGGCTGTCGCCGGCGCAGCTCGTGCTCACGGACGCAGCCCTCACCAGCCTCATCAAGTCCTACTGCCGAGAGAGCGGCGTCAGGAACCTCCAGAAACATATCGAAAAGGTAACATACATTACTACATTAGGTACATATAAGACTAGACATTATTCTGTCCCGAAACTCGGGAGACATCCGTGGCACATGTTTGCAATGTATACTATTAGTATGCTTAGGAGATGACCCATGAAGGAATTGCCTAAAAATGTCACAACTACTAACTTTTAGTTAATTTTTACATTCGCCATCAGACAGAGTGCAATAGAGTGCATGTGCAGATATTATTGACCACCTTGGCCGCTCCGAAGCAGGGCTTCAAATACCGGTGAAAAGTTGGTAACTTAACTCTGTCAAACATATTTCACGTTAAACGATGTATCGTTACTTTTACAATTTTTACCGGTATAAAAAAATTAACGTTATGCGGTTCACATAAAGTTAACGTTAATTTAAAAATACTTATCATTAAAAGATTACTTCTCACTTTTACATTATAGCGGCGTCCCTGGTCATCATTATGCTAAATCAGAACATTTGTTTATGCTATTAAGGGGCCGTCTCACCATCCATTGATTAGCGTTAACCGACGGTTAAATGTGATGCCGTCTCCGTCTATTCGAACAAAACAAATAGAGACGGCATCACACCTAACCGCCAGTTAACACTAATCAATGGATGGTGTAACAGCCCCTAAATCTACTCAATAACGATATGTTTGTGCTTGTATGTAATTCGTATCAAAAATAATTAAGCATTGCTATTTTTTACGGATTATATTATACATTCAATATTATAATTTTGATCCCGACGTTTTGAGTCCATTTCAAGTCTCATGGTCACGGAAAAACTACAAACAAAAATTACCGATTGAAGTAATGTTACTTTTTAACGGTATAATAATGTGAATTGGGTAACGTTAACAAGCCCTACTATTAGCTACTATGTAAAGAAAATTTACCGTTATCAAGTAATGTTATAATTGAATACCGGTACAAGGTATTTTTTTTTTATTTTACCGTTACGTAACGTTACTTATAATGTAAATTTGGTAAAGTTAACAAGCCCTGGTCCGAAGTATCTGATGGCGACTGTATCCCATAAAATGGTACTTTTAATAAGTACCTCAGCATGGCAACAGCTACACTACAAAAAAAAATTGACCTTTTTATTTGTTGCCAGATATCCCGTAAAGTGGCGTACAAGATCGTGAAGCAGGAAGCGGAGAGTTTGACAGTGGACGACGGGAACCTCGCGCAGCTGGTCGGCAAGCCCACCTTCAAGCACGACCGACTGTACGCCGCCACGCCGCCCGGCGTCGTCATGGGACTCGCCTGGACCGCCATGGGTAACATAACACATACCACCACCGCCTATACGAGTACTGTCACCGGCGCTTATAGCTTTTTTTTGTTTTAGTAACATCTGCAATCGGTACAATAAACCATAAGCAAATCTGTTGCGTGTAGTATGCCATTTGGAATGAGAAGTCCATTGACTGCTCTCTTCCTCATTAACTATGTTTCACAGTTGAGGGACTTCTACGGTCTACTGACGTGTTAGATATTTTGCACGCTCCGCGTGGCAGATATTAATACAGGTGACTGTACAAGCTGCTGCCCGTGACCCCGTCCGCGCGTTTGTTTATCGCTATCCCGCGTGGAACTACGTTTTCCGGGATAAAAACTGTCCTATGTCCTTCCCCGGGACTCAAAACTATCTGTATACCGGATTTCTTCTAAATCGGTTCAAACGTGATAAAGTCAAAGTCAAAATATCTTTATTCAATTTAGGCTATAACAAGCACTTATGAATGTCAAAAAAAATACCACGATAGTAATGAATAAAGAAACAGACTTACAAACTTTCGCATATATAATATTTGAGTATGTTGTATGGTTGATTTATGTATTTCATGTTGTTGTTTTTTTATAGCCTTCTATTTGTAAATATGATAAGGGCTAAAGGTACCCTCTATCTATTGGGTCATAGTAGCCAAAGCTTAGGGTAGTTGTATCGTCTGTGGCAGGCGGCAGCACCCTGTACATAGAGACAGCGCTCCGCAACGCGCACCAGGACGACAAGTCGCCGATGGGCTCGCTGGAGCTGACCGGCCATCTCGGGGACGTCATGAAGGAGTCCGCCCGCATCGCCCTCACAGTGGCAAGGAACTACATGCACAAACACTATCCCGAGAACACCTTCCTTAACACTAGGTAAGCTACCGGCTGCAAATTAATACTACATTGTGTCTTAAGGGCGGTAAATAAGGAATTACGAACGAGAGTCTATTAGAAGCCCGAAGTCGAAGACTGAGGGCTTTAATGAGTCGATGTTCGTATTTCGAGTACCGCCCGTGCGACATACAATGTTTTTCATCACATTTGCGAGTAAAATTCTAGATTTCTAAAAGAAAAAATATAAATTCTTCCAAATATTGGCGATACCATAGGCTGCGCTGTTGTACGCGCAATACCTCATTTACCGACCACGGGCTTCATGACAAGCACATTAAGGTCGAGGGTTTTATTTGGGGGGTTGCAATCAAGGTAGCCTGCATGTTACGACACTGTTTACGAGCAAGTGTGATGAAAAATAAAAAAAATCGGTCAAGTGCGAGTCAAACTCGTATATGAAAGGTTTCCTACCTCTGTAAAATGTTTTTAGAACAGTTCAGTAAGAATTTTTGGTAAAAAAATGTAATACAAGTTTTTTCCTCTGACCTTTTTTCCCCTGGTTACTAGCCTCTAGTAACTGTTGGCTGTCACCTTGCCCGCCTAGCAACGAATAACAACGCCTAGCAACCAAAAAACGCTGGAAAAAAAACCACTTTTCTTGTATAACGACTGTCCTTTAATTTTTAACTTATTTTTTTATATTTGTTGTTATAGCGGCCACAGTAATACATTACCTGTGAAAATTTCAAGTATCTAGCTATTACGGCTCAACAGATAGAGCCATGTGATAAACGGACAGACAGACAGACAATGTGTACTCTGTTTGACAACCTTCGGATGCCAGAGGTAGCCATGCTCGCGTCGCCGGCGACGTCGCCGTGGCGTCCAATGAGGGCTACCGTTTTTACGTTCACCAGTTGGCGCCACTGTAGACAAAAGTCCTGCCTGAAGTATAGTGGCTAGTTTGTTATTACGGGCGTGAAAACAGAATTAATATTTAAATCATTTTTAATACCTTAAAATCGTACTATACAAATATCTAGCATGCCTCAGTGTTGCGTAGTCCCGTTTCCTTCGGAAAAAGGGATGACAAAGGTTTCTGAAAGACAAAACTGTCTCGAAACACAGACATTCATCGGCCCGTAACGCATATTTGTCATAATCGATTTCAGGTATTGCAAAACATTCCCAAAATTATTCTAATTATAAATAAACCGGCGCAGCTCACCCAAAAACGGTGACATTTGACATTTCGGAGGCCTCTCGCTACAGCGAATTAATACGCAATAGCCCTGATTGAGGCGGGGCGGATCTCTTTTAGCGTGTTCTGTTCGTTTGTGCACGTGTAGCCACATCCACCTGCACGTGCCGGAGGGCGCGACCCCCAAGGACGGCCCGTCCGCCGGCTGCACCGTGGCCACGGCGCTGCTGTCGCTGGCTCTGCGGCGGCCCGTGCGCGCGCTCGCCATGACCGGGGAGATCTCGCTCACCGGGAAGGTGCTGCCCGTCGGCGGGATCAAGGAGAAGATTATAGCGGTCAGTACACACACACACTACTCACTATACCGGCACGGTACAACCAGAGACTGCCTCTAATAGTAATATGGAAATCAGAGGGAGGTGGTAGGAACAAAGTCCACCCGGATTGCTACAACCATCTTGCTCGCTAATCCTGCCGTGAAGCAGCAGTGCTTGCACTGTTGTGTTTCGGCGTGGAGAGTAAGACAGCCGGTGAAATTATTGGCGCTTGAGGTATCCCATCTTAGGCCTCTAGGTTGGCAACGCATCTGCAATCCCCTGGTGTTGCAGGTGTCTATGGGCGGTGGTGATCTCTTACCATCTGGAGACCCACTTGCTCGTTTGCCATCCATTCGATTAAAAAAGGGTGAGACCTTTGTCCATTAGGGGAATATAGACAATGGCTAAACATAAAAAAAATATATATTGTGTGGTTATGAGTCGGAGACCTTACTTTCTAACACACTTGGAATGACAATCGTTTCCACCACTTCTTTCTGTCACACGGTATAAGACGAAGGTAGAAAGAGATGGCGAATACGATCGCAAACGTCTGCGTGTTAAACAAAATACGGCCTCTCATTTCTCTCTCTCTCATTCTCTCTTTAGCACAGAGAAAATGGCGAAAGATTCCAGTAACTTTTGTAATACTTACTTATTCCTTTGAATATGTTTTAAATGAGATCGCATCTATCTTTTTCAGGCAAAACGCGTCGGCGTGAACTGCGTGATTCTGCCCGAAGAGAACCGGCGCGACTTCGAAGACCTGCCGTCGTTTATCAAGGAAGACATCGACATACACTTCGTGAACGACTACGAAGACGTGTTCCGGATCGCATTCGACGAACAGGTCTGACATAGTGCCTATACAAAGTATAGAAGTAGATGCTACCTGTTAGTTATGGAAATGATGCTGAGAGGTGATTTTTGGCTTCGCAAAAGGGCAAATCCATTATTTGATCGAAATGTGACATAACAAGTTATACATAGGGCGACGATCCCTAAAGGCCGCAAGGGCAACGGGTCTATATCGGATGGTAGAATATTTTTTTGACTGACGTGTTGTTTCATCGAATGATTGTTTCGTGTAATTTATATTGTGTTAAAACCGTAGCTTTCGGCTTTCTGAAACTGAAGAAAAAATATACCGAACGATCATTCAACTAAGCAATTACATATAGATAAAAAAAAAATTGATACATAGATGGTAAACTTGACCAAAGAACCACGGCAAAGTCGTGGCCTATTTGTCCTGGCGGAAAGTCTGGGTCTGCCTCATTTCCTAGCCTAATCAATTTGTAGATTAAAATAGCCAGCCAATCCAAGTCACCTCTCAAGCAAACAACTTAGTCTTAAACCAAATGGATCGAATGCCTTTTAATATAAATATTCCCTAGTAATGTATATCGTGACTACTTTGAAAAAATCTCGTATCTGAAATCAATACGTCAACAAAATTGACCTTTGAAATAATGTTCGTAAAGTTCAATTAGAAAAGTATCAATTTTGAGATACGAGCTTTTTTCAAAGTAGTGACGATATTTCATAGCCGCACGGTGCGTTGTGTGGACAATACAAAGGTAGCATTCGAACGCTGGCGTCAGCAAGAAATTTTGCCAAGGATGTGACTATTTCTCAAAAAGTTGTCCATTTTTAAATTTTTCAGTTGTCCACTTTTAAAAAAAAACCTGACGCTATTTCACCACAAAAAATAAGTAATATTGTTTTTAAATATGTACAAAACCTTGTGTTAAAAGTGATAAAAAGTCAGATAATCTTTGTTGTTGGATCCAATAGAAAGTTTTAATCTAGTTACAAAATTACGATTTACGATTTTTTCCTCACAAGATTTCGTGACGTTTTCCTGACGTCAATAAATTTTGGATGTTTTATGTAGTTTATGTTTTATGATATCGTCCTTAGTGTTAATAATTTCTTGACAAAACTGAATTCTTGTCAATTTCATGACGGGACAACTTTTTGAGAAATACTCATGTAGGTACAGTCACCATCAGATATTTCGGAGCGGCTAAGGTGATCAAAAATATCGGCACATGAACTCAAATACCTTAATAATAGAGTGCATGTGCCAATATTTTTGACCAGCTTGGTCGCTCCGAAATATCTGATGGCGACTGTACGTGGTCGGTTCCCTAACTTATGTATCCACTTTTTCATACTAGTTGTATAGAAAAGTAGATACTTATGATAGGGCACTGAAAGTACGAAGATTCATTGCGAAGAAAGTGTTGAATCATCAATTCGTCATGAACCAATAACCAATAATACCTATCCTCGCTCAGCGCAGCTCTAGTGGAAACGGCTCGGTGGAGCCAGGATATGTAAATTAAGGTCTATTGGTTCATGATGAACACATTTCTCGCAACGCGTCCTTGCACATCTCTGGTGAAAACGTACCCTTACCTTATACTGTTACCTAAGCCTTAGGCCTCATCTTAAGTTGGCGATACCGCGAATGTCGCTGGCGTGGGTTATACATCTAAGTAATTAAGAAAGAACTGAAGACTTAATTAAAAAGCATTTCGCATAATATTACAGTCCAATATTATTATTGCAGGTTTTAATTGTTTATTCATTTGTATTATAATATGTAGAGTACTTATACTGTTGAATAATGATGTATGGTTTGGATATTATATAATTTGAGTAAAACGTATAACAGAGTTGTTCATTTAGTCTTTATAAAATCAAAGACTTATTCTAGTTGTACAGGGTGTCCCAGCAAGTAGTGTCTAGCGAAAGTCTACGAGATGGAGCTCTTAAAGGCGCATCCGAATTAACCTCATGTATGTTTCGCGATGGTGGCCTAGTGAGCCATGGTGGCCTAGTGGTTTGACCTATCGCCTCTCAAACAGAGGGTCGTGGGTTCAAACCCCGGCTCGCACCTTGAGTTTTTCCAAATTCATGTGCGGAATTACATTTGAAATTTACCACGACCTTTGCGGTGAAGGAAAACATCGTGAGGAAACCTGCACAAACCTGTGAAGCAATTCAATGGTGCGTGTGAAGTTCCCAATCCGCACTGGGCCCGCGTGGGAACTATGGCCCAAGCCCTCTTGTTCTGAGAGGAGGCCTGTGCCCAGCAGTGGGACGTATATAGGCTGGGATGATGATGATGTTTCGCGATAGCAGTACAAAATAGTACAAAATGAGGCAGAAAGGCCATAGTAAAAAACTCGTAGAATACAGGCAGAATATAAACATACATGACATGAACATATATATATGAAGGTGATTCGAATGCCCCATAAGGTGCTCTTTACCACGCGCCATATAAATCTGCCTAAAAGTTCATTACTTAATACTCAGTTTTGTTTGACTCATTTTTGAGATACATTTTTTATGCGACGTCTTACCGTTAACGTTACTCCCGGATTGTGTTGGAATCGCTTAACGGTATAGTGCCTATTCAATTATTGGAATTATACCTTTATAGTTTTTGTGGTACTAGTCGGGGCAATGAACTTTTAGGCAAAGTTAGGCGGCGGAAGGTATACCTCTAGACTTTCGCTAGACACTTCTTTATAGGACACCCGTATATCACAAAGGTTGTTGATTATTATTATATATGTAATTTAGTAGTTATGTAGTTGTTCTGTAATCTTGTTGTAAGTATTTTTTTAAATAAACTATAAGTAATTTAATTCGTAGTTTCTTTAAAGTCCTATTGAGTGAAACTATATTTATTAGATAATTTAATTAGATCATTCTTGAATCCGTTGCCCAGATTTCCCATGCTAAGTGATGTCTTAATTTTAACATCTTGACATTTTCACTAATATGCTCAGCACCACACATATTAATAATGAACTAATAGAATTTCCTTGCTCACCCGCGACCTTACGATAGCTAAGCTTATGCAAAATATGCGTGTTGATGCAGTTCGTCATTACTGGTAGCATGGTGTGTGTTACTCTGAAGATGAGCTCTGGTTTAGTTCGAAACGCGTCAGTGTTGTGTGGTGGTGGTGATGGATGGGTTTGTGTGATTTGTGTGTGTTCTTACAGTGTGGAGGAGGACGACCTGCACGAACACGCATATTTTGCATAAGCTTAGCTATCGTAAGGTCGCGGGTGAGCAAGGAAATTCTTTTAGTTCATTGATATGGACTTCCGCAAAGAACGCCTGATTCAATAAATCATATTATAATATGTGGAAATTGAAATATGTTGTAGGTAGGTATACTAGGAGGGTTAAAAAACTTGACGTGGGTTACCATGGGGATACATTAATGTGACCCGGCCAGGACATAATTATAATGAGGAAAGTTAACTGCTAAAATGTTTCATACCTTTCTTTATGACAGCTTGAATGAAGTCTCTAGTGTGACGTGGATTAAAAAAAAATTGGTTTGGCGATTCTGTACGCCTCTGCTCTGCCAGACCAATATATGGAAGGCACCCTTAGGCTGATTGTCCACTCGAACGGAGCAAGGGGTAATGCGGACTGTTTTTCTCCCCCACTTACTCGTTTTTTCTCATTGCGCGTCCTCGCTCCGCTTCCCGGTTATTCTATGAATTTTCAAGTTAGGAAGTAACCAACTCACCATCCTCATCTCCTGGTTTTGTCTTCTTAATGTTTATTCCTTTGTTTTTATCAAAAACGTGTATAGAGCCATGTTATTTTGTTATGACGATTAAAGTTTCTATCTATCTATCTATCTATCTATCTAACTCCCTCTCCGCTGAAGACGAGCGGAGATTTTATGCAATGGTGGATTTTTAAGTAGCTCACGGTTCCGCTGCCTTCCTCCGCTCCAGTGGACAGGCAGTCTTAGAGCCCCCGCAGACAGTAGACTTTATATCGGCTGATAGTTTAATCGGGTCGGGTTGCAGTGCGCGCAAACAGTTTACCGACAGTTTAGTTTGAGGGCATACGGGAAGCCTATTAAACTTATTTATCGGCTGATACCGCATCGTTATAGTGTGCGCACTGAATACATCTTTATCTATCTATCTAATACCTTTAAACGAGCAATTCTTCTATATTATATTTCGGGGATCTCGGAAACGGCTCCAACGACTTCGATAAAATTTGGTATGTGGGGGTTTTCGGGGATGAAAAATCGATCTAGCTTGGTCTTATCTCTGGAAAAACTCTTGTTACCGAGTTTTAGCCCGAGAAAAGCTCGGTCGCCCAGGTGCTACTGATTATAGAGCCCAACTAAAATATCGGCCGATAGGAAGTCTGCTGTCTGCGGGGGCTGTTAGGGTCCCCAAACCTATCGACGCGGATCCGGCTTTAGCCGATCAAAAACTCTTTAGGTATGTGCACGCAATAAGAGCGAAAAAGACGTCGCTCGGCTCGGCCGCTGCAAAACGACGTTTGCCGACGGGAAGACGTCTTCTTCGCTCTTATTGCGTGGACACAAAGCGTTTTTTGGTCGGCTCAAGCCGATTCCGCGTCAATAGGTGTGGGGAGACCCTTATTGTGACCGTGTGTTGTCCGCAGCGCGCGGCCGAGTGCCTCTACTAATTACCGTTTTCGCCAGATGCCGGATGACGACTACGCCAGCGCCACTTTCATGTGAGAAGCCGGAGCTATTGTTAGAATAAATATTTTAAATATACCTACCGATTGTTTTACTTATTTTTTTCCTAAGACGTTTTAGTTTTTGATTGTATAGGAGCTGTCCTTTTCTTTTACCTTTTAAAAATATAGGTAGCATTCAAGGGAGGAGGGGGGTGTGAGGTATCATCAAAAACAATGAATTTCACAGTTTTCATGGGGGGGTTAGGGGCATAGACAACAAACAAACAAACAAATTCTTTATTCACCAAGAACATGGTAGGCAGAGTAGATATTATAATAGTAAGTAGTATCACATATTCTCAGGTTCTTAAAATTGGGTATTTACTTAAAAACATTTAAATAATTTAGATGAGAGTTTGTTGGTTAGGGGGGCGAACACTCACGTGTACAATGTACATTATTCAAGATTTGGCCTATATGGAAACGTGCAACATCGATCAACAACATTACAATGGCAATAGAAGCACACCCTTATTGGTTGCAAAGAAAAGATTCTATGATCTAAAAACTATATATTTTTAACGTTATAAAATTCATTTATTTCTGATTAAAAATCGTTCAGGTAACATTGCGAGATTAACTCAAATTTTACATACTATGCGGAGGTCCATATTATTTAATTATTATTATATAAAGGGTAAAACCTTATAAATCACTTACAATACACAATACAGACAACGATTCTACGGTACTAACACTGGATTCTACTAAAGTAATAAAGAGGCAACTGAATAACAATAAAATTCAGAATCCAGATCATAAAATTAAAAAAAAACAAGTGACACTGACAGCTGACGGATCAGCTGTTTTGTTTTGCTGTGAGTGTTGCTTACAAAATTCACCGTACCGCGTACGTACTGTATCCTTGTTTTAGCTTGGTCTTGTGCCTCGCCGGTGCTGTGCGTACTAAAAAATAAATACAGTTTGTGTACAATGTTGAAACGAGGTAATTCCGTAACTGATATGTGTGATTCTGAAACAGTTATGGACGCTATCCATCCACGATTCCTAGAGAAACCTATTATAGTTCTTAGGGGTACAGTATAAAAAATAATAAACTATCTTACTAATTACTAGGTTATTGCTTTGATTGCGAAAGGTTAGTTCAAGGACGGGAGACTATGTATCCGTAAAATATTTGTATACTTTTAAACATAACTACCTAAACATTAATATCTTCGATAAACTAACTTTGATGAGTAAACGCACTCTATCTCTCACCAAATTGCAGCTGCTCTGTTCTAAAGCTTATTGACTTAGAATCTGAATTCTTTCAATTTGTCTTTTTTCATCAACCATATATTTTTTACTTACTTATATTATTTATTTATTTACCTCAAGTTCAAATGCTAAATTTTAGATTTCAATCTTATTTTATTGTTTAACTCAGTGTTTTTCAACCTTTTTCATGACAACCCCTTTATTAAGAAGAAATATTTTGTGACCAACTATTGTTTTTTTTTCATGTATTTTATTTATTAGTTAATGATCTGATGACTTCATAATAAAAGAACAAATGACAGAGCCTTGCAAGTCAATATTTTTATTAAAAACTGGCCAGACATTACATAATATTGTCTTTTTTTCGTTTTTGGTATCAAAAACAAAAAAAAAATATATTCTTCTAAACTATGATACTCATAAGGTCCGACCGAGACTGCTTTTTTAATCTCGGCCGAGACCGAGACCGAGACCGAGAAAAAAATATAGTCTCGGCCGAGACCGAGACCGAGAAACAAAAAAAAAAGTGCTTTTTTCTACATTATCATTTTATTATCTAAAAAAACCGGCCAAGAGCGTGTCGGACACGCCCAAGATAGGGTTCCGTAGCCATTTCGAAAAAATCAAGTAATATTTTTCTAAGAATTTACTTGTGTACAGAATCTTCCAAGTTTATGTATTTTTTATACCTTAGGCTGCTATTTACTCTTAAACTACTAATAATTCTCAAGCAATCTTAGCCGTTATAATTTTCCCTGTAAATTTGATATCGTTACTATACCTATTGCCAAAAGTGCTAGTGCTAAAATTAGACATTGTAATAAGAACCACGGCACGCGTCATCGTGAATGACTCTACTTTAACCATCCTGAATTTTTAAATTTTTTCCACCAAACAGTTAAGATGTTAAGTTGAATATTTCGCAAACAGATCACTGAATCGAAAAATCTTCCTGGTGACCCCCGCAATGGTTTTAAAAGACCTATCCAACGATACCCCACACTATAGTGTTAGTCGAGAAAAAAAATCACCCCCACCTTACGTCTATGGGATGGGGTACCCTAAAAAAATATTTTTTTATTTAACCACTGTCAGCGTGACTGATATGTATTTTCATGCCAAATTACAGCTCTCTATTACTAACGTTCTCTGAGCTTAGCTGCGGACGAACAGACAGACAGACATGGCAAAATTATAAGCATTCCTAGTTGACTACGGAACCCAAAAAATACTCGTTATGAATGAAAAAAAAAGTTTTATTATGGATTAATTAAATGTTCCACCGGGTCCTACAAATGAACTTAATTATCACGTAAATCAAACTACAGTATTACCAATAATAATCGTTATCGAAAAGACAAGAACGAGGTGTCGCTTGTTACTCTAGTAAGCAAGTAGGTACCATACGCGTACGAGTGAACACGGGCGGGGCGACCAATCAAAATCCCAAAGAAAGCTCATGCCACCGCGGACACCGCGGTAAACCGCGCGCCAATATTTAAATTCTGTGCCGTCGCGGAGTCTCGGTCGCGGCCGAGAATCTCGGCTGTTTTGGGCCGAGACCGAGACCGAGATCTCGGCCCGATTTTTGGCCGAGATTTGTCGAAACCGAGACCGAGACCGAGATCTCGGTCGGACCTTAGATACTCACAACAAACAATATAATGTAATATTTGTTATTTTGGCAGCACAATATCTGCAATAATAACACATTTTTGAGCATGACAATCAGGTTCTTGGTTTGTAGGCAATTTTCATTATAAAGAGGTTTAACTAAAAATACTTGTATATACCAATGGTATTTGTACAGTCAACTAAAAAGATATTGATACAATCATAGTTACAAAATTAAAGTTGTTAATACATATTTTTGGCCATATCAAACTAAAATATACAGTTTGTTACCTACTGATAATTTGGAGGCATAATAATGTTACATACAACTGATAAAGCATGATAGCACTATTGACTCTGTTTTTATTGCATGAATATCATCACTACTTTAATAAAACTGGTATCTCAAAGTAGATAAATTTCTGAGTGGACCTTATGTACATTACGTCAAGGTTAAATTTTGTTGACATATTGATTTTAGATACGAGATTTTTTCAAAGTAGTGACGATATGTAGATTAACTTCTATTGGCATGAAGACAGATTCATAATATCATATTCTAAATGAAGTTTTTTTTTTTGGTAAAAACAAAAACGAAAGATTCCCTTCCATTGGACCAAACAAAATTAGTAACTATAAGCAGTAGTTCAGTTAAGAGTATTAACATGGACCTGACAAGGAATGTTATAAAGAATAATTATATTATATTTATTAGTATTTTCGTTTTACCCTTTGGCACATATTTTCTCTTATTTATTATTTATTTTGGGTGGTACCAAAGTAATGGTCAAACATTTCATCCTACCTAATAATAATATTGTGAATGTTTAATTATGTATTTAAGCCTCTAAATTTGAATTTTATTATGATTTACAAATTAAATACACACACATAATAGTTACAAACAAAAGTTACAAAAATAGTTGAAATACAAAATATGAAATAAAATTATTAAAAACAGTTAATTGTGAATTATTATTATTCTATTAATATTATATATAATAATAATATAAATAGATTATTATATGTATAGACACTGCAAGCACTACTGCTTCACCGAAACCAAATATTATTATTAGGTAGGATGAAATGTTTGCCCATTACTTTGGTACATTACACGTTCATGGTTCCAGGGTTGAAGATAGCTCTGGTACAGCTTCCGGTGGGGGCAGACAAGACCAAAAATGTGGCTGCGGCGGTGAAGGAGATCCAATTGGCCAAGGAACGGGGGGCGCAGCTCGTGGCCCTACCTGAGTGCTTCAACTCGCCATATGGCACTAGTAAGTCCAATAGCTACTATATAGGTAGTGCCACGAGAGTTGATGTGAATATTATGATTGGTGTTTGGAGTCTTTTTGTATTTTTTATTTCAACTCCAAATTTGTTACTTTTACGGTCATCCCGTGAAATCCATATCAAAAATACAAACTGAAATATGGATGCACAGAAAAACCAGAAAAAGAGATCAGCGCTGGGAATCGAACCCAGGACCTCATCATTCCATGCTGCGTGCCATACCCCTACACCACCACTGGACAGGAGTCTAGACACAAATTTCTCCTATGCAACACATATCTCAGCTTGCTTTTTTCTTATTTAGCCACTTAAGCAGCGATACTAGCGACATCTACGTTTTAGCTCTTATCGAGAGACTTAAAAATTCTTTCGCAACTAACCGCTCACCCGGACAAGAGATGTCGCTATTAAGCAATCAAATTATGATTGGTTTTGGAGTCTTTTTGTATAAATTTTTGGAAAAAAGCAAACTGAGATTATATGTGAGATATACTCCTGTCCAATGGTGGTATAGGGGTATGGCACGCAGCACGGAATGCCGACGACCTGGGTTCGATTCCCAGCGCTGTTCTGTTTTTCTGTGCATCCATGTTTCATTTTGAATTTTCCATATTGATATGATTAATTAAATTACACACACGGGTACATAAAGAACAGATTGCATAAATGGAGAATGAAATAAATGAATGAGTGAGTGAATGACAAAATCCCGCTGTCATTACATGACATCTTCTTGTGTGCTGGACCTCAACTCTGGTGGCACTACCTATACAAGATGTTTTAAAATTAATACGAAATATTTCAGCAGACTAATAAGTCCTGAACTTTATTTACATACTTAGTTCTACAGACCGAGCAGAAATTATTTCAATTTTTTTAAAGTTTTTGATTCTATTGAAAAATTTGTAGGTATTTTACATAGTTCGACAGTTATTCCTACAATTGATTTGTACTTTACGTACGCAAGGACTTACGAGGATAGGTATTCTATAATTATCTAGTATGCTAATGAGCCTTTCTGTGTTTATATATTCCTACTACATACTGTTCCCTTGCACGGAAGTTCGCAACTTGATTCTCGTAAACAAGCCAGTGGCCTTTGCTCAGTTATTGATGCGAACTTGTAACTTGATCACTTACGTAGACTTGGAATTGGAACCAGAATGCTTGGAACCGACCTAAGGATGTAGACTAGCCGCTTTTTCAGTTTAAAGACTATAATTGCTAGATTGCTGTAATTCTGCATTGAATTGATATATGTAGCAATTATATCGCCAAAATCGTAAAATGCAAAAATAAAATTAGGTCCCCTAACGGAAGTGGGGGTGTTTTTCTTTCGTGTAACTTTATAGTGTTGTGTATCGTTGGATTGTTTTTTTTTAATCATAGGTATTGTGGGTTAAGCCTGGGTTGTGAAGACGATTTTGCAATTCAGTAATTAATATGCGAAATATTCAACTTCCCTCCGGGAACGGAACTCTATACTGAACTATCCTGTGGCCGTAGATATTGTCTAACGCTCTTACGCTCGCGATCGCACTCACCGTCTCTTTTTACCCTCATCCTATACCGTGTGACAGATAGAGGCGGTGAAAACGATCGTGATTAGACAATAAAGCCCAACACACACGGAAGACGGTTGCGTTTTATATGGCGGTATATGGACCCACGACCCGACCCGCGCCCGCTATCGGTATATTGGCGTTCATGGCGTCCACATACCGCCATGTAAATACGCCCGTCGCGGGCCCGCGCACGACCCGCACCCGTCCTCTGCGTGTGTTGGGCTTAAGGAGCGGCCACCCACACGCAAATCGCCCGTCGCTCGTTTGCAGCGATAAATCTGGTCACGTGACCCTATTTTGAATTTTCATCATCATCATCATCCCAGCCCACTGCTGGGCACAGGCCTGGGCTTGGGCCGTAGTGCTCACGCGGGCCGAGTGCGGATTGGGAACTTCACACGCACCATTGAATTGCTTCGCAGGTTTGTGCAGGTTTCCTCACGATGTTTTCCTTCACCGCAAAGCTCGTGGTAAACCGTACATGAATTTCGAAAAACTCAAAGGTGCGAGGTGGGTTTTGAATTTACGCGTCTCAAAAAAGCAGTGTCAAGTCGACGCGTCGAACAGCAGCGTCAAGATGGCTGTTTGCAGGAATGATCTTGGTCTTGGAATTTGATTTCTAATCTCATTTAGTAATAGTCGTGGTATTCGTAGAAACTATAGAAATTGGAGTGAATGAAGAAAAAAATAACAATGTTTTTTCCGCAGTAGAAGTTTTTTTTTTCCAGCGATAAAGCTCAACATTTTCAGTTTACCTACTGGAAACGAGCGTCGAGCGATTTCATGTAGCCCCACCTAAGGTCGCTCGACGCTCGTTTCCAGTGTCAAATCTGTTCACATGACATAGAGCTAAACTAAAACTGAAAATGTTGAGCTTTATCGCTGGAAAAAAAAATCTTAAATTTCGGCAAAAACACTGTTATTTTTTATTCATTCACTCCTATTTCTTTTATTTGTACCACTGCCACGACTGCTACTAAATGAGATTAAGAATTCAGCTTCTAAGGCCAAGATCAATCCTGCAAGAAGCCATCTAGTCGCTGCTGCTCGACGCGGCGACTTGACGCTACTTTTTTGAGTAGCAGGAAATTCAAAATTACCTTCGAAATGGGGCGACGTGACCAGATTTATCGCTGCAAACGAGCGACTAGCGACTGCATGTGGAGGCACCCTAAGGCCTCTGGGCAGGGCCGTCTTTCACCTATTAGAGGTCTATGACCATAATAAAGCACTATTTAGCTGTTGGTTATCGTTTGGTAATGGAGTAGCCCCAATCCATCGCGGGGCCTGGGCACGTGCCCAGTGTGCCCAGTGGGGAAGAAGAGCCTGCCTCTGGGCGTGGCCGGTTTTTGTTGATCCTCATTTATTTCTTCTTTGACTAAACTGTATTGGGGATGTATTGGCAGAGTTTTTCGAGCAGTACGCCGAAGAGGTCCCGTCTGGGGAGACGTCGCGCGCGCTGTCCCGCGCCGCGGCCGAGTGCGGCGTGTGCGTTGTGGGTGGGACTGTCCCCGAGCGCTGCGGGGGGCGTCTCTACAACACCTGCACCGTCTGGGACGCCAGCGGGAAGCTGCTAGCTCAGCACAGGAAGGTGAGGCCCTTGCAGAAGTAAGCTAGTATCCCAAATTAAGTTAGATTATCAGAAAATCGCCCGGATTGCTGCCACCATCATGTTCGCTAATCCTGCCGTGAAGCAGCAGTGCTTGCACTGTTGTGTTTCGGCGTGGAGAGTAAGACAGCCGGTGAAATTACTGGCACTTGAGGTATCCCATCTTAGGCCTCTTCTAGGTTGGCAACGCATCTGCAATACCCCTGGTGTTGCAGTTGTTTATGGGCGGTGGTGATCTCTTACCATCAGGAGACCCACTTGCTCGTTTTGCTATCCAGACGAATAAAAAAAAAAACTAGCTTTTGACCGCGGCTTCGTCCGCGTGGAAATCGGTTGTCGCGCGCTGTTCCCTCGGGAACTGTGTATTTTACCGGGATAAAAAGTAGCCTATGTCACTCTCTGGCCTGTATATAAACTATCTCTATGCCAAAAATCACGTCGATCCGTCGCTCCGTTTCGACGTGAAAGACGGACGAACATGCAAACACATAAACACACACACTTTCGCATTTATAATATTAGTATGGATGCTGGCCACGTATTTGTTCTTTTGTAAACTAAGCAAAAAATGTTGTCTGTTTCTGTCGTGATTAGAGTTATACCGATTCATTTCTGTCAAGTTCACAGTTTTAATTGAATGCGCTTTTCTGCTTGCAGTTTGTTTCTAGCGAGGACACAGTTCTAAACCTTCCCTGGTTGCAGTTACTTTCTGTCGGAGTCACAGTTCTAACCTAACCCACTTTACTAGTTGTGCGGTTCGTTCGTTTCTACATGGGTCCCAATTATACCATCTAAAAATTATCATATTGTTAAAAACCCACCAATAGGAAACCTGAGCGAGGTTGGAAAAATACCTCTTCCCGTATGATCATCATCATCGTCATCATATCAGCCGTAGGACTACCACTGCGTAGGGTAGGGACTCTACTTGCTTCGCTTGGAAACAGCATGTATCCACCACGCGGAAACAACTTAAGCCGACCAAATACAAGCGACTGAATAAAAGCGAAAAAGACGTCGATCGGCTCGGCCGACGCGAAGCGACGTTTGCCGACGGGAAGACTTCTTTTTCGCTCTTATTGCGTGGACATAAAGAGTTTTTTAATCGGCTTTAAAGCCAATTCCTCGTCAATAGGTTTGGGGAGACTCTTAACCCGGTCACCCGTCCATGTCGTTGGTGGACGTACTACCATAGTAAAATAAAAGACGACAAGTAGGTTCACTCTGACCCTTTAGGAGACTTTACTGCCTACTCTAAATAATTTTAGTACGAAAGTTAACTTAAAATTGTCTAATTTCTCATGTCTAGCACCCAGACAGACCAGGCAGGTAGATTCTATGCCGTTATATTATTATTATTATTATACTAAATTAAAAAAAAATATATAAATTCACGGAACAGTGATGGCGACTGTATACATACTACTCATGTTTGCCTACACATAATACTATAACTATATTGTTTATAGGTAGGTAGGTATCTATTATTTTTTATGTGTCCTTGCACGAAACTATTACACTACATTTATATACGACGAATTTACAACTATACCTAATACAAACAATACGTAAGTACGGGTACGCGAACGTAAAAGGTGATCATCTCGCGAAGCGAGCGCAAGACGAGCGAGCTAAAATCGAAAATTACGGCGCCGACGGCAGCGCAGCCTTGACTAAAGAAAACTTAATCCTCCTTAAATTATCAGTGTGTGCGTGCGTACCGGCGCCAACCGGCGCGCACACATTTAAGCCGCGCGATGTACTTTTGTTCGTAGTGAGCCTACTTGTTCTCTTTTACTATGGTACTTAGGGTTTGCAATCCGGATATCCGGATATCCGTATTATCCGGATATCCGCTCTATTTCGGATCCGGATCTGACCACCTTAAGGATTCGGATTATTTGAATCTTTCGGATAGTACTGTTAACGAAGTGAAATATAATTAAATATTATTAATCCTGCTTCGCAAAATGAAATAATAACTGTACGAATAATAGGATCGTCAATCTCAGTATTTTTTTCCTTTAACCCGCGGTTAAGAGTCGCACTATACTGCTATAGCATGCTTCGGGCTTTCCTAAAACATAAAAAATATAGAGCTTGCTCTTTTCTTTTTGCTTTTATAGTTGACCAACTTGCACTAATGCACATCATTGGGATGGACGTCAACTTCTTGGCTATTTCAATAAGATAATAAAAGTATTACGGCTGGATACCAATCAAGCCTCTCGCGCGCACTCATCAGCTTTGCTGCACTGGTATGGCACTGCACTATTGCTGAAAGTCCGTTTATAGGACCAGAGCAGAGCGTTAACAATAATTTGCTACAATTTAGTTGTTATCACTTTCTCTTTCTTTGCTATGCTTACCTCAGTAAATTTATATTATTTCTGTCTATAAATCTCGCTTTAGCATAACAGGCTAATCGAATTCGAATTTTTCGAAGAATCAATTTCCAACATGCTGGAAATCGATTTAATACTTTCATTAGGTCCTAAATGAGTGTAATCCGAGTTTGCCCCTTTCTATGAGGTGTGCATAACTTTATGGTGCAAAATAACCCTGAAATCTTTCCTGTTTTCCAGATTTTTGCTTCTAGCATAAAAACGGTACTTCGGAAATGTCATTCTCTTCAATATTAAAGAATATAAAACTTTGCTCCGAAGCTAGCAACGTTTCTAGTGCTCTGCCTACCCCATTTGGGAATACAGGCGTGATGTTTGTGTGTGTGTGTGTGTGTGTGTTAAACTTTGCGTCGAATGGAATCTAAAACATCGTTTGTGGTCAATTGTGGTCTAGCAGGCTAAGCGAACAAAATTGGCCCCCGACGACGGATTCGGTCATTCTTTCAGGTGCTGTACTGGCAGGCCCTTAGATCATTCTATGCTTAATCTTAAGATCTTCTTTTGTATACGAGTAATTTAAGAAAATATAGTAAAAATCAGGGCATCATTTAAAGTGTCATTTTAGGTAACCGATAAAAGTCTCGGTTTGTAACCTTTGATTTCAGCTGTATCACTAAATCGAGTTTGAAGTTTTAGATGCTCATTCAACACAGAATTTAACATTTTTTAATAATGAAGGAAATGACATTTCCGACGAATGTACCGTTTTTGTGCTACAAGCAAGAAAATGAAAAAAAAGAGTGAAAATTTTGTGATCATTTGGCTCCCAAAAGTTATGCACACCTCCTGGGCCCTGGCAAGGGGCAAACTCAGATTACACGCATTTAGGACCAAATTAAGGTTTTCAAACGATTTTCAGCTAACTCTTGTGATCTTGATTTCACACCTATTTATAACAGAATCCTTAAAAGCGTTTTGTTTTTACGTATTCTATTTGATTGACCTATAATTATAAATAGGTGTGAAATCACTATCACCAGCGTCGGCCGCAAGGTTGACATCATGCTGAGTTGGGACCATTTCGTGACAAAATTTGTCTTGATTTCCTTTTTTCTTTTTCTTTGTTTTGTAAAATGTCACGAATAAATGTTTTTCTTATTTTCTTTCTTTCTTTCAAAGCTTAAGACTATTAAGACGATGTTTAATATACCTACAAATGTTCTGATTTTGAAAATAAAATGTTTATTTGACGTAAAACGAGTAATTTTTATGCTGCGTTAGCACAATTGGGTTGTTACTTGATTACAAACATGTTGATTTACCGTTTCATTAAATTACTTATACCATTTTGTTTTATTTAGTAAAAGATTCGTATTATCCGAAATATCCGGATATCCGGATTTAATAAATGGACCTATTCGAATTATCCGGATCCTTAAAATGACCGGATCTTGCAAACCCTAATGGTACTACGCTGCGCTTGCCGATCTGCGGTCTCCATCCGAAAACTTTACGGCCCCAACGGCCATCTATACTCCGTGCCCATATCCTATATGATACCCGTAATGTTATTGCTACAGGTGCATCTCTTTGACATCGACATCCCTGGCAAGATGACGTTCAAGGAGTCCGAAGTGCTGTCAGCTGGAGATCAGGTCACGACCTTCGAGTACTGCGGCGTGAAGATCGGCGTCGGCATTTGCTACGATCTGCGGTTCTATGAAATGGCGCATGTCATGGCTAACAAAGGTAGGAGTAGTGAGGTAGCTTAGGTATGACAGTATGGGGGGCCCATTCAATGGACGGCGTCGGGTCTCCTCTTAGTAAAATTTGTGAGAGATTCTACTAGTAGGACGTAATAAATGGGTGGTTATACCACTTCATAACCTAGTAAGGTACTTGTCCCACCGCCGACGATGAGCGAGAAGCGAGTAGAGCGAGTAACTAGAAACGAGTGGGCGAGCAGCGAGAAGCGAGTGTAGTTTTGTCGCTCGGCTGTAAGCGAGTGTTCGCGTGCGACGGGCGATTACTCGCTCCACTCGACTCGCTCGTGCGGGGCGGCCGCCAAGCTGACATCGCTGAGCGAGTATCTATAGCTCAGAGAGTTTTATAGCTCTTGTCGCTGCGACAAAAGATGTAAGAGCGAGTTCTCGCCGACAGTGTGAACAGCCAGCGATAAACTATTAATATATGTGTCTCTTTTACTCACACAGGATCTTATGTTTTTTGTTCGTTTCTTGAGCGAGAAAATAGTCGATAGCCAATCGTTTCCTTGCTGGCGGTGAGACAAGTGCCTAATCCTGTCCACAGGATCCCAACCCCATAGCTTTGACTGTCCGCGAGCATACCCTCATGGTGTATTACGGGATAGGCCTTCATAGCTCCACGCTTCTCACTCTTGGCACCAAAGGCCTTTTCATGGCGGCTTCATGAATGCCTTTTAAATGAACTTGTCCCGAGGGCTTCTGATCAGAATTCCGTCCGAATACTAACAATCTTTATTCTCGGAGAACCAACAGGTACAAATAGCTCACAGATGAAAACAAAATTTAAACAAATAAAAAAATAGTTGTACGAGTAGAATCGCACCTTGGATTTAAAGCCAGAGAGGGTCAGACATGTTGGAGATATTTCGGACATATTCCACAGATAGAGTTTACTAAACTAGGTCCGTAATGTTGGTCAGGCTGTTCCCTCCTCATCTACCCGGGCGCGTTCAACATGACGACGGGCCCCAAGCACTGGGAGCTGCTGGGGCGCGCGCGCGCCACCGACCAGCAGCTGTGGGTGGCGCTGGTCAGCCCCGCGAGGGACGCCGCCGCCGGGTACGTGGCCTGGGGACACTCCACGCTCCTCGACCCTTGGGGCGCCGTGGTGGACCAGCTGGACGAGAAGCCTGGCACGCTGCTCGCTGATATAGGTACGAAAAATATTCCAGCCACATTAGAAAGAAAGAGAGAAACCAGTTATCCCGAAATGGTCCCAAATCAGCATGATGCATTACCAATTAATCAGTATCATAGTGTATCAAACCGATCGGTCGATCATCGATCGAATGGTGTGATTGGTTTTGTAGATGGACGGATACCGGTCGATTAATGGTTGGTCGACAACCGATTGTTGCTACTGTTCGATGCCGATCGATTGGTGTGGCAGATTTGGCTGATCCACGGATACCGGTCGTAATGATTAATGATTGATCGACACACGATCGATGCTTATTCGATGCCGATCAATTAGTGTGGCAGGTTTTGCTGATCGACGGATATCGGTCCAATAAACGATTGATCGACAGTCAATCGATGCTACTACTCGACATCGATCAATTAGTGTGGCAGGTTTGCCTGATCGTCGAATACATAAACGATTGGTCGTCGCATAGTAGAGACTGGTCGATCGACGTCGTCTAATCTATTCTATCATCGATCGAGAAGCTGTAGCCCATATTAATACGGGTGACATTGTGGGAACAAGCCATAATAGAAAGATCAGATGTTATGCCTGGGACCGGAGTCCGAAGGAAGAGAGTTGGAAACTGTATTCGCGTTCGAGTGAAGAAAATTTGACTTAGAGATATAATTGAGTTAAACACTCACTTTTAATAAGGAATGCGTATAAAAAACACAGAAAAAATTATATTATAATAAAGATACTAGTGTTAAAGATAGATTGGCAACTATATTAATTATTATTTTAGTAACAAATTAATTTCGTTGTTTTCAGATTTAGAAACGGTGGCGGAAGTGCGCAGTCAAATACCAATCAGAAGCCAAAGAAGAACTGACATATACGATACGATAACCAAAGATAAATAACTGTTTATATAATATTTACTTGGATTACATAAAATACCCGAAATCTTATGATGGACCAAACATACGTAAAACGTATGTAAATGTGAAATATGTGTATGTGTGAAAGGCTGCATGTAGTAGTGAATACAATGTGTCTCTACCAGAGGCACAAAGATCGAAATTCCGAGTAGTATTCCTTCTCAAGAATGTTCTAATGTACTAAATTATTTGATTAGATGAATATAAAAAAAAACCTAGCTGTTGCTCGCGACACCGTAGAGTTCGTTTATCGCTATCCCGCGGAGACTATGTAATTTTCTGGGATAAAAACTATCCTATGTCCTTCCCCGGGACTCAAACTGTCTGTATACCGAATTTCATCTGAATCGGTTCAGCGGTTTAGACGTGATAAGGTAACAAACAAACAAACTTACGAACTTTCTCATTCATAATATTACTAGCCGTTACCCATGACTCCGTCGGCGCAGAATTCGTTTAACGCTATCCTGTTGGAACTCTGCAATTTACCGGGATAAAAAGTATCTTATGTCCTTCTCCGGGACATAAACTATCTGTATACCGAATTTCATCTGAATCGGTTCAGTGGTTGAGACGTGATGTAGTAACAAACAAATAAAATAGACTTACAAACTTTCGCATTTTTATATTAGTGAGATATGATAATATATTTAGTAGGATAATCATGCGACCGTTTCAGAAGTTATTACTTACTTCAAATAGAAGCTACGACCAATAAACGCCATGATTTCAATGTGTGTATGTGAAGCAGCAGTACTTGCACTGTTGTGTTTCGGCGTGGAGAGTAAGACAGCCGGTGAAATTACTGGCACGTGAGGTATCCCATCTTAGGCCTCTAGGTTGGCAACGCGTCTGCAATACCCCTGGTGTTGCAGATGTTTATGGGAGGTGGTGATCTCTTACCATCAGGAGACCCACTTGCTCGTTTGCCATCCAGTCGAATAAAAAAAAAAACTTCGCTGGTTGCGGTACAAACCGGTACTTGATATTTCCTCTTGTTTCTTCAGTTTCGTATTACTACTACATGCATTTCTTAAGTTTTTTACTTATACTTATACCAATAATGTGCAATAAAGAGTTATGCCGCTCTTAGAGATGTCAATTAAAAGATATATAATACACACAAACATCACGCCTGTATTCCCAAATGGGGTATACAGAGCACACGAAACGTTACGGCTTCGGGGCCACTTTTAGCAATTTTAGGTTTTAGGTATATAATTGTTTGTTTGAATTTATTGTAAAATTCTGTATTTGCATTAGCATTAGCGGTCTTTTTTATTACTATTGTGCTTTGTCCACATTTTGAATAAATTACCTACTGATAATTTAAGTGACCTAATCTGTGTCGCCGACTGTTTTTTTTTCTAAAAAACTGAGAAATGACGACCACCAGATGACGATTAGACGACCAGATGGCCTAGGGGTTAGAGAACCTGACTACGAAGCTTGAGGTCCCGGGTTCGATTCCCGTGTCGGGGTAGATATTTGTATGAAAAATACGAATGTTTGTTCTCGGGTCTTGGGTATGTAATATGTATTTCAGTATGTATCTATCTATATAATTATATTTATCCATTGCTTAGTACCCGTAACACAAGCTTTGCTAAGCTTACTTTGGGACTAGGTCAATTGGTGTGAATTGTCCCGTGATATTTACTTTATTTTAATGACAATATTTACTGTCACATAAAATATCAGGAACTTATCAAAAGTGCCGCTGAATCGTATAAATATTTATCAAATAAAATATGTAGTAAAATTTATCCGAAATATTGATGTAGGTAATGCTAGGTACTTAATGACTAAATATTTTGTAGACCTAAAAGTCAAATTTTTCTTTTGTTCATAAAGTTTTATTAAATGTATATTTTTGTATATCTATCTTATTGTTATTAAAGTTTCGACTTTGCAGTCGTATCAAGTGGGTTTATTTTCTTCCGCAGCAGATCCAACACGTCGCTTGCGCAGCCCCAGAACAGTGTCACACCACTTCCACCTAAGAAAAAAAAAAGGTTATACAATCACCAGCACCAATATCTGTCACAACAAAGCCTGCATATCTGATACTACTCTATCGAAAATACAAACTGAGACATGTATGCATAAAAAAAAAAAACAGAAAACCCAGGTCCTCAGCATTCCGTGCTGCGTGCCATACCCCTAATCCACCACTGGACAGGAGTACAGACACAAATTTCTCCTATGCACACATATCCCAGGTTGCTTTTTTCCCACTACGCTACTTAAGCAGCAGCACTAGCGACATCTATGTTTCGCTCTCATCGAGAGACGTAACTCTTTCGGAACTAACCGCTCACCCAGACAAGAGATATAGATACTAAGCAATCAAATTATGATTGGTTATTGGGAGTCTTTTTGTATTTTTTTTTTCAACTCCAAATTTATTACTTTTACGGTCATCCCGTAAAACCATATCGAATATAGAAATAAATAAAAAAAAAATAAGAAAAAATATAAAAGTAACAAATTTGGAGTTGAAATAAAAATACAAAAAGACTCCAAATAACCAATCATGATACAACTCTATTTCTAGGGCCAGTAGACGTCATATTTTTGCACGCTCGCCGTGGCAGATATTAATAGAGGTGACTGTACACGGTCATAAATAAAATAATGCGCATAGCTTTACAATATAAAGATAAACTTGCTGTTGCCTGCGACTTCGTCTGCGTCTACGTCTGCGTTAAACGGGTGGACCGATTTGAATGCGTTGTTTTTATTTGAAATCAGGTTTTCTAGCGATGGTGCTTAGACATGTTTCATCAAAATCGGTTTAGCCGTTTTTGAGATATTGAACTTTGAAGTGACAAAGTCGGTGGTTGTCCAACTTTTTGTTGGTTATTCATTTGTGTTTAAGCTCACGTGTCATTTCTATTCCTCATATTATATGTTCTGTGTTATTAAGTATACTTTACCGTGTCCATAGTTGTGTATGACCAGTCTTCCATCTCTTTCTTCCGCCTCTAACCGGACCTCTCGTCTAGCAGGCCGGAGCCCTGTCCACTGCTTCACTATCTTGGCGCCCTGTCCGAAATAATGTTCAGAACGAGAAAGACATATCGCTTTTTTCGATTTTCGATTCAGTGATATGTTTGCGAAATATTCAACTTTAAAGTGCAAATTTTCATGAAAATCGAGCGTCCCCCCCCGCTCTAAAACCTAAACCGGTGGGAGGAAAAATTTGAAAAAATTCATGATGGTAGTAAGTATATCAAACTTTCAAGGAAAACTATAACGGCTAAGTTTGCTTGAGAATTATTAGCAGTTTAAGAGTAAATAGCAGCCTAAGCTATAAAATATACCTAAACTTGGAAGATTCCGTATAAAATACGAAATCCTTAGAAAAATATTACTTAATTTTTTCGTAATGGCTACGGAACCTTATTTTGGGCGTGTCCGACACGCTCTTGGCCGGCTATAAGTAGTTGTGCACTTTATTGTTAAGCGTCATTGTAAAAAAAAGCTAATTGACACAACCCATTTAAGCAGCGCGTTTCTACGAATATTGTGCGAGGATGTGTTACGAGGAATATGTTTTTAATGAACCAATAGGAACGTTTCATTTACCTCGCCTCGCTCCGCTCAGCTGTTTCCACCAGAGATGTGCTGTGCGTGTGCGAGGATGTGTAAATGAAGCGTTCCTATTGGTTAATGAATATACCCCGTTATCAAGCGGGCAGTTTGGTGGCTCTACCTGACTTAATGATGTGCAGTACAAACTATTCAAGTGTCGACACTGTAGCTATGTATGGGAACTCCAAAATGTATCTGAAACACAATTTTAAAAAGTTTTTTATTGACATTCATCATCCCAGCCTATATACGTCCCACTGCTGGGCACAGGCCTCCTCTCAGAATAAGAGGGCTTGGGCTATAGTTCCCACACGGGCCCATTGCGGATTGGGAACTTCACACGCACCATTGAATTGCTTCGCAGGTTTGTGAAGGTTTCCTCACGATGTTTTCCTTCACCGCAAAGCTCGTGGTAAATTTCAAATGTAATTCCGCACATGAATTTGGAAAAACTCAGAGGTGCGAGCCGGGGTTTGAACCCACGACCCTCTGCTTGAGAGGCGATAGGTCAAACCACTAGGCCACCACGGCTTTTTTTTATTGATATTGCACATCATTAATGTTAGGTAGCCACCAAACTGCCCGCTTGATAACGGGGCGCTCATTATTGGTGGAGCTTTATAGTCGCCTTTTACTAAGGCTACGAGAAGAAATAGATCAGTCCTTTTTTAAACAGACCGCATGGTTCTATCCCAGTCAAGACACTTACCCTCAACGTCGGGATCATAGTGGAGCATCCGTTTAGAATGTGCTCGGCGTCTTCGGGGCGTATTTCCGTGCTAAAGTCATTTGCTTGCGCCGTCCCGCCTAGCACACAAGTTTCCGAGCTAAAAACAACCAAGAAGTTTATTGTTTTTTTTTTTTTTTTTTTATTTGACTGGATTGCCAACCTAGAGGCCTAAGATGGGATACCTCACGTGCCAGTAATTTCACCGGCTGTCTTACTCTCCACGCCGAATAGGTCAGGCGTTACTTTGCAGAGGTCCATTTCAATGAACTAAAAGGATTTCCTTGCTCACCCGCGACCTTATGATAGCTAGGTACGTTTAATGCAAGAAATGCGTGTTCATGCAGTTCTACATCTGGTAGCTGGGGAATGGTCGTTCTGTGTGTGGTGTCGTCGGAGTGTGGTGGTGGTGATAGACGGGTTTGTGTGATTTGTGTGTTACAGTGTGGAGGTGGAAGAACTGCATGAACACACATTTCATGCATAGGTAAACGTAGCTAAGTAGGGTCGCTGGTGAGCAAAGAAATTGTTTCAGTTCATTATTGTACAATCAAGTAGGTTCATGAGATAAAGCTAAGTAGATAATAAAGAAGCTATCAATAACAGTAAAAAGTATCGTTCATCATCATAAGGTTCCGTTTCCACCAGCGATGTGCGAAGATCAGTAGCGTAACGTGGACTAATGTAGACGTGGGCGAAGTCGTATCAGCGAGGCCCCTTTTCTATGGTCGCATCGCATTTAAAAGGCCTCGTGAGGCCATTTTAAGTGCGAGGCCGTGGGCGAGGGTTTTCATGTAAGTACCAATAGAAGAGAAAAAAGCCGCATAAATATCGTGAGGAAACTTGCACAAATCGCGAAGTAATTCAATGGTGTGTGAAGCTCCCAATCCGCATTGGGCCCGCGTGGGAACGACGCCCAAGCCCTCTCTCAAGATGATGATAACAATCACTATATACTTACTTGGGTATGATGTAATGGCCGCTGGTTTGGTCCAGGAGTACTTGATTCAGCCAAGGAGCCTCTACCTGGAGAAATAATACAGTTAGGGGCTGTTTCACCATCCATTGATTAGTGTTAACTGGCAGTTAAATGTGATGCCGTCTCCGTCTATTCGAACAAAACAAATAGAGACGGCATCACGCCTAACCGCCAGTTAACACTAATCAATGGATGGTGCAACAGCCCCTTAGTGTTATAAAATGACCTTTGAAGCAGGGTAATGTATGTACAAAATTACATTCTAAATTTACCACCAGCTTTACGGTGAAGGAAAACATCGTGAGGAAACCTGCATGTCCCTAAGAGTTCTCAATGCGCACTGGGCCCGCGTGGGAACTACGGCCCCAGTCCTCCATCTGTGAGGTGGATATAGAATGGAATGATGATGATGATGATTACCACCTAAATACAGAGGCAACAGAGTTAAGGTTACTTACAGCTCGTTAGAGCCACCCGGCACCCGACCAGCACCGCCTTGACTTTCGGCGTCCACTCGTTGTCGACGTGGTCCACGTGCGGACGGCGCGTTGACAACGAGTGAACCTCGCGCGGTCCACTCGTTGTCAACGCGCCGGAGGGGGGATGAAGGGGGGTGGAGAGCGCCGCATCGCAAGCGTGCGGGCAGCGCCGTCCGCACGTGCCAACCTCGCGAGCGTGGCGATCCGGTGACGCTACGGAGTTGATATAGTGAGCGTATGCCCATACAAATCCATATGAAGAATACTAACCGCTCGAGGCGAGGCGGTGCTGGTCGGGTACAGAGTGGCTGTAATGAGCTGTGACCTTTACACTCAACCTACCCTCATAACCTGTCCTCTGACAGGATACACGCTGTCATCTGGCACGAGCTCCCGCGCGCCCAGCCCCGAACAATTGACGATCACGTCGAACGCCGCAAGCGCAGGGTCCTTGAGTGACGTCACGCTGCGTCGCTTCACAATGCCCCCTGCGCGCGCGAAGCGGGCGTTAAGATACGTCATCAAGGATACTGTGTGGACTACTAGGTGGTGAATGTGTGGCCGGCACTGAAAACAAGAGGGTCTTGATTAAATACCTACATCTTGTTAAAGTTAACTTAGGTAAAGTGTTATTTACATGTTGTTGAAAAGTTTTGAAGCACAAGCAGTTGCGGTTTTACTTATCCTTCCAGAATATTAGGGGTAGCGTATAGTGAGAGTAGACAACGCTGGTGCTGCTGTCCCTGGAATCGACCCACTACAGCAGAAGCAAAAGTGTTAATGAGGGTTTCCGTGACAGGCTGTATGCTAGCAATGATGTCGGGAGTTCAGTCAAACTCTACTGCCATGTAGGTAAATACTGCTTTATTGTATATGCTTAGGACTATTGTATACTAATAATAAATGTAAATAATGGAAGAGAGTGTGTGTGGCGCAGCTCACACTATAGAAGTATCGTGACATGAGCTTCGTTTCACAATAATAACATTTTTACGTCAAGTTTACGATTGAATAAATGAGTAAATAAATGAGCTAATCGCAAGCAAGACTGTCAATTCATGCTTACTTCACGGTATTAACGCCATCGAGCGATATCTCGCTTATCAAAAAACAGCCCCCAGCTTGACTTTCCTGAATCATAAAGTAATATTAAAGATATGCATTATTTCCGACTTACGTGCTTCCCCTCCTGGGCCACCATAACTAGAAAGGGTCACGCTCATTCTTCAATAAAAAGATAAATCCTTACTTACACATATTTCACAGAGTACAACCGGCTCAGACACTCCAGCTGCTTTTTCCCGAGCATTTGGAAGCCGATCACAGAGTCTGCCCACTTGGGAGTTTCAGTGCAGGTTGGTTCTCTGTACAGCGCGTACACTGGGATCATGCACACGCTGAAGCCACCGTCCTTCCATCCAGCTTGAAGGAAGTTGTAGGTCTCAACGCCCCATTTCCTGAACACAGAATTATAAATTAATTCAGGTATTTCTTTGCGAATTTTAATTACAAATTACATCTTTAACAATGAGTACCCTACGATGACTATAAACTTATTTAAACAATATGTTACAAAATAACCCGAAAAAAATATAATAAATTATTAAAGCAAAAAATATTGTCAGCCCTACACATTTATGTGCAAGTTGCGGAAAGTTTTAAAAAAATTGGAAAAGTTCTCGGAAATTTCTGGAAATTTTCACGATATATGGGAAATTTTAATTTAAGAAACGGAAAATTTCCATTTCCATCAATTTCGAACAGTTTGCTTTGGCAAATCAGTAGGTAGGTAATTATATGTATATATACTGTTGTATCTACAAACGTTTAACATCCTACCAACCGTTTTTGAAGAATCTTGTGTACTTAAATCTTACTTGAATAGGTCTTCAGGTGTGTTCTGGCACAGATAGGGGTACCACAGGCCTCCCGAGCCGTCGCCTGTGGTATCGGGGCTCAGCTGCTCGCCTATTACCACCACCTGAAATAAAACACTTAATTTGAACATCCCTAGTACCTACTCGTAGGTCTCAAGCCCTACACTACGAAGTGCAAAATTCGAACTCCGTACCTTGCCGTCCCGCTGACGCTAATACCATTTAATACGAAAGGGAGAGGGACGGTACGTACTAACTAAGATTTCCGAATTTTGTAGTAGCCCCTCAGGGAACCACTGAGCGATGAGCATCTCTGCCGCGCAGTGAACAGAGAATAGGCCGATGCACGTTGGCGTAGGTAAGTATAGTCAAAATCAAATTTTCTTTATTAAATTTAGGCTAAGTTATGGTACCTAACTTACGAATGAATGTCAAAAAAATCTTTATACTTACCACCGATTCAGAAAAACCTCTGTTGAGAAGAATCCGGCAAGAAACTCCATACGAGATCTTGTTTCTACACAGGTTTAATGATTTATTTACATCACAAAGTAGTATTTACTCGTATTAAACACAACTACGAACGTACATTTTGAACACAGCAGATTCGCTGTTTAAAATACTCGTAAAGTACCGCCAATGTGGATCAAAATTATTTCCTTAACATGGGGATGATATTAAAATAATTCCGGACTAATTACATAATTATTAATGCATGGACGGGGGTTAACTGTATAATACGCCTTAATGGGCTTAAATAATATTTTTTGGAATGGAAAGTGTTAATAACAAAATTAGGTATTGCATTTGTATGAACTTACGTGAAACTTGGGATATTTCTCCTTAATCTTTATGGCACAAGCTATGCCATTAACTCCCGCCCCTATAACTCCCACTTTAACCATGGTACCGGCTTTTTCAAAACTGGATCCAGCGTTTTTGTTCCACAGTTAGGTAAAGGTACCTTTCGATATTGCAACAATAAGAAACTAAATGCGTGCTCCATACTTTCATACTTATTTTGTTCTGGTAGGAGAGATAGCAAATATATCTCGGGTCAAAAGGTATGTAAATTCATTAGGTAATCACTATTAATGCTAAAAATACATCCATATCTAAGTATTATTTGCTATTAAAATATTCCATTGTTAAACTTACTTAATCGTAACAAAAAATTTGGATATGCTATCTTCATTGGACGCCTGAATAGAAATAATGTTACGTGGTAAGTATATTTATTTTAGTCGTAGTAAAAAAATCTTTTACAGTACAGAGATAAGTAGGTATATGTGGTATATACAATACTAAGTATAGGAAATGAATGAACAAAGAACTATAAAATGGTTCATACAAATTTTTTGTTACTCGTATATATTCTCATATTCGAACATTTTACGTTCAACATGTTGAGCTCGTAGAATTTTGTGTTTTCCGTGTAGGTATATTTTATAAGCAAGGCAGCTGTTTACTTTTCTTAAACTACTTATAAATTGTAAAGCAAACTTAGAGCCGTAATTGTTTTCAGTTCAGGATTATTTTCAACGACGCTCGACTTTAAAATAAATTTGCACTTTAAAGTCGAATATTTCGCAAATATATCGCTGTACTAAATCGCATTATCTTGGGGTTTTTGTTCTCTATGGCCCATAACCTGTTGACTGCGCTGGCTGAATTGCTTTTTGCATTAATTGAAAACGAGACGCAAGTAGTGCATGTGTGTCTGTAAATTGCACTGTAGCACCTAGTTTAATTGACTTATTATTGTTATCTTATCATTATGATTGGACAAGTAGTGTAACGTCGGACGTAGACTTCGGCCGCCTGGGTTGAAAACCTATTTCTTAAAGCACGCAAACACAACAAAAATCCTTAAAATACTGAGGTCTTGAACCCTTCAACTATCCGTGCTACGGTTGTTTAGCAAAATTTGAGGATTTAGATTACAAAATACATTTTTTTTGCCGAAAATTAAAGTCACAACAATCACGCTTTTATAAATGTAACTTGAACAGTTTTCGCAAAAAAAGGCCACTGACAGTGACAGCAGACACTGACAAATTATAAAATTGCATTCTTGCGAGCTTGCGGGAAATCAGCATCTTTCCTTGTTTGTTTTACCTTTACCTAAAGCGACCGGTTGCCATTAAGCTTGTTTGTTTTGATTAACTCAGTTAAAAACATAAAGATACGCACACTAGTTTGTTCAAGCCAGAACTTTAAGCGATGAAGTATGCATCGCTATCATTTCTGTTATACTTTTCATTGATGTTAACTTCGGCTTTATGTAAAATTTATGCTTGCAGGTTGACCGTCGACGGCTTATTGGTATATTTCCCTTATGATTACATTTATCCAGAGCAGTATGCGTATATGTTGGAGTTAAAACGCGCATTAGACGCAAAGGTATGTTTATAACTTGAAATAAAACTAACTAATAATTGTAAATAAATACTAACCATATTGAGGTTATGTTGTTTAAATTTGTTTTTATTTATAGGGTCATGGATTACTTGAAATGCCATCTGGGACGGGCAAAACTATTTCGCTGCTGTCTTTAATCGTTGCGTATATGATACAGAATCCACACCATGTAAGGTAATTATCAAACAAATAAAAAATGGATTCTAACTACACCCGGGTGTTAAGGTTACATGTATGTCGCCTTCCACAAACCACTGCCTTTCAATTTATACTTTTATACATCATGTTATTTTGATTTCCATTAACTTTATGGGATCGTTCTACAGGTGAAATGAAACTAATTTCTCTAAGAAACTAGTGGCCTCTCTTTTACTGTTTTAACCTCGTGTGGCCCAATGTGCAATAGAATGTACACAATAAGTTCAAGGGAATTAGGAATCTATGACAATGTAACAAAGTAAAAATTCTTTTGTTTTTCTATTGTTTTCACCATGGCAGTTTGACTTTATTCTCATAAAATTAGATTCTAATTGCTTTGTCAATTTTTTTTTCAAAATATTTATATGGTGGGCTTCAGGAGGTTATATATAATCAAGAATAAAATTAATTTATTATTAGTTAGTTTCTCTCAATGACCTGAGGTATCTGTCAAAGTTAACAGAAATCAATGTAAACATGGTGTATATATGCATTAAAAAGATTGATTGCAAAAAAAAAATTGCTGTACAATTTATAGAATTTTGTGGATTAAGATAATGTCCCTGATGAACTTGTGCTGTGGTTTATAATGATCATTTTATAAATCAAATAAAACAATTATTTCACAGAAAGTTAATCTACTGCTCTCGCACAGTGCCGGAGATAGAGAAAGTGCTTGAGGAGCTAAAGAACTTGATCAATTATTACGAGCAGCATCAGGGCGAGAAGCCCAGTCTCGTCGGGGTCGTGCTCAGCTCGCGGAAGAACCTGTGCATACATCCTGAGGTGCGGGGCCATGATAAGAGTACATGAAGCATAACTTAATCTTGAGTTGTCCGGTATCGGAAGATGCAGTACGAATTTACAGGTTCATCAAGCACTCCTTTGCAGCCAGATAATCTGGACATTGCAATAGAAGTGTTTGATGAATGTGGCCATCAAGTCTTTCAATGAGGCTGCCATAGTCACACAGCTGCACTTAAGCCTAAAAAAAAAAAGAAAAAAAACGTATTACAAGAGAGTTTAAGATACAAACAATAGTTATTCAATACAACACAAGACACAATTTATGTGGCCAAGTTATGCGGGGGTCCGTATCAATAAACTAAAACAATTACTTTGCTCACCCGCAACCTTATAATAGCTTTACTTATACAAGAAAAGTGTGGTCATGCAGTTCCTCTACCTTCACACTAAGAGCACACACACACAAAATACTAACAGTACCGCCGACGGCTCAGCGCTGTATATTTTCATGCGGCAGCAATGCATTGCACTCGGGCATCTCGTTTTGGTTTGTGAAGCTTTTACACACATTATCTAACAAAATATGTGTTCCTTTCAGGTGTCAAGAGAAAGAGAGGGTAAATTAGTGGATGGCAGATGTCACTCGTTAACAGCCAGTTATATACGGGAGAAGCACGAGCGGAACCCAGAAGTTCCTATATGTAAGCTTTCATCCAATGCTAGATTACAATTATATTGGCGCTAAACTCTGTTAGTCTGAAGAATTTTCTTATAATATTAAGTTTCTATTAAAAAAAACATTCTTAATACAAGCTTTTTTGCTGACTGTACTTTTTGTTGACTGTACTTGCATTGTCATCTAAACTGCATATCTGTACCAAATTTCAAGTCGGTACTATTAATCATTGAGGAGCTCCCTCCTGCGGAGACGATCCTGGCAGGACCACCAAGAAGTCACTACTAGATCGTTGTATTGTCACGAAATTTACATAAGTATGCCAAATTTAAAGTCAGACCGCTGTTGAAAAGTTGAAAGTTGGTCAAATTTCGCTTCCAAGATTTGACCCAAACAAATAAATAAACAGGCCAAGCTAAAGAAAACCTTGTAAAAATAGATGAAGCCTACAGGTAATAAGAGCGAAAAAGATCTCGATGGCCGAACTGATAGCCAATCAATGTCTTTTTCACTCGCTTTATGTATTGTGTGTATGTAACTTTTTGATTGGCTTAAACAGATTCCGCAACAATTAACGTGTAGAGTACACTTATAGTTTTCCCACTAGTAGACACAGGCTTCCTCTTAGAGTGGGCTGTAGCTCCCACGCGGGTCACTGCAAATCGGAAACTTTACACAAACATTTTCACGAACCAATTGGTAGTTCTACTTCTATTCTTATTACAGCCACATGAATAGTGCCTGTAAAAGTTATAAAAAAGTAAATAATCTCCAGGTCAGTTCTACGAGGGCTTCAGCCGCGAGGGCAAGGAGTCGATGCTGCCTTACGGCGTGTACACTATGGATGACCTCAAGCAGTATGGCGCCGACCGCAACTGGTGCCCTTACTTCCTGTCGCGATTTGCGGTTGGTCTTTTTTATTCCATATTTCTCTGCTAACTCAGTAAATTAAACTTGTTGGAAATACCTGTGCATCTCGATTTCTGTTCACACATCCGGACGACATAAATATATGTAACATCCAGAAGCATGTAAGATGGGAGCACTATTTCTAAGGCGGATTTTACCATGCCTATATTATCATGTGGGTTTTGTATCATATTATTGTACTTACAATGATTTTTTTTTTTTTCACGGGACAATTCACACCAATTGACCTAGTCCCAAAGTAAGCTTAGCAAAGCTTGTGTTATGGGTACTAAGCAACAGATAAACATAATTAAATAGATAGTAAAGACCCGAGAACAAACATTCGTATTTTCATACAAATATCTGCCCCGACACGGGAATCGAACCCGGGACCTCAAGCTTCGCAGTCAGGTTCTCTAACCACTAGGCCATCTGGTCGTCAAAAGAAATTGAAAAATATTTTCACGCTTCTTTCTAAATCAGGGGTCGCCAAACTACGGCCCGCGAGCCCCTCTAATCCGGCCCGCGGAAAGAAATCGAGAGAGTTCTATAAGACCCGTCACTGGTAATTTGTCATAATCATAGATAGCCACTCATGAACATAATCAACACCAAGTGCCTTATGCGTTACTTGTATCTAGGTACCCTCTGAAGACTAAGGGGCTGTTTCACCATCCATTGATTAATGTTAACTGAAGGTTGAATGTGATGCCGTCTCCGTATATTCGAACAAAACAAATAGAGATGGCATCACACTTAACCGTCAGTTAACACTAATCAATGGATGGTGAACCAGCCCCTAAGTCTACTTAACTAATGTATTACCCCCATGACCAGCCAAAGTGACACGAATTTACATTAAGTGCAGAGTGGCCCTTGAGTCAAAAAGTTTGAAGACCCCTGATCTAAATTGTTATCTTTTACGGTCAAAAAAAGTTGGTGCGCGGGGCCTGTAGTATTTTTTACTATTGCTACTTGGCTAATCCGCCACTGAAAGACTTAGATAGTTGGGTGATTATTCCCGCTTTTCATCCGCCCCATTTTTCTGGTTATATTTTTTACCCGTGTGGTGTCGGGTTAGAATAACACTTCTCCATTTCTTCCATGGATGTCGTAAGAGGCGACTGAGGATATAGGTTAGGGTATACTGTAGGCGACAGGCTAGCAACCTGTCACTATTGTACCGTTTTTGTCAAACTTAAAACCTAAAATTGCTAAAAGTGGCTCCGAAGCGGTAATGTTTCGTGTGCTCTGCCTACCCCATTTGGGAATACAGGCGTGATTTTTATGTATGTATGTATTTTTTACGATTCAGCTGTCGATTTTGATGTCGTTTTCAATTGTTTGTTAGAGTTCCTGTATTTCTATCAAATAACTAAAAAAAATTGTATCAAAATGTTCGCCCATTTTTACAGGAAAGTGTCCAGAAACGACGGTTGTAACGCTAGAATAGTCGCCCAATTTTCGTTCCCACAGATAATCCACGCCGAAATAGTCGTGTACTCATACCACTACCTGCTCGACCCGAAGATAGCCGAAGTGGTGTCGAAGGAGCTCCAGAAAGAGGCCGTCGTCGTGTTCGACGAGGCCCACAACATTGACAACGTCTGCATCGACTCGCTCAGCGTCAAGATCACAAGGCGGACTATTGATAAAAGCATCAATGCGCTGTCCAGCTTGGAGAAGACTGTGGCCCAGTAAGTTACTGTTTCATTTTTAATACAAGCTTTTTTTGCTGACTGTACTTTTTGTTAACTGTACTTGTATTGTCACCCGAACTACGTTTGCATGCCAAATTTCAAGTCGATGCCATTAACCCCGAAGATCATGTTTTTCGAGCTGATCGTTCCGTTGTGGTGTAGGATCCGCGAAGAGGACGCGGCGCGACTGACGGCGGAGTACGAACAGATGGTGGAAGGGCTGAGGGAGGCGCAGGTCGCCCGGGAGACCGACATGATACTGGGGAACCCGATACTGCCTGACGAAGTGCTCAACGGTAAGATTAGCCTGACACATCATCAGGCGCGGCTAACAGCGGAGTGCAAACAGATGGTGGAAGGACTGAGGGAGGCGCAGGTCGCCCGGGAGACCGACATGATACTGGGGAACCCGATACTGCCTGACGAAGTGCTCAACGGTAAGATTAGCCTGACACATAATCAGGCGCGGCTAACAGCGGAGTGCAAACAGATGTGGAAGGACTGAGGAGGCGCAGGTCGCCCGGGAGACCGACATGATACTGGGAACCCGATACTGCCTGACGAAGTGCTCAACGGTAAGATTAGCCTGACACATCATCAGGCGCGGCTAACAGCGGAGTGCAAACAGATGGTGGAAGGACTGAGGGAGGCGCAGGTCGCCCGGGAGACCGACATGATACTGGGGAACCCGATACTGCCTGACGAAGTGCTCAACGGTAAGATTAGCCTGACACATCATCAGGCGCGGCTAACAGCGGAGTGCAAACAGATGGTGGAAGACTGAGGGAGGCGCAGGTCGCCCGGGAGACCGACATGATACTGGGGAACCCGATACTGCCTGACGAAGTGCTCAACGGTAAGATTAGCCTGACACATCATCAGGCGCGGCTAACAGCGGAGTGCAAACAGATGGTAGAAGACTGAGGGAGGCGCAGGTCGCCGGGAGACCGACATGATACTGGGAACCCGATACTGCCTGACGAAGTGCTCAACGGTAAGATTAGCCTGACACATTATCAGGCGCGGCTAACAGCGGAGTGCAAACAGATGGTGGAAGGACTGAGGGAGGCGCAGGTCGCCCGGGAGACCGACATGATACTGGGGAACCCGATACTGCCTGACGAAGTGCTCAACGGTAAGATTAGCCTGACACATCATCAGGCGCGGCTAACAGCGGAGTGCGAACACTTGTCAAGGGATTGAGGGAGGATTTTTTTTACATAAAACTGATCGTGATTGACTTCAATGTCACTTAGTCTAGCTAGAGACATCTACGCACCCGTATACAGGGTGGAAAGTTGTGATGGGGCAGCAATACTGGGTTATGACACTAACTTTAAAATCTTCCGTTTTTAGTTGTCTACATACTGTTTAATTTTCTTTAAGCATAAAGGATTCATGTTCGTTAAAAAACAACATGAGAAAGTTTCACTTTGGGGTGACACTCTTTCTCGGCCCGAATAACACCGACATGGAAATACCGGCCCTGTTTTTTGGGTACACGCCCATAGAAACTGACAGGAGCTTCTATGGGCGTGTACACGAAAAACTGGGTCGGTATTTCCATGACGGTGTTATCCGGGCCGGGGAAGAGTGTCACCCTCACTTTGCAAATTAGTACCCTACGAACTGTATGGAAAAAGTTTTCTTGATTTGTGGGTGTTCTAGTACTCTAACCTTAGTTGGTCTCAAAGAGTGTTTTAATCCTTGATAGAAATGGGACCGATTGGAATTAAAAAAAAAATGACATCACTCTAAAAGTTAGTAAAGGTCTCCTAAGAGCATTTTCGCGTAGCAGCAAGGGATCTAGTAGCTGCCCTTGCTGTCCCATCTCAACTTTCCACCCTGTATAACTTAAATGAATGAAGACCATAATGTAATTTTGTTACTCACTTTTAGTTTTTAGTTACCTAATGAAATTTTTGTTGGAGAATATCTGGGATAATGACAATTTAATAAAATCTCGAAATAGTGAATATTACGCAAAAGTCTGCGCAGGAGGCGACACAAGCACAAACCCACATGACACCGTCAGTTCTTTTTATAGTTTGTCGCCATGACGGATCATAACATAAAATATAACAAAAATAACTTGCATGATATTCACGTTGACAGTAACGATAGAGCTGTTTCCAAAGAAATATTTAGATATAGAAATAGCATGATGTTATGTACGGCATCTTACGGACATTAAAAAGACATTCCGTTAAAAAAACTGTTTGCGGTTTGTGCTTGTGCTGCATTCTAACGGCTGGAAATGGCAGTAATATTCCCTATTTCAGTTCTATTTAAAAAAATAATGGTTCACACGACCAAAGCCACTGGTAAAGCCTAGTGTGGTTATACAAGAAAATAGGATGTGAGTGTAAATAGTTATTTGTGTCACAAGGGAGCAAAATGGTGTATTTACGGCGAGGGCGTACATTGAATCCAGAATGTAGCGAAGGATTATAAATAAGAATCCTGAGCGTAATGAGGGATTCAAGTGTTAACGCCCAAGATGAAAATAATTTTGCTCCTGAGTGGCTCATACAATTTTTCACACCGAGCATTAATAAACTTGAAAAAAATATTTCTAAATATTATTAAAGAACAACCAGCATAAAAAATGGCGTGGCTTTACAATTATCAACTTCAAAAAATGGCATTTGCAATAAAACACTTAGAAAAGCTTTGAACAGAAAAGTTGCACTTTGCTCCCTCTCGCCAGGGAGGAAAAGTTACTTTTCTGAAGGAGAGGTCTGAAAAGTTAATTATATTCGTGTCTGTTCGTGTTGCAGAGGTGGTCCCGGGCAACATCCGCAACGCGGAGCACTTCCTGGGGTTCATGCGGCGCTTCATCGAATACCTCAAGACGAGGCTGCGCGCGCAACACGTCGTGCAGGAGTCCCCCGCCGGTAACACTCTTTTCTCAAAAATGTCCATAAAAGTTGACATTATTCTTTACATATCAGAAGGTGAAGTGCATAGTTTATGGTCAGCGAAAAATTAAAAAGTTAAAAAGATTGCAGGCGCGCTAGCTCCACAATAATGAATTAGCGCGCCTGCAATCAGTCACTTTTTTTTTTAGTTAAAAAGGCCATGGAAATGTTGGCACAAGTCTATACAGCAAGTCTAATGGCCGGTATCAGATATTTTGTGAACTCCGGACTTTTTCTATTGGGTCTGAAATAGCTTGTGGTGTTTTCGGTGGAAAAATACACCTGCAGTTTATTTTTAATTAAAAAAGGCGGGAAAGCATAAGAAAAATATTGGAATAAATTAAATTTTATAATATATTTCGAGAAAGTTTATTCTATTTAGAATTATTCACCATTTTGAGAAAAGCTTTATATTAGTCTCGGCTGGAATAGCAATTGCTGGCTTCGTATTAGTTAAACGGACTCGCAAGCTCGTCCGTTTAATACTCATACTCAGCCAGCAATTGCCTACTTCCAGGCCACGACAATAATCTACTATTAACTTAAGAGTTACATTCTTGTCGGTGGAGCATCTTCCACTCATAAATAAATATCACGGGACTATTCACATCAATTGATCTATTCCCAAAGCAAGCTTAGCAAAGCTTGTGTTATGGGTACTAAGCAACGGATAAATATAATTATATAGATATAAATACATATTAAACACCCAAGACCCGAGAACAAATATTCGTATTTTTCATACAAATATCTGCTTCGTAGTCAGGTTCTCTAACCAGTAGGCCATCTGGTCGTCATGTCCTCATCCCTTCTATGAACCATCCTCTTGACTTCTTGGTACGACGCGACGCCGACTCTCTCCCTTAACCCTTACAAAGTTAGAGGCGATTTAGCGACCACATTTTATTTTTATTTTATTTACTTATTTATTTTAGGGATGATAAACAATTGTACATAATATATTACAGTGTAAGTTAAGAAGTAAGTTAAGACCACATGCGTTGAGTTGGAAATTCAATGTTATTGTGTAAGTTATAAGTTACAATATCCATTTGTAATTATTGAAAATATTAATACTATAATTATTTAAAAACATCCTTTGTCAGGTATGTATTCGATAGCTGCTTTTGATTCTGTGGTAGTATGCTCCAATAAATGGGGTCTTACTCGTATTAAGGGTCCCACTGAGCGCATCCCAGATGCCAAAGGATTTAGACACACACACACACATCTTACACACATTAGTTTTTATTTGATTTTAATTAATTTTTCGTTATTTTAAAAAGGTTTTCAAAATAGCATTTCGATAATATTGGCACCCAAATGTATATTAACATACCTACAACATGATAACACCAGACATCTGAAGGTCGGAGGCCTGGTGACCTGACTGACACACACGGCCCTCCTAGTGCGGGCACCAGTCTCCTCCACGCGAGTCTTTGTCTTTTGTGATTTTATTGGGACTGTTATTTGTAATTACCTACTTCATCATCATCATCCCAGCCTATATACGTCCCACTGCTGGGCACAGGCCTCCTCTCAGAACAAGAGGGCTTGGCCATATTCCACGCGGCCCAGTGCGGATTGGGAACTTCACACGCACCATTGAATTGCTTCGCAGGTTTGTGCAGGTTCCTCACGATGTTTTCCTTCACCGCAAAGGCGTGGTAAATTTCAAATGTAATTCCGCACATGAATTTCGAAAAACTCAGAGGTGCGAGCCGGGGTTTGAACCCACGACCCTCTGTTTGAGAGGCGATAGGTCAAACCACTAGGCCACCACGGCTTATATACCTACTACCTAATTACCTACTTGGTGGTGGAGAAAACAATAAAGGATTATTATTATTATATTATTTAGAACGTCTATGCAATACTAATGTCACAGTTTTTACCAAAATCTTATTTTGGTCAGGTTTCCTAAAAGACGTGGCGTCCCGCGTGTGCATCGAACGCAAGCCGCTCCGCTTCTGCGCGTCGCGGCTGTCCTCCCTCCTCCGCACGCTGGAGGTCGCCGACCCCGCTCAGCTGGGCGCGCTCACGCTTGTCGCTCACCTCGCCACTCTCGTCGCCACCTACACCAAAGGGTTCATCGTGATCATAGAGCCCTTTGATGATAAGACGCCGACGGTGTCTAACCCGATATTGCATTTTTCGTAAGTACTTATTTATTAGCTATCAGGACGCGGTCACCCG
>NC_133492.1:2643451-2793318 GCF_025370935.1 Choristoneura fumiferana
ATCCCGATCTCGTGGGAGTAATGGAAGAAAATGTAGCCTATGTTATTCTAGAAGACCAGGTATCTCCATACCAAATGTCTTATTTGCCGTACAGCTGTTTTAGCGTGAAGGAGTAACAAACACACGCCCTTTCGCATTTATAATCAGTGAGATTCTTCCGACGATGCTAGCAGAAAACCAGCGTTTGGGTGTTTAACACTTCAGCATTATGCTGAGCCAGCTTCCGATTCGCAACCGCAATGACACATTTTTTCCTTCGTGTTGTCTATTTGTAACAATAATGTGTCTTGTGTTGTCATGAATATATGTATTTTCTTTATTTCTTTCTTTTCTTTCATATTCTAAATACTACGCCTAATCTAAAAACCTCCTCTCCTACACACTTTCTTTCGAATATTCAAGAAACAGCCATCATATTTCACTTAAAGCAATTTCTACGGTACGTAAAATATGCTAAACACGCTAAGAAGTGACAGCTAGACCAATAAAATTTCACAAATCGATTTACCTACTTTACCACAAAGCATCCATGTCTCCGAGCAAGCCCAGAACAAACGGCGTCGTCCAACGCACCGCTAACTCTATTCCGGCCGGGGCAATACAGCCGGACCCTTTTTATCAATCCCTATTTACTCAAGATTAAGCCTTGCGGGACCCCGTTTGTTCACCTGTGTCTTCGCAGACAGTATTTTATTTATTTTGGGATGCAACTGTAAATAAATAAAAGTCCGAACTCATTTAAGGGCTTGATGGATTGTGAGGTGGATCGGAAAAAGCTATTGGGTCTGTTTGCTGGAGGGTTGAGTTAATTTTGGCGAATTAGTTGGCTCGCTCTTTTTGTATTAATAGGACGAAGAAAAGATGCTGGCTTTTTGGAAGAGTTTTGTTTGCTGTGGTTTAGAACAAAGTTATTACTTTTTGTATGACAAAACGAAGTAATTGAGGACTCTAGCTACACTAACGTACATTGGCTGGTCTGTCATTATAATATAACAAAGTAAAAATGAAAGAATACCTATCTGATAATACCTATTTGGTCACAGGGGACAAAAAGAGAAGCTGGCTCAGCACAAAGTTACGAATTGTGTCGCAACGCTGATATCCTGTCAGAACCATGGCTTAAAGGGCATCTAAAACTAAACTCAATCCAATATCAAAATTGACTACACGGGAAGGAAAAACGGACCATAACAAACACAAAATTATGCATCTATCTTTACCACGACTGCATTTAAAGTTCTTAAGTTTGTCTTCGTGATTTGCCTGCATAGCAAAATTTCACTTGTGTTACGGACAAGAAAATTACTATTTACCGCTCTCTTTGTATTCAAACCGCTTGTTGCAATAATGTTAATGCCTTGCTGCAATAATGATAATGGAGACCTCACTCCGCAATCAAATATTATCATAGAATGGATTGGATACACGTCCAACGGGGAACAGTTTTTAACCTCCGACCTTTACGACGCAAAAAGAGGGGTGTTATGCTGCTATGCTATGCTGTTATGATGCTGTCTGTGGCACCGTAGCTATTAAAATGGTGAACCGATTTTTATGCGGTTTCTTTTAATTTGAAAGCAGGTTTCTTGGCGATAGTTTTAGTCATGTTTCATCAAAATCGGTTTAGCCGTTTTTGAAATATTGAACTTTCAACTGACAAAGTCGGGGGTTTTCCAACTTTTTGGTGGTTTGGTTATTTATTGTCATAATATGGCTTATCACAATTAAGACATAAATAATCATTTGTACTGATTACAACTTAAAAGTTGAAAACTTCATGTTTAAGGATCCCAAGCTAGCTCCTTAACAACTTTCATCGAAATCAGTTCAGCGGTTTAAACATGAACAGGTAACAGACAGACCGACAGAGCTGCTTTCGCACTTATAGTATTAGTACGCTCAAAGAACAGATAACCTTTGGGGGAGAAAAGTCCTCCAGTATGGGGACCACGAACCGGACAACGAGACGTTGGCAGGTCTCCTCCTTAGCCGACTGATGGCATCGCGAGAATTGCGGGTAATCGCTAGATGCAAGAGGTCGTTCATTATGATGTTCTACGGGGGAGGCCTTTGTTTAATAGTGGACGGCTTCCGGCTATAGATGATGTTAGTAAGAGGCTAAGGATTCGTTCGAAGAGTTCGGTAAAGAGCTATCGTTTATTGTATTCTATACCTATTTAAGACAACTAGCTTTTGCGCGCGGTTTCGCCCGCGTGTTATTCGATTATCGCGCGCTGTTTCCTCAGGAACTGTGCATTTTTCCCGGATAAAAAGGAGCCTATGCCACTCTCTGGCCCATAAACTATCTCTATGCCAAAAATCCGTCGATCCGTCGCACATACAAACACACACTTTCGCATTTATAATATTAAGTAAGTATAGTATGGATGTTTACAGCTCTTCTACCATTTCAAGTGTGCTTTAATTCGTTTCTATCACAATAGTTTTCTGCAAATAAATTCTTAGTCCCGGAGTTCGTCACGGTACACGGGAGAGTTAAACAGCAGTTCGGATCGAGTCAGCTTCCCTCGGGAGACGGACGTCGGGCAATACTTTAGTGAGTGTACAGGAGTCGGAGCTCGGTAGTCACTTGGCTTTGTAAATATCTCTGGAGTGCTTAGTTGTCTGTGTTGCCATAGAAAGGCTTGGTTGCCTAGTTTGAGCTATGACCTCTCAGGCAAGGGTCGTGGGTTCAAACGCGGACAGTTAAATATACGAAATTACATTGTAAATATCATTGAAGCAATTTAATGGTGTAGGTATGTGAATTTCGCAATAAAAGGACCATGCGTCAAAAAGGACCAGAAATGATGATTATGATTATGATTAACTGACATTGTATACCTTAGGCTGCTATTTACTCTTAAACTACTAATAATTCTCAAGCAAACTTAACCATTATAGTTTTCCGTGAAAGTTTGATATACTTATACCATCCTGAATTTTTTCAAATTTTTCCACCCACCGGTTTAGATTTTAGAGGGGGGGGGGGCGCTCGATTTTGATAAAAAATTTCACTTTAAAGTTGAATATTTCGCAAAAAAATCAATGAATCGTAAAATCGTCGTGGCAAACCCCTAATGGTTTTAAAATACCTATCCAACGATACCCCTTACTATAGGGTTGGATGAGAAAAAAATCACCCCCACTTTACGTCTATGGGAGGTACCCTAAAAAAAAATATTTTTTTATTTTTTATTGTATCATTTTGTCGGCACAGTTTACATAATTATGTATCCGTGCAAAATTACAGCTTTCTAGCATTGATAGTCCCTGAGCAAAGCCGCGGACGGACGGACAGACAGACAGACAGACATGGCGAAACTATAAGGGTTCCGTTTTTGCCATTTTGGCTCCGGAACCTTAAAAAACAGTATCTCATAGATATTTACTCTGAATAAAACTTGAATATCTCAGCTTTGCAATGGAATTGAACTTGGTGCCCGTAGAATGAAATGAAGTAGGTACACGTAAAGACTTATTTAATGACATAATTCTCAGCTCTGTTGGTTTTTGGTACACTCCCATACAAAGTTACCCATGGTCCTTTGTAGGCCCGACCCCTGTCATTTTGAGAGGAAATTATTGAAGTTATGGCGCTTGTTGGATGACGACATCGAGTGAAAAACAACAGGATTTTTGAGAATTCTAATGGGATGGAAATATAGTAAAATCTCGAAATTTCATTTTGGCTGCCAGTTTTAATGTATTAAAGGATAAAAGCTAGTAGACATTAATTGATAAAGAAAACATGCTCCGTGAAAACTTTGCTTTACTTTTTCACGGGGAACGCGAAGAAAAATAAAGAACATAAAACCTCAAGCTATCTCTTGTCACATTGGATATTTGCTAAGCAAAATGTGTTGCCAATATGCAGTATACCCATCAAGGCTCGACGCGGCCGTAAACTGGGATACGCATACCAGGCTATACGACTGGTATACCAGGCTATAAGACTGGTATGCCCAGATATAGGTGGGTATACTCGCGTGATACGTTTTGGTTTATCCGGTGATTCTTGGCGCGTTTCCATTTTGAGCGGAGATACGGGGAAACGATGACGAGATAGTAAAAGAAGAAATTAATGAAAAAAAATGGGGTAGAATGGAAGGATTTTATAAAATGATATGGTGTGCATGCGGTACAATTCAATAAAGTTTTTAGGTTACGATCTTTCATTTCTTCAATATACAGGGTGTAACATTCATATCGGTCAGTATGAGAAAGTCTGAAACTATAATGCATACGAAGATCCGTTCTTAGGAACCATGTCATCGATTTTAATAACAAGAAAAACTGCATCCATACATTTTCAAAAACTTGTACTCAGCTCGAGAATCGAACCCGGATGTTTTGAAAAATAAAACTTACATTATTAAAGAATATGAAATACCTACAATGCATTTTGTTCATTCTAGACATCGTACTTCGTAGTAACATTTATTGCTTATGACCTGCACTACTGATATTCAAAATGACCGAGTTCGATTCCCGAACTGAGTAAGTTATTTTTTTGTAAATGTATGAATGCAGTTTTTCTTCTTATTAAAATCTTAAGAACAGATCTTCGTATGTCTTACAGTTTCAGACTTTCCCATAAGGCTTGTTCGGACTAGGCTAGTATTTTAGTCTAGTAGCGAGTAATTTAGTAGCTAAACTATTCGCTACTGCCTAAAAATCGTTCGCATTACAGTCGAGTATTAAAGTGGTTTCCTCGCTCCAGCGAAACGACATTTTCACGCCAACTAATGAACTCGAGTAAATCGACAGGTTCGGACTTGTTTAGCCGGCGGCCGAGTAAGCACGGACGCGTGGTGGGGGGTGCTACTCACTACTAAACTACTAAAAAAAATAGAATAAAATGGATTGACTCGACTAAGTTACTTACTAATCTGCTCGACTAATTATTTGGTGTTCAGACACGTTTAGCTACTAAATTACTCGCTACTAGACTAAAATACTAGCCTAGTCCGAACAAGCCTATACTGACAGATATAAATGTTTCCTGTATATGCGACAGGAAAATGATAACGGACTCGTACTACCCACGAACTATTAGGTTTGAAAAAGTGTGTTATTGACGTTATTGTTATGGGAAAATCGATGGGTTATCAGTTTGTTACTTATAAGGAGTGAGCGTATACAACGGCGCAGGAACTCATCGTAGCCTATATACGTCTCACTGTTGGCACAGATCTCCTCTCAGAATGAGATGGCTTGGGCCGTAACAGTAATATGTTGTTACAAGAAGGTTACAAGTTATTTTATATTCATGCAATGGGACACATAACAGGCTATTCAATACTAATAATAATTATCTATATTACACGCAGGCGCTAGTATTATTTCACGAAAAACTTTTTCACGAACGACTTTATCACGAAAACTTTATCACGAAAAACTTTATCACGAATAGACTTTACCACTAAAGACTTTTTCACGAAAACTTTACCACTAAAGACTTTATCACGAAAACTTAATCACGAACAGACTATATCACGAAAAGACTTTACCACGAACAGACTATATCACGAAAAAACTTTACCACGAAAACTTAATCACGAACAGACTATATCACGAAAAGACTTTACCACGAATAGACTTTATCACGAAAAATGTTTGAAACTTCTTCACGCTGAAACGGCTGGAGGATTTAGATGAAATTTGGCAAAAAGTTAGTTTATAATTTGGATTAAAACATAGGATACTTTTTATCCCGATATTCCCACGGGATAGGGATAAAATTTTGAAATAACAACCGCTAGGCTTAGATACATGAAATTTGGTATGTAGATAGTTGGACGTCTGGAATAACACGAAGATAACTTTTTGACCCGATATTCCCACGGGATATCCAGGGATAAAATCTCGAAATAACAACCACTGGGCTTAGAGCCATGAAATTTGGTATGTAGGTAGCTGGACCTCTGGAATAACACATAGGTTATTTTTCACTCCGATATTCCCACGGGATAGGGATAAAATTTCGAAATAACAACCGCTAGGCTTAGATACATGAAACTTGGTATGTAGATAGTTGGACGTCTGGAATAACACGTAGATAACTTTTTGACCCGATATTCCCACGGGATACCCAGGGATAAAATCTCAAAAAACCACCACTGGGCTTAGAGCCATGAAATTTGGTATGTAGGTAGCTGGACCTCTGGAATAACACATAGGTTATTTTTCACTCCGATATTCCCACGGGATAGGGATAAAATTTCGAAATAACAACCGCTAGGCTTAGATACATGAAACTTGGTATGTAGATAGTTGGACGTCTGGAATAACACGTAGATAACTTTTTGACCCGATATTCCCACGGGATACCCAGGGATAAAATCTCAAAAAACCACCACTGGGCTTAGAGCCATGAAATTTGGTATGTAGGTAGCTGGACCTCTGGAATAACACATAGGTTATTTTTCACTCCGATATTCCCACGGGATAGGGATAAAAAATTCAAATAACAACCGCCAGGCTTAGATACATGAAATTTGGTATGTAGATAGTTGGACGTCTGGAATAACAAATAGATAACTTTTTGACCCGATTTTCCCACGGGATACCCAGGGATAAAATCCCAAAATAACAACCGCTGGGCGAAGAGCCCTGAAATTTAGTATGTAGGTAGGTGGACCTCTGGAATAAGTTACTTTTTATCCCGATATTCCCACGGGATAGGGATAAAATCTTCAATCATCAAACATACAAACACACACACTTTCACATTTATAATATTAGTATGGACTTATATGTGGCTGTTTATCTCACGCCTATATTCATTTTAGACGTGTATTATTATATTGTACGATATATGTATGTTTAGGTGTTTTTTTGTTGCGTTTTAATATTTTGAAATAAGGTTGCCTTGAAGAGACCGCTCTTAAGCGATAAGACTGCCTATTGCTTTTTTCTCTCATTGTACCTGTTTTCTGTATAGCTTACTATTTCTGGTGTACAATAAAGAGTAATTGTATTGTATAGGTAGGTGAGTTAAAATTAGTTTGAAATTAGTTAAAAAAAAAACAGTGAATTAGCGCATAATTAGTAGCCAGTACCAGAGACAATAGACTTTTAAATCAGCCCTAAAAAGCGCCTTCGTTATTTGTTTGTGAAATTATAATGTGCAGATTAAAGTACCTACACGAGTAGAAAAAACGTATTAGAAGTTTACAAAGTAGGTAGGCTTTACAAGTTAACTCGTTAACTTGTAAAGCCTACCTACTTTGCTGATCTTTCCATCCGCCTGCAAAAACACGCATTTTTTTTTAAGTGAAAACAACGGTTTTTGAGACATCATTGCAGTTTTCCTATTGCCTTCTTCTTTTTTAGGGTTCCGTACCTAAAGGGTGCCAACGGGACCCTATTACTGAGACTCCGCTGTCTGTCTGTCTGTCGGCGGCCGAGTCGCCTAGCAACGGCTAGCTATGTCGTTTGAATATTTACCTACTTTTAGGTTTGCGATTTTAATGATGTTTTATAAAAGTTTCGATAGTACAAATAGTGAATGTCTAATTTATTCGTTTTTGTGCCAAATTTATGAACCACAAACCTCAATGAAGCCAACTTTAATAAAGCGCTCGTCAAATCCGCACTGTCATCACTATGTTTGCCTATTGTTTTTAACACTAGAAAAATCGAATCGCCCTTGACCAATTTTTGTTCTATATTTAGTTATGAATTGCTGTTTCGCAAATAAATTAATTTGAATTTGAAGATGAGCTCTGCTTGAGTTAGATGGATTTGTGTGATTTGTGTGTGTTCTTGCAGTATGAAGTTGGAGGAACTGCATGAACACACATTTCTTGCATAAACGTAGCTATCATAAAGGTTGCAGGTGATCAAAAGTAGGTAATTGTTTTAGTTCATCCGTTTTCTTTATGTAATACTTACATGTAATATCTAAATACATAATCCATACTAAATAGTGTTATTGACAACTTACATTGCGATTATTGATTAAAATTGCTTTTTTCTGTTACTAATCTATCTATTTCCTTTATTATCCGGGCTGCTATAAAAAAAAACCTAACATCGAAGGCTAAGGCGGGAGCTACGCTCCGCTTCGCTCCCGCCTTAGCCTTCTGAACCTAACCTATCCGAGTCGCTTCTGCTCCGAACCGTCTTGCTCGCTCGCTTCGCTCGCTCGTACAAATCAAGCAGCGCTTTCAGAAAGACCATCATTGCCAAGAAGAAGGCGCCGCAAGAAACTTGTGAAAACCGCATAATACATAAAAACTACAGTATTCAATTAAAGTAAAAATTACAAAATAATAATAGTAATAATACAGAGATGTATGGGGTCCATTAGTTACAAATCTATCCCGTGGGATTGTCCGGATAGATACTAGCGTATGTGTTATTCTAGACATCCAGCTACCTTCATACCAAATTCATGGTTCTAAGCCCAGCGGTTGTTATTTCGAAATTTTAACCCTATCCCGTGGGAATATCGGAATAAAAAGTATTCTATGTTTTAAACCAGATTATAAACTAACTTTTTGCCAAATTTCATCCAAATCCCTCAAGCCGTTTCAGCGTGAAGAAGTTTCAAACATTTTTCGTGATAAAGTCTATTCGTGGTAAAGTCTTTTCGTGATATAGTCTGTTCGTGATAAAGTCTATTCGTGATATAGTTTTCGTGGTAAAGTTTTTTCGTGATAAAGTCTATTCGTGATATAGTCTATTCGTGATTTAGTTTTCGTGATAAAGTCGTTAGTGAAAAAGTTTTCGTGAAATAGTTTTCGTGATATGGTCTTTTCGTGATAAAGTTCATTCGTGATAAAGTTTTTTCGTGATAAAGTCGTTCGTGAAAAAGTTTTCGTGAAAAAGTTTTTCGTGATTAAGTACTGACACGTTACACGCAGATGTGACTATTAACAAAAATATCGTATTTCCCTGTAACTTTTCATTAATTATTACCGGTGAAATTAGCAGGCCACGTTCATTACGAGTTACGAACCCCTAGTTTTATCAACATTCTAGGAACAGTACAACTAAATACCTCACAAACTAGAAATAAATAAATAAATAAATATTATGGGACACTTGACACCAATTGACCTAGTCCCAAACTTAGCAAAGCTTGTACTATGGACACTAGGTAACAGATAAACATACTTATATAGATAAATACATACTTAAACAATAAAAAGGATTAGGAAGGATTTTTCGTAGCTCACAAAAGAAAGAAAGAAATAAGACGTTTATTCACTTATTACAACAGAAGACACAAAAATACAACAAAGTTTACACAATTACACACAAACAGACCAAAAAAAAATACACACTTTGTGTCCCCGTAAAAGCGAAACGTTCGCTGACTCAGCATTACGCTGAGGCGTTAAACGCCTGCAGCGCTGATTCTCCGCCAGAACTGTCAGTGACTCACGGAAAGTTTTATCGTCAGTGGACAATGCGAACGCGACACAAGTCGAGACAATGTGGCGACAACTACGGTACACACATCACATCTGTCGTCGTTGGCGTGTCTTAAGTATTAGTAATAGTGAGATACCGAGAAGCGTCGGTTCATCATCATATCGGCCTATTTACGTGCCGTTACAGGGCACAGGCCTCCTCTCAGAATTAGAGGGATTGGGGCATAGTTAAAAATCCTCCTTCCTTCCTGCCTTCGTGCTGTCTTTTTGAATAATATTATTGGGTCTTGTATTGTTGTGAATAAATATAATTATAATCTCTTTCTCTCCTTTTTCTTTAGTTCCCACGCGGCTCCAGGGCGGAACGAGAACTTTCCACACAACTTCTTCTCACGATGTTTTCCGTCACCGTATATATACTACACTGTAGTAAATTTTAAATTTAATTTCGCCCATAAGCGGAGCGAGCCCAGGTTTGAACCCGCGACCCTCTACTTTAGAGGGCACACATGTCAAACCACTAAGATACCCTAGCTTTGGCTTTAGTTTTGGTTTCTCTACTTATAATGTCAGATTAAATTTATTGGTATTGGAATTCCGAACTTTGTTTTTACACTGTGCTTTTCACTTCGATGGCGAGGAAATGAAATAGCAACAGTAGAAGCAATTGTTCACCTACTATGAACCTTTTATTGTTAACACATTACTATTATAATTATAAATGTTTAGTTTATTTGATCTATTTCGATTGATTTGATTGTTTTTTTTATATCAATTAAAAAATATTAAAAAAACACGTAGAAACTTCTTTGTGGCTGTTTACACCTGATTGCTTGGTCTTAGACGAAGATTGTACTGTATGCACTAGAGCATAAAAAGTCATTTTATGTCGCCTAGATCCAGCATAAACACGAAATTTACGAGCATGAGAAGTGAAAAAGCATTTTGTAATGGTGTAGATTAAAAGTGTCGTCGTGGTAAATTTTGTTTTGTTTGTATGTGGATGACATTTTTCGAAACTACTTTTTTTGGTGCCATCAGCCAAATAAGTGGTCTATCAATTTTGAAACAAGTTCCTATCAAATTAATATGTCGCTAAAGTCGAACTTTCAAGTTGACAGACACGTCTATTGGCATTATTGTTTTATGACGTGCAAACGATTATCAACCTTAGGGTGGTAGACCACATATTTGGCTGATGGTACCATAAACGAGACTCACGACACACGAGTAATATTTACCTCGACGTTTCGACCACATTGCAGTGGCCTTGACCACGAGTAGACTAAAGTGTGGGTGCCAGTCTGCTTAGCAGCGCGAGTCCTTCGAACTACCCGCGCTTGATCACGAATAGTACCGGCACTCGTCGGTGTTAGTGTGTCGGTGTGATGGGATGACAATTAAAAATGACCAAGTGCGGGTAGTTCGAGATACGAGTGCCGGTACTATTATTACTAATTAGGACATTTCTAGAAATAGCCACGAGGAAGTTAGTCATGAAAAACCCTTAGTTTAACTTAATTGAAGTAAAGAGAAACGGCAACATTGCCATAGTTGGCAAAGTTACCAGTGGCACCGCGTGTCGAAGTTTAGAACTCCCGTTGGTTATCGGTGAAGACAGCGTAATGCATTGCAATGGTGTCACTCTAAGCTATGAATAACTTAGTGACTAGTTTCGCAAACTTTGCCCGGACTGGACAAGCCAAAGGTACGGAGCTTGGCTTACAATGCCCGCATATTGCTGCTAGGGTTACCAACTTGAAATATTCAGTCACTCATAGTCCCTGATAAGGTATGGAGGCCTAGGGGTTTGACCTATGGCCTTCTAAGTAGAGGGTCGAGTATCGAACCCAGATTTGCAGCACTGAGATTTTCGGAATTTATGTAGGTACGGACTTAGACTTGAGATTATATGAATTTGCCTGCATACACCTGTTGAAGCAAAAAAATGGTAACTCAAATACAAACTAACATATTTTTCACATAAATATCTGCCCCCACCGGGGTTTGAACCCGGGACATCAAGCTTCCTAAGAAGTAAGGTTCTCTAAATACTAGGTACACTATCTGATCATAAAACAATGCCTTTTTATTTGATTCCTATTTTTACTTGATCTCATTATTTCGGTTTATTATGTTGGTAGCGGTATTTCCCACTTTCGCACACAGAAATTTCGTAAAATTTGGTCCCTTCTTGTATCTTTACTTCGAATATTATTGTTTCGTCGACTATTTACTTGAATGAAACTAATTATTAGAAAAACAATACAATGAATTTTGTAATCAAATTTTTTACTTAACAAACTTGTCAAATTTGTAGAATTATTTTTAACAAATAAATATTGTTTGTTCCGTATAATTCGTTAGAATAGGGTAGAAATCGCTACCAAATAGTAGATTAGGTTAGAACAGTGCCCCCGAGAGAATCCTTGCTACCAGAAAATTAGGTTAGGTTAGAACTGTGACCTCAGCAAAAAACGAATTAAATGTTTTTTTTTGGGTTTTCTAGCTAAATAATATGAGGATAACGAATATTTGATTTGTTATTCTATCATATGAATATGTAAAAAATAAATTTAATTTGTAAAAAAATCGTTGATTTAAATTTCTTCAAAGTAAGTGTTCTGCATCTGCGTACCTATTGATTATTCTATGAAACGATATTATGAGAATATGTATCTGTAAAACGAAATTCTATTAAAAAGTTGTCTGTAAAACAACGTACAACCGTTGGTAGCCCTGATGCAGCTAGACGTCGAATACAGTTTGGTTTAATATGAATTGGAATCCAAGTAAGTCACTGGAAGAACGAATAAAGATATTCAACCGACACTTTAATTGATATAGGTACTTATAGCAGAATATAATCTTGCAAGTTGAATTTGACCCACTTCCAGTGGTCGGTTTGGCTTGAAATTTGGCTTAGGTACTTATGTAAATTTGGTGACAACGCAATAATCTGGTAAGAAGTCACATCCTGGTGGTCCAGCCAGGATCGTCTCTGCACGACGGAACTCCTCAACGGTTTGGTACGGAAATATGTAGTTTGGATGACAATGCAAGTATAGTCAACAAAAAGTGTAGTCAGCAAAAAAGATAGTATTAAAAATGAAATTTTTAACAAAAACTTTTTCCATACAAATCGCTAGAGAACTTATAACCTTTACTTGCAGTTTTTTAAAAACTCGAACATTAAAATGAATGTAGCTCTTATTCCAATTTATAACAAGAGTCTTGATGATGATGATGTGATCCTGGTATCCCTCACTAGGGACATAGGGCTCAACAACAAGACAACAAACCAACAACAAGAACATCAACAACAACAAGAGTCTTAAAACCTTTAAATTTGTGTATGTCTCTTAACGTTGGCAACCAGTATATTAGTGATCTGTTTGCGAAATATTCAACTTTAAAGTGCAAATTTTCAAAGAAACCGAGCATCCCCACCCTCTAAAATCTAAACTGTTGGGAGGAAACATTTTGGAAAATTCAGAATGCTAGTAAATATATTAAATTTACAAAGAAAATTATAGCGGCTAAGATTATTAGATATTAGTAGGTAGTTTAAGTAAATAGCAGCCTAAGGTATAAAATATACCTAAACTTGGATGATTCCGTACACAATACGAAAACTTTAGAAACATTTGTTTTTTTCGTAATGGCTACGGAACCCTATTCTGGGCGTGTCCGACATGCTCTTGGCCGGTTTTAACTTTTTTTCGTTTGTTTGTTTGTTACCTCATCACGTCTAAACCACTGAACCGATTTAGATGAAATTCGGTATGCAGATAGTTTGAGTCCCGGGAAAGGACATGAGATAGTTTTTAACTCTGAAATTGCCTATTTCCCGCGGGATAGCGATAAACTAATTCTACCCGGACGGAGCCGTAGGCAGCAGCCAGTATTAAGTAAATAAATATTATTTATTTCATTAAATTTTCCTACATTACATTCATTTAACTTAGATGAGTAATTCCTGAAATAACTACCAAATTAAATGAATATTCCTCGCGCAAATAGTTCAGACTTTGTTCCATAATTGCCATAAATTTACTTGGCTACCAGGAAATCTATTTTCTAGCGAGTAAATATAAACTTGCCTATATAAATTAGGGCCAATCAACTATTTTACCGACACTTTGGGCGTCTCCTGCGTTACCAAAATTGTCTCTGGCGTTACCAAAAAAACGTACTTCCAACAAGATATTTCTCGGTTTGATAGTTTAAACATACGTAGGATGGCATGTATTCATGTACACCATCTATTAAATTACAGAAAAAACATGTTTACTTACAAAAATCTGCAATTGTTTGAAAAATGTCGCTGACAGATTAGTGTCGGTAAAAAAATTGATTGGCCCATTATCCAAGTATAACATATACGTTTAAATGTTTGTTACATAGTTTAATTCCTCGGCGGTATTTCGGAATCATCATCATCATCATCTATAGGTACATCTATTAAGTGATAGGTAATGATCACTCACATTTGAGTGTGGAGTTGAACTCCAGTGTGTTAAGACGTGTCCGCGCTGTGCACAGTGAAAAACCAGTGAAGTGAGACCCCTGTCTTACGACGTTTGCATCATTCGCCCGTGTCTGGTTTCACTGGACGCCCTAAGACGCTGACCAGTTATTAAGATCCTTCGCTTACGGCCGCGGTGCGGGCGACCAGTGTCTCGCACGACTGGTTATCGGCGCGTAAACAAATACCCACTAGTTTTGTTATTTACATACGCGTACAAATAAAAATAATAAATAAAATGACAAAAATTTGTGCTGCTTGCTGTAAAACAATGACAACTTCACAAAGCATCCAATGCACTAAATGCGAAAGTGGTTATCACCATGTTTGTGTCAATATACGCGACCCTCGCAAGCTTAGTGAAAACACAATAAAGGAGTGGGTGTGCCCCGTATGTCAGAGCAATATGCCTAAGAAAGGAAATTCAAATACTCCAGTTCGAGCGTCCACGCAATCTGACAACAACACAACTAGTAGCAATAGTGCAAATACAAATGTGACCTTGCGCCCCCAGAACCGCAAAGGTACCTCGCCCCTGGTGTCCCACGAAATCGGCTCAGACTCTGATGCAATAACATCACTATCAACTGAGGTCAAATTAATGCGGCAAGAAATGAGGAAAATGAGCGAACACATGGAAAATCTCACCAAGTCTTTCTCGCAGTGTAATGCGCGTTTAGATAATTATGAAAGTCGTTTCATCGCGCTCGCCAAGCGGATCCAGGTACTCGAAGATCGTGAAATAGGAAATGAAGTTCTTCGCCAAAAAGTTTCAGAGCTAGAAGAGCAACTCAACACACAAATACAAACTCGACTGAGCAACGAAATTGAAATCGCAGGTGTAAACGAATGCCCTAATGAGAGTAAAATGCACATAGTACTTACCGCTGCTCAGAAGATAGGATTACCATTATCAGAGGACGACATTGACCACGTGACCAGGGCTGGTCCTAAAGGGTCATCAAGTGGGGACAGCAGGCCTCGGCCATTGGTGGTCAAATTTGTGAGACGTGCCAAGAGAAACGATTTCCTGAAAGCAGCAAAGAGCAGACACAATGTGACCTCTGCATCAATCAATGTAGACGGCCCCTCGAGGAAGTTGTACTTCAACGAGAGATTGACAAAGGCAAACCGCTTGTTATTTCGTGAGGCAAGGGAGTGGTCAAAAAACGCCGGTTTCAAGTACTGCTGGACAAGAAATGGGATCATCCTCATACGCAAGAAGCCCGGTTGCCCGGAATATGTCATCAGGAGTGCTGCTGATCTTGACAGATTCCACAACACAATCAGTCCAGATGAGCCCGAGAACGCCGAGCAGCCCGCGGTTCCCAGCACGCCTCAGGGCCAGGAGTGAGCTGAGACTAAGAAGGCCTTCAGCGTATTGTTTCTCTCTGTCATGCAGAATCCTTCTGCATCTGTGCTCACTTAGCCTAATTGTATACCACACACTACACACATTTGACACACAAAATGTAGTTTCTCATAAACACTTTAATACTCTGCACTCTAAACACTTACATTGTACTCGACCTACAACAATGAGGTTCCCCATGGCAGTAAAAAGTCACGTGATTAAATGTCTAGTTAATGTGCTTCAGAAATTTATGACTACCCTTCTTTTTCAAAAGTATTGCTACTTTATCAATTACGAAGATGGCATTACATGATCTTACAAATGGGTTGGACCAATCCTTTGCCATTGAATGTCATAAATTAAACAATTTAGATCAATTTAAGACTATTTTTACCACACAGTACAAATTTAAAGTCCTAACAACAAATATACGAAGCTTGCAACGCAACTTTGATGCTTTTGTAGTAGCCTTAAAGCGTGTAGATATTGACGTTGATGCCATAATACTCACGGAGTGCTGGTTGAGAGATGGATCGGTGATTGACCAACTTCCGGGATATACCTCGTTTCATACTTCTAAATTTATAAATAAGAGTGGTGGGGTTGTTGTTTATATAAAAGACAATCTTCAGGCCACAGCTGTAGAGTCACCATTAGAGGATGCTAACTGTCTCTCAGTAACTATCTCTGACCAAATAGTGCTGCATGGAATATATCGATCTCCCTCAGTTACAAACCTTGAAAAGTTTTTAAATTCTTTAGACCACTTATTGTGCCAAAGTAAAGATAATCACCATGTGGTATTGGCCGGAGATATAAATATCGATCTGTTGCGTGACTCAACACACAATCAATCAAGTTACGTCTGTCTATTGGCCACTCACGGGCTTCTCCCCTCAATAACCGTGCCTACCAGAAATAGTGCATGTCTCGACCACATTTTTATTAAATACAACCAAATGTCTATAGGTGCTGTTAGTCCTTGCTCTGTGTCAGATCACGATATCGCCATGGCTGGCCTCTTGGGCTATAAACCCGGGAAACGTGATCGTTATGTCGTCAAAACTAACTATGGGAAAATAGCGGAAGAGCTGAAGGCTGCTGACTGGTCAATCGTTACCAACGCTACAGACGTGAACGAGGCAGCTAAAAATTTTAATGATTTGATTACTCAGTCAGTTAGAAATAATACGCGGGCTGTTAAGGTCAGTCGTTCCAAGTTTAACATCAAGCCATGGATAACGCCTGGATTGATTAAGTGCATGAGGCATAGGGACAGGCTACACCAAAGTGTAAGGGCATCACCGAACAATCAGTTTCTTCGTCTTATCTACACCAGGTATAGGAACTTTTTTGATAACTTGTTATTTAATCTCAAAACTGAATATCAAAACAAGCAACTGATCGATAATAAAAATAATCCCAGTAAACTCTGGCAATCCATCAAAAGTATCTGTCAAAATCCTAATAGGAAAAACCACGCAGAGGAACTTTTAGCATCTGGTGACAAACCCGCCATTGAAGTACTTGACGATTGCAATAGATATTTCGCTGCCAACGGTAAAATTCTGGCCGATAAGATTTTATCCAAAATTTCTGAGACAGAAGCATCCTTAGCTGAAAAATATAGACCTCAACGGACAGTTCCCAACTCAATTTACCTGTATCCTACCGACACAGACGAGGTGAGTAGAATAATTACCCAGCTCAAAAATGATAGTGCACCTGGTCCTGATAACGTAAAGCCGCTACTGGTGAAAGAGTTGAAGCAAATTATTCTTGAGCCTTTGACCTTTATCTGTAATCTCAGTATGAGTTCGGGTTGTTTCCCTGATTGTTGGAAGGTTGCCTGTGTCTCACCGATTCACAAATCAGGACCCAAAAACTCGCCAATCAATTTTAGACCGATTTCGCTGTTGTCTGTTTTCTCCAAAATATTGGAGAAATTAATTAAGGTTAGGCTAACTCGTTTCGTTGAGAGCAACAGGTTAATCTCAGACCGACAATTTGGTTTCAGGGCTGGAATGTCAACTGAGGATGCGGCTGTCCTTTTGACTGATTACATTTCTGGTTACCTGGACGGTGGAAAGAAATGCATTGGTATTTTTCTTGACCTTGCTAAGGCTTTCGATACCGTCTCGATTGCCATACTATTGAAAAAGCTAGAACACTTGGGGGTTAGAGGTGTTGCTCTCGACTGGTTCACTAGTTATCTTACGGATCGTGTACAAACGGTGAAAATAGGTGAGCTGGTTAGTGATCAGCTCCCGGTGAGGTTCGGTGTTCCTCAGGGAAGTGTGCTCGGCCCATCTTTGTTCACATTGTATATCAATGATATTTTTGACATAGCCATACCGAACGTAGACCTTATTTGCTACGCGGACGATACTGTCATTTTGGTGAATGGTAAGTCGTGGGATGACACCTTCCCTGAGGCCGAACTCGCGCTGGCAAGGGTTGGTTCGTGGCTGGACCGTAATCTCCTGACACTGAATGTTGAGAAGACTAATTTTATAGCTTTCTCAAAAACTATAGTCGCCTCGCCTTCCGCAGAAAGAAGCATTAAGTTTCACTCCTGTTCATGCAGCAGTTTTACTGGTCTGCCTGATTTGGTTCCATTATGTGACTGTCAGGTGATAAAAAGACAAGTCGTCGTTAAATACTTGGGCCTTCTGTTTGACCAGCACCTCTCTTTTGCACAGCACATCGCCGCTCTTGCTGCAAGAGTAAGAAAAATCATTTATATAATGAAGAGACTGCGAAACTGTGCCACGAATGAGACATTAACACTTGTATATCAGGCGCTGTGTCAATCCATCCTCCAGTATGGAATTGCCGTATGGGGATGTGCAGCAAAGTGCCACATGTTGTTTGTAGAACGCGCGCAGAGAGCTGTAATTAAAGTAATGCTCAAAAAACCATATAGGTATCCCACACATTTACTATTTCATGAAGCGAAACTACTAACAGTAAGGCAGCTCTTTATTACTAAAGCAGTCGCTCGTGCGCATACTGATGTCCTCGGCACGGGTCTCCACGAAAAAATCCTACGAAAACGTCAATATAGGTTACCGCTCCCACCATGTAGATCTGCTCTTGCTAGACGATCGCCCGCCTATTCTCATTGTTGTATATACAACTATATCTGCAAACACTGCAACATAAAACGTCTCAAAGTTCCCACTGCACTGGGACTTGTAAAACGGTGGTTAATCACACGGAACTACAGTGAAACGGAGGACATTATTGAAGCAATTAAGAAAAAATAAACCTCCTCTATGCACACCTACATTCACACACACACACACACACACACACACACACACACACACACACAAACACACACACGCACACACACATACGTGTACACACACACTCACTAAGCATGCGAGCACACGTATTTATTTGAATTTGTATCTATGGCTTATACTTAATGCGTAACCACAACATTTTTTATCATTTGTATCCTTTTGGCCTACTGGTACAACTTTGGTCTACTTGTAGTAATATTAAAAACGATAAAATTGTGTACAAAATATAATATTAATTATGATTTTCTTATCTGCCTACTTTTGTCAACCGCACTCGCAGAGGGCCAAGATACAGGCTTAGCCTAGTTTGGCCTCTGACGGATTACTAAGTTGTATATACTGTTATCTCTTTTGGTCAAATAAATTATTTTGTATTTTTTTTTTGTATTTTTTGTATCTTAAATCGAGTTTAGCTCCTAGGACGAATTAGCCCGAAACATATCGAACTTAACTCGATTTAAGATGTGAGTTATGCGGTAGATACAATACCATTTAATACGAGTGAATCTCATGAGTTTCATGATCAAAATCTATAGGTACCTCTCACTGGAGAGCAAAGACCTCCACTCGGAATGGGATGGCTTGGGCCGTAGCTACCACGCGGGCCCGGTGTGGACTGGGAACTTCAGACACATCTTAAAATTTCTTCGCCGGTGTGTGCAGGTTTCCTCACAATGTTTTATGTGAAGTAAATTTTGAATCTGGTTTCGCAAACTGCGAGCCTGGGTTTGAACCCACGATCCGCTGCTTGTGAGGCTATAGATCAAAACACTAAGCAACCACGGTTGTACCTCAATGCTACGCGAAAATTCTAAGTTAAGTGAAGATGGACACTTCCGCAGGGACTAGCCTTGGGGGAATTGTATATATAGTTACTTTTAGGATAGTTTAGTATAAGTACTTCAATTGTACCTTTACAATAATGAGTTTGTCTAAATAAATGATAAACAAGTGAAGATTACCTATTACAGTTCAAAAGATAGAGCCCTGTGACAGTGGCCAAACAGCAAAGGTTTAGTGACGTTACGTTGCGTACCCTTTGAGGACAGAATCCTCTAAATAGGACAGCCAAATTAAGCATATTTAATTCCTTTGACTTTTAAAGTCACCCTATATACCCAATTTAAATGTATCGGACAAAAACTTTTACTTTGACATCTAATAAAAACCATGAGAAACATCATCTGAATTTCGGTGTCCACCAAACTGGGGGGAAACTCGAAGTTCGTATCGTACCGTCCTTCTCACCCTCGTATTAAAGAATATAAGCGCCAGCGGGACGGCTAGATACGAAGTTCGAATTTTGCACGTAATACAGGACTTGATTTAATATTTACAGAGGAGCGAAAATATGCCTTTATTTGTTTATTTCGCAGTGACGAGTCTTCAAAGGCGGAGTTAACGTGATTATCTCCGCTCAAGGGTTTGTTTACTTTTAATATTGATCTGTTTTCTTATTTTATAATGGCACTTTTTGGTGCCTTTTAGGCAATGTATTTCCATTTCCCTATATAAGGTGACCCGGGGCTATTGTAGCGGGGGGGATATTGTATCTGAGCCGTCTGATGGCGTCCTTACGATGCCATGTTCTTCTCGGCCATTTTGCGTTGTGTTCGCCAGAAGACTGTCTTCACACAACACACGCGAACATGGTGTCGTAAAGACGCCATCAGACGGCTCAGATACAATATCCCCCCAGCTACAATAGCCCCGGGTCACCTTACCTGTTTATTTTAGAATTATAATATGTATACTAGCGACCCGCCCCGGCTTCGCACGGGCAAGTTAAAAAAAAAACGGCCAAGTGCGAGTCGGACCGTACCTATAACATTAGACATTAGCATAAAACGGCAAAAAAAACACGTTTGCTGTATGGGAGCCCACCTTAAATGTTTATTTTATTTTAATTTAATTACTTATTTATTTTTAAAGTACATTTATATAAATAAATAGGTACCTGTTGCCGTTATTAATATCGAGCAAAAAAATCACGTTTGTTGTATGGGCCCCCCTTAAACATTTATTTAGTCTGTTTTTAGTATTTGTTGTTACAGCGGCAATAGAAATACATAATCTGTGAAAGTTTCAACTGTAGCTATCACGATTCATGAGATACTGCCTAGTGACAGACAGACGGACAGTGGAGTCTTAGTAATAGGGTCCCGTTTTTATTACCCCTTGGGCACAGAACTCTAAAAAGGTCTCTAATCGAGGGCACTTCACGCACATTTTTCAGCTCAATTTCCCAAAAACTCCACCCGAACACGCACGAAGCCAGGGCGCGTCAACGTAGAGTAAATGATTAATATATTTAATTTCGTAATATCTTTTGAATGGAATGTTCGATTTGAATAATTCAAAAAGTAATCTCCAGGTATTGAAACCGTCTTGAATATAAAATTATTTATTTGGATAAGGATTAATACGAAGGTATGGATAACATGATTTTAGTCGTTATTTCTGTCAACTTTGCAGGTGGTAGGACCTTGTGCAAGGTCCGCCCGGATTGCTACCACCATCTTGCTCGCTAATCCTGCCGTGAAGCAGCAGTGCTTGCATTGTTGTGTTTCGGCGTGGAGAGTAAGACAGCCGATGAAATTACTGGCACGTGAGGTATCCCATCTTAGGCCTCTAGGTTGGCAACGCGTCTGCAATACCCCTGGTGTTGCAGATGTTTATGGGCGGTGGTGATCTCTTACCATCAGGAGACCCACTTGCTCGTTTGCCATCCAGTCGTATAAAAAAAAAAAAACTTTCAAAATGTAAAAAAGTAGTTATAGTGACATAACTACAATAGTTGGACATATGGTATCGCGAAGTTTTTTGTAGATCTTGATGTATTCTTTAATATAGTAAAACATTTTTTTGTTCTATATTCAATAGTTTCTACAGCGCATGCGATGAAAGATGTTTTACGGCAACTTTTTTTACACTTTGAGTCACAATAAAAAAATAGCCTATGGCACTTTGGAAAGTTTGGAATAATTAAGCATTCTAATAGTGAAAGAATTTTTAAAATCGGTCCAGTAGTTTTTGAGTTAATTCGTAACAAACATCCAAAAATCCAAAGCTTTCCTCTTTATAATATTAGTATAGAATTATAGATTTAGAATTTCGAAAAACTGAAGCGATGTGAGCTCAGATTTGTACTCACGATCCTCTACGACCTTATTCTCGTGTAACAGTGTATCAGGCATCACCTTGTTTATTTTGTCGATATAAAATGCAGTTTTATGCGAGCTTTAGACTGTACTTCGATCTGTTTGCATCTAATTTGCGGGTCAAAGACGCTATTTCGATTTACGATAGCTACTCGTGTTTGCTTTATTCGCCTGGTATATTGAGGTTTATGAAAGAGTAAAGAGGATCATTTGAAACCAAAGATTCAGACTGATATTAAAGTTTTATCTTTCAGGGAAGGCTTGAGAAAGATGTGGCTCACACCTGCTCCTTAGATATTTGAGAACAAATATTATAATAGTAGTTTAAGTAGTTTTATTTGTATGTAGTTTATGTATTACATTGTTTAAAGTACTGTATTATAGCTCTCACTATTTTATTTTTGACTCTTAAACTCACTCTGTCCCTAACTTATTGCTCCTCTCATCTACCCAAAGCAAATTAAGCTCTCTTATTCCTTAAGCCTGTTCGTAGCTCTTATTCGTTATTCGTTTTAACTCAAATTTCTATCAACATTGTTATTATTATTGTTCCCCTTAATGGCGATCAACATTGTTCTGGTTTTATTTCGTGTTTGTCTGCTGATGTCATAATTGTAATTGTCATATGTCAATGTCAAATTATTCTTATCTTTTTCATTACATGTACTGTTGCCATGATAATGTGGGCTATACAGACAACTTATATTTTAGTCTCGTAGCTATTTTTGTATTTGATTTCACTTTGATTTGTTTTGTGTGACTTTCCGTAATTGCACTCTCCTGTGGCCCGGCGGAAGACCAGTGCTGGTTTTCAACCAGCGATATGCTGAGCCGGGACCTTTTTATAGCGGCAACATTTCCTATTGTTATTTTTACTTATTATGTGTCATTGCTGTTATAAATAAATTATTTTCTTTCTTTCTTTCTTTCTTTCAAAGGTTGACTGGTAGAGGTCCTTTAAAAGGATAAGTCCGCCTTTGTACAAGCATCTCAAAGTTCTACTCTCTGCTCTACTATTTGTATTTTTGTTTCTCTTTTTTTGTACAATAAAGAGTTTACATACATACATACATACCTACTTACCTATTAATATTTACTCGCAGGTAACAGCCGTTGTGGCCTAGTGGTTGACAATGGCCTCCAAACCAGAGGATCATGAGTTCAAATCCAGGCTCACATCTCTTAAGTTTTTCGGAACTCATGTGCGAAATTACGTTCGATATTCTTCATGAGCTTTACGGCAAAAATACATAGTGCGGGAACCTGCACAAACCTGCGAAGCAAGACCCTTCGTTAACCCTTCATTGAGGTCACTGTAGACTGATTTTGTGATCTAATCACTCACTAGTGACCCGAAATCAAAGTAAAAGCTTATTTTTTATTATTTCAAACATTTATTAGTAATATAAATATGTATTTCCATTCGAAAATGCACCGTTTTCAAATTGACTTCCTTTTAAATTTAAAGTACATTTGTATTAAGAAACTTTACGCAAAACTTGTCTTCCTGAAGTATTCAGTTTCAGCCAGTGAAGCCGCAGTTTCTGCCGGGAAAAGCGACAAATACAAAGAGCCTGAAAAACATTCCCGCATTTTGTATTAAAAATTGTTCAAGTTTTTCTTGGACACTGTTTTATTTGAAAGCTACTTAAAGTTTAAGTACAGTCGTGGATAGAACTGCTCAAACATCACCTATTAAATGACCATTTAGACTTAGAGAAACATTTAAGTACACTTACTTACATTTATTTTTATTTGTGTAAAAAGAATTGGGGTACGCTTTAAGTCGCATATTTTTTAAATAGATACCTAATCATAGGGAAATGTTTGTCATAAGTTTTATTAGTCATATTTTTATTCCCACCAAAACCGCAAATATTAAAAATAAAATTGTCATCCTGTAGAATTCTATAGGTTAAGTTAAGTTTGTTTTAAAAATCAGACATATTTATGACACACAATACCTATTATTATCTCAAAGATTACATTTGGGCCATACATACGCTGAACAAAATTGCCGAAGAAACAGATTTGTTTCTCTGTGTTTTGAGTGAATTCACAAAGGTAGCATTATCTGTTATATGTTACAAGAAAAATTAATTACTTATATATTAAAGCAAGAATTTTATATTTATGTTGGAACTTCTCTGTCGCATTAGGTCAAGCCTGTAATGATAGATGTAAGTGTGTACAATAAATAATAATAATAATAATTAAATAATAACAGCTATTGAGAGATGTTGTGTGAGTTTATTGAGACTCTCGCTAGATGGCTGGATCAAGGGCCAGATACAAAAGGCGGTACTTCTGGACACGGCACGCATCGTCCGGAGGTTCCTCACTCTGCGGCCCTGACCACCGGTAGCTTGGGCCCTGCCCCGTTACCGGCGGCAAACTAGGTTAGGTTTTTATAATATTTTTATTTTGTATGTACTTTTCTGTATTTTACTTTTTATTACTATTATAAAAACCTAATCCTAAGAATGAAAAAAATACATAATAATTTAAGATTTTCAACAATTATTTACTTATACGAGCCGATATGGACCCAAAGTTTTGTTTTTTGTGACATCGGTAATTAATTATCAGACTTTGACTTTTATTTACCGACGACTAATATTATAAACTAGTTTAGGGCTACGGCATAGATGTCGCTAGCGTCACTGTTTAAGTAGCTAAATAAGAAACAAACAAGCTGAGATATGAGGTGCATAGGGGAAATTCGTGTCGGTACCGTTGACCATCAGTGGTGTAGCGGTATAGCACGCGGTACGGATTACCGAGGACCTGGATTCGATTCTGGTTTTTCTGTGCATCTATATTTCAGTTTGTATTTTCAATTTAGGTTTTACGGAATGACCGTAAAAGTAAAAATTTGGAATTGAAATAAAAAATACAAAAAAGATTCCAAAAAACCAATCTTATAAACTAGTTGTTGCCCGTGACTCCATCTGCGTAGAACTCATTTATCGCTATCCCGCAGGAATTATTATTTTATAGTTTTTATTATGTTTGGTGGTGGTACTGTTGGGACCTTTAATAAACCATCTTTCTTTCTTTCAATTATGCAATTTTGCAAGATAAAACTTTGACTATGTCCATGCCGGGACTCGAACTATCTTTACCGAATTTTATTCAAATCGGTCCAGTGGCTTTAAAGAAAGATAACCTAACCAACAAAAAGTTGGCGAGCCTCCGACTTTGTCACTTCAAAGTTCAATATCTCAAAAACGGCTACACCGATTTTGATGAAACGTGTCTAAGAACCCTGCTTTCAAATAAAAAAATCCGCATTCAAATCGGTTCATCCGTTCAAGAGCTACGGTGCCACAAAGTCAAAGTTAAAATATCTTTATTCAATTTAAGCTATAACAAGCACTTATGAATGTCAAAAAAACTACCACCACAGACACACAGTAATATAAAGACACATATATTGGTCAAACATATAACATCCCTCTTTTTATGCGTCGGGGGTTAAAATAAAGGAAAGAAAGAAAGAGAGATTTATTTTGGCTCCATAAGTACCACCGCCTTACAGTAATAAGACCTTAAAGACTAAAACTAAATTACTTGGTGACACGACCGGATCCCAAACAGGGTCTCCACTCAGCATGTGTTGCCACACATTATGTTTATCTGTGGAGCCCAAACGTGACAAGGTAACAAACAAACAAACAGACAATCTTTCGTTTGCTCCGGGCGTGCGTGTTTGTTTAGATTTGGTTTTGACATGTCCCTTATTTATACTTTCAAAGGGAGTATAAATTCGCTAAGATCCATTGTTCGTTATTGCACGACTATCCCTAAAAATATCTCGACAAATTTTAAGGATGTGCGCCGCAATGTACCCTCATAATAGGAACTCTTTGATGTCAAACACAGTGCTCGATAGAAATATGGAAATTTCTTTGTCATTATAAATAGGCAACGCGCCCTATTTATAAACGCTTAGGCTAACTAAGGTAGGAAGAAAATAGAGAAGACAAAATTGAAACAAAAATATTGTTGTGGTTTATTAGTCTAACATCTGGTAGTATGGTGTACGGTTGTGTTGCTCTGCAGATGAGCTCTGGTTGAGTTCGAAACGCGTCAGTGTATTTGTGGTGGTGGTGATAGATGGGTTTGTGAGATTTGTACGTGTTTTCACAGTGTGGAGGTGGAGGAATTGCATGAACACGCATACTTGCATTAACTTAACTGTCATAAGGTCGCGGGTGAGCAAAGAAATTCTTTTAGTTCATTGTTACTAACACGTTATTTTGTTTCCGAAATAAATGATTATTATAATTACTTGTAAATATATGACGTAACTTTAATTGTAAAATTATTGGAGTACACCAAAGTTAAAGTCAAACTTAAAATATTTTTATTCAATTTAGGTTGTAACAAGCACCTATGAGGCCGTGGTGGTCGAGTGGTTTTACCTATGGCCTCTCAAGCAGAGGATCGTGGGTTCAAATCCCGGCTCGCACCTCTGAGTTTTTCGGAATTCATGTGCGAAATTACATTAGAAATTTACCACGAGCTTTTCAGTGAAGGAAAACATCGTGAGGAAACCTGTACAAACCTGCGAAGCAGTTCAATGGTATGTGTGAAGTTCCCAATCCGCACTGGGCCCGCGTGGGAACTACGGCCCAAGCCCTCTTGATCTGAGAGGAGGCCTGTGCCCAGCAGTGGGACGTATATAGGCTGGGATGATGATGATGATGAAGCACTTATGAATGACAAAAAAAAATCTACCACCGGTTCGGAAAAATCTCTGTTGAGAAGAATCCGGCAAGAAACTCAAATAATTCACGTGTAAGTAGTAGTTTAAACATGGAATATTGCGTATTAAGTATCCGCTAAGAGTTTTACTTATTTTATGGCAGGTACTTGTACTTCAAACTCACCTAAATCACCGGGAAGTCCATCGCTAGAAAACACTCTAGAGCACCCCAATTACTGTAGACGGGGTCCAATTAACTTCAGTCCCCGATCGACTTTATTAGCCCCCGAGCCTTTGAGGCCATCCACAATTTGCGAGCATCGACAATTCGATACCGCCGATCCGCCAGGGGGGTGGTTAAATTTTAATGATTTCGATAATAATCGGGATATTCTGGAGCCATTTTGTTCTTGTCGTTTCTTTTAATTGCCTTCGAGAGAAAGAGAGAGAGAGAGAGAGAGAGAATTATTTACACATAAAAATACATTAGATGGAAAGAATAAAAAAAATAACATCGAATAGTATAAATGTGGGCCCCACTCAGCATAATGTTACGGCAAGCCGCAACGCTGTTTCTCAGTGGGACCCATTTAAAACTAAATTATATAACTACGTAAATTAAAACACTATGATGACACGAACGCCAGCAAAAAAAAGTTCGCAAAGAAACTTCAATCCGGAAACATGTATGGCAACACTCGATCAGTTTAACCATTTTCGAAACAGTTAAACCGTTAAAACTCAACAAGTCAGGCCAAGATTGTAGTGTTATATCTGGGGGCACGGGAGTGCCGCCGCCAAGACGAGCCAAGCGAAGCGCAAGGGCACTACCAACCTTTTCTCGAAGCGCTTCGTCGTATTTTTGAACCTTCTTAACTTGGGTTCGGATTATACCAGATAAACAAAATTTTCGGGATACGATGTCATTGGTTGACTTATTAAAACTATAAAGTTTCAATTGCACAGCTCTTATACTTTAGATTTTATTGATATCTAAAATACCCCGATTTTGTCACTGACTCACTGATGATCATCAATATTCTTAAGGTTCTTCCTGAAGTCCTAGAAAGCTGAAATTTGGTATGTAAGCTAATAATAGTATACAAACAACGAAAATTTTTCCGCAACGCGATTTTTCCGTAAATCCCAGTTTAAACCTGCAAGTTCCATTACATTCCAGCGCTCGATTGCCCACTACAAACTCGTTGGCTTTACGGCCTGACAATGTAACTTGCACGATTTTAAAAGCTTTTATTTAACTTGCAATGTATCTATGTATGTGCGGATCAAATCGTGCAAGTTAAAGTCGACCCACTTGTAGGGGTCAAATTGTCTTGAAATTTGGCATACTTATGTAAAATGCGTGACTATAAAATAATCTGGTAATGACATGCTGGTAGTCCCGCCAGGATTGTCTCCGCAGGAGGGAACTCTTCAACGGTTAATGGCATCGACTTGAAATTTGGTATGGAAATGTAGTTTGGGTGACAATGCAAGTACAGTCAACAAAAAGTACAGTTAGTAAAAAAAGGTTGTACTAAAAATTAAATTTTTACCAAAAACTTTTTCTAGTACTTCTAGAGTTGTTTTTTGACAACGTCCAGTACAGATAGTCTGCATTGTAACTTCAAGGTAATCGTAGCTGCTGACGGTATCCATTTCAATCGTAGCCAGTGTGCAGTTTGCGTGAAGTGCCGACTGTAATGGGACTGCAATTAAAAAGGTAATGGATTACAGTGGCAGTCGTATTTAATAAATGCAGATATCTCCGTGGTAAAGCCGAAGAAAAGATCGCTTCCATCTTTCACAAATACTGTATGCCCTGTTGTCCTATTTTGTAAAAATTGGGCAACCCGATGGGAATAGGGTTCTATGAACGCTTCGCCACTGTCGTCTATATTCCCAAAATTGTCATCTTCATCGTAGCCTACTAATTCCCACTGCTGTCTGTATACCGAATTTCATCTAAATTGGTTAAGCAGTTTAGACGTGAAGAGCTAACAAACAAACAAACAGACTTTCGCATTTATAGTATAAGCGGGATGAGCTCATCTCTCCGGGTGCATGCGGCAAATATGGCCAGCCCAGTCCCATTTTACCCCAGCTTACGCATGTAATTTAAATTTTGACGAATTAATGTGCCCGTAATTATTATGAAACGTACACTAACTTCAATTACTCGTAGTGATACAGCAGATAGTATCAAATTTAATAACCATTAAGATTATAAACGTTAATTAAGGAACCCTCATCTATTTCAAACTAAAACGACTACTACAACTTAAGTAAAATTTCCAAAAATACTATAGATCAAAAGAAATAAGATCGAATAAATATAAAATTCAATTGAACGCAAAGAAAGAAGAGATTGCCATAATTATGATAATAATAGCCTATATTAAAAGTATTTTTTTCAAATGAACATTGAGGAAGGGATTTAAGGATATATTGAAGTTTTTTATGCGACTCTTACCGCGAGATAGACAAATTTTTCGCAAACGGAGTCGCAGAAAAAAGGTCATACAAGAAACTTTTTCAATTTACTGTACAACTTATATATTTTGACCGCATAAACATAGAACTTACCTACATATTTTTATCTTAACAAATCGCGCATGATAACACATATTTTTGCTGAGTGGTTATGTACTTTAAAATACGGCAAATTGAAGCGAAAAACCAATTTAGTATTCGTATTCTACTTAAGCAATTGAACGGAAGACGAACGACAAATCCCTACAACAGCGTAATCTAAAATCTAATTCACGAAAGACAATCCTAACCACAATTTGGAATACCTATTCAATTATTCCGCACCAAATAATGAATATGGTACGATAGATTTTACTTCAAACTTTTACGAGACGCAGATTGAAGAGTAGATGTGTCATTTTATTTGAAACAAGTGTTCAACCGCGGATTCGCACTCTTAATCCATTATAAAACCAGCAGTTGAAAATTCCGGGATTTTACTGAATTCCCACAGATTCCCAAAAATTCATCATCATCATCATGTCAGCCGAAAGACGTCCACTGCTGGACATAGGCCTCCCCCAAGGCTCTCCACTTAGACCCGTCTTGTGCTTTCCACATCCACCGCGATCCCGCGATCTTAACCAGGTCGTCACTCTATTGGAGGCCTACCGACAGCTCGTCTCCCGGTCCGCGGACCTTCTGACCCCATTGGCCATCAGTCTCAAAAATTACACCGTGGATTTCATTGACGTTGTATATGTCGGCGGCCGATCGTAAAATCCGCCAGATCACGAAATTCTTAGGCATATCGTGTCGTGAAATGACGCCATTTCATGAATTGGCTAAGGGACATCCGCCATATCGTTCAAAACTCACCGTTTAACGATGTGCCTAGTAACGTTTAGGCGGATCATGAAACTCCTAGGCATATCATGAAACGCCACTTATAGAGCTTCCCGGTATAGAGCTAGGAATATCGACGAATGCGTTGCTCTAATTTTATTGATCTGTCGTATTGTTTCTCAGGCACATCGTGATACGCCTGGCCAACTTTTAGGCATATCATGAAATGGCGCTAGGTATTTCGTGAAATGGCGCTATTTCACTATATACATAGTTATTTCGTGATCTGGCGGATTTTACGATCGGCCGCTGACATATATTACATAGCCGTGCCAAATGTAATTGACGTTGTATATTACATAGCCCGGCCAAATTTCATGTTTCTGGCCCTAACGGTTAATCCCGTTGAAATATTGAAGTAAAAATAGCCGATACCTTATTCAAGATGTCCACCACACACCAAATTTCATTTTTAAATCCATCCAGCCGTTTCAGCGTGAATGAGTAACAAACATACACACACATACACACTTTTGCATTAACAATGTTAGTAGCAGTAGTATTTTTTTGTTAGAGAAATATATGCAACTATGAGCTAGCTCATCGCGAAGTCGTGGTGGCCTAGTCTGACTGAGCAAGCGTTTGAAGGAAAATTGAAAAAAACTAAAGATTTAAAAAATATATTCGTAAATCAGCTGTACTTTCGTGTCTATGGAAGCACCTTTGACGTAGGTCACGTCTAGTCAATACAGCGTTTACCTCCAAATTTTAGACCTTTCTCTGCAGGATCGAGACTTCTTTCGGTGTAGTATGTACAAAAATCCTTAACATACTCGTATTCTGCTGTATTATTTTTTGTTTTTTATGTTTTTCTTCATTAATATCTTCTCTGTACCTAATACAAGGCGAAATAGGATGAAACGTTTTTAGAATTAGCCTACGTTAATGTAAATGAACTAAACTAATTTCCTTGCTCACCCGCGACCTTACGATAGCTAAGCTTATGCAAAATATGCGTGTTCATGCAGTTCCTCCACCTCCACACTGTAAGAACACACACAAATCACACAAACCCATCTATCACCACCACCACACTACACTGCCGCGTTTCGAACTCAACCAGAGCTCATCTTCAGAGTGACACAACCGTACACCATGCTAACAGTTGTTAGACTAACGAACCACAACCACCGTTTTAACTTGTCACTGCAACTCCCCAAGTACCCACATACGTTTTATGAAACAAAACTACCCACAAATTATTAATAAATTTTTTAACCGTCCTTCAAAACTACCTTGATTTTTATTTATTTACTGTCAAGGCATGTTTCAAGGCATTCAATAAATTACGTTAATGTATTCAAATCATCTACATTATTTATTATATTTTAAGGGTTCCGTATTTCTAAAAGAAACCCTTATAGTTTTACCATAAGTATCCGTTCGTCCTACCAACGTTCATACACGGTTTAGCTTAGGTAGATATAAAGCCCCGTCCGCACTGCAAGTTTTCTCCGCACGTAATATTCCGTGCTTGAAATTACGCCTAATACGCACCGAGAGAAAAATTTCGCGTGATTTTTGTCAGATCGATCCCGGCTGAGACGAACGTGTAAAATGGACATCAGTTTTTTTTTGTTTTACCTTATAATACGGCGGCGACGTCACAGATGTATAAAAAGATGTCATAAATACTCACCCATTCCATTGGATTCACCCATTTGCGGCCTTGACAATTATGAAAGGATTTTACTACTTAAAAAAAAAAAAAAAATATCTGCTAACTCCTGCTCGCCTGCCAATTGGGTAGGAGACGAAGCGCGCGACATCTTATCAATATCGTTGTCAGTGCACGACTGAGCGAAACGAGCGAATTTTCCGTCTCAGTGCGGCCATAGTCATACTACTTCATATTGCACAAAATTTTCGCGCGGAAATAAATCCGTACCGCTTCGCATTAAATTTGCATCAAATCACCGTTTTTTTTCCCCGCGCGAATTTTTTACCGCCAGTAGTACTCGATACTCGATTACCAGATCTAAGAATTACATACATTTTAAAAGGATTCTTGGATATAATAGTATTAAAATTTATAATTATTTAAATGAGGACATAAAACAATGTAATAATATTAGTGAATTTTGTAGCAAAATTAAAATCCTTCTTGATTATTCGACCATTTTATAATTGGAACGAATATTTTGATAAAGTATATAATTAACTTGATGAAGTATTGCTTTTACATTAGACTATTAATTTGCGAGTAGGTTAAGATTTTTGCATGCCTAATTGGGGCGGAACAAACATGACATGTACTTATGTAATATTTCTTCTGACATGTGTAATATTTATAACAACTGTGTATGTTCCTGCGAAATAAATAATTTCCTTTCATTTCATTTCATTTCACTCGGATAAGATTTAATGTGATTATAGAATTGCGAGAAAAAAAAAACGCGCGGTGAAAATTCGCAGTACGGACAGGGCCTTACTCCTGCTGAAAAGCTGTAATTTTGCGTGTGTGTTATGTATTAACCACATTGACAAAAGTATAAAATAAAATTTTATATTTTAGAGTAAGTACCTTCCCTTCACGTAAAGCGGGGAAGATTTTTGCCCTAGTCCGAAATCCAAAAATATTTTTAAGGCATATAACAGACTACAATACTTTTCTGCACTTTTTTGCAGTTTTCTGGCGCTGAAAGCATATTTTCTTAGTTATGTAAACTACGGGTAATTCACACATAATATACCCCGACCGAGGTTCAAAGGAATAAAAATAAAACGATGTCGTCAAATCAGATTAAGCGGTCCTTACGGACTTTATCTGGGATCGAGTTTTCCGGCACATTTCCCCGCCGGAGTGTCATCGGGCCGACTGTCATTTGTCATACCTGTCAACTGTCACTCGCGGCGGGATGCGGTTGTGACTTGGTAACTTCGTTTTTGCAGTTTTAGCTTTTTCAGTTGAAGTAGCGTTTGTCTGGTTTTTGTGGATATAGGGACAATTATTATGAAGGGCGGGGGGGGGGGGGGGGGGGAGTTACCAATAGTCGCCACACTTGGCAATCGGGTTGACGAGAGCATTGTACGCACGCTTAGACCGCTGAACCGATTTCGACTAAATTTCATCATCATCAAAAAAAAAAAAAAAAAACATTTATTCAGTAAATAGGCCGCAATGGGCGCTTTTACATGTCATTTTTTATACTACCAGCGCTTTCGGAAAGACCATCGTTGCCAAGAAGAATGCGCCGCAAGAAACTTGGCAGAAAGACATTTTTTCAACATAAAATAATTACAAATAAAATACTTAAAAACTACAGTATACAATGAAATAACAGAAAATACAAAAAAATAAAATAATACAGGGATGTATTGGGTCCCATAATCAGGCGGAAGATGTTCATTGCTTGCATCCACCGGTCACACACAACTCTCACGATGTCCTCAGTCTAATAATAATAAAATTTATTGAATTAATTTCGGTACAAAATAACATAAAATGCAATATTTCAGTCTATCTAATGCGAGATCTACTTCGTCTTCCGGAGTAGAAAATTTGATATGAAATAATTCAAGACCCTAAGAAGATTGTATGTTTCCATGATACCGATAAGTAAACGAATTTTTGACACACAAGTTGCGGGCAAAAACCTATAGGTAATAATAACAGGTTTATTTGTAATGTCGCATCTATTCTATACTCAATCAATGGGAACAGTATCTTCAGCAGTTACGAAGGCAATCGCCATGAATTATGCAGCTATGCGCGTTATGCGCGCAGCATGCCGTGTAACTAACAGCCTTATGCTAATACATAAAGATTATGCATGTAATAAACAGACTGGCAACTCTTTTTTTACCCTAAAAAAACATTCTACTGAAAAAGTCTCGAAAAAATGAAAGCTATTCAGAAAAAGTTTTAGAGAACCCTAAATGATATTGTACCCTTTTTAGGGTTCTGTATCCAAATTGAAAAAAAAAAACGGGAACCTTATAGTATCGCCGTGTCTGTCTGTTCGTCCGTTCGTCCGCGGCTTAGCTTAGATAAGTACTATTAAGTAATTCTTATTTGTTTTTTTTCCTACTGGCCCTGGCCCTCGGGTCAAATAATTTATTTTCTGCAGTCTACCTACTTTTTTTTCTCCCGTATAGGAAAACTCACTCAAACTGCATAAAATAGCTCTTATAACGCAACTAATAAGAAATGACTCAAATATATATATATATTTTTAAGTTAAGTCTGTCACTACCATTAATTAGAGTAAAACGAGAACACACTGCGTACATTTTGTTTAGGAGCAGGGCCCTGCTAAGACTAGATTGGATATATATTTAATAAATAGATACTTACGAATTTTTACGGAACCCTTGGTGCGCGAGTCCGATTCGATTTTGGCCTATTTTTTATACAAAAACGTTGGATTTCTAATTACAGCAATTGTCATCATCATCAGCCGTGTACCTGAAGGACTTAACGTCTTTAATACAATCTTTACTTACTGCGAATAAATTATTCTTTGATTTTAATCTAAGTACCTACATGTATACTAGTTCTCTCTCATGTCGAAGCCCATAAAAATATCTGAAGCTTTCACAGTATCCAATATTGGATTTTATGGAATGTGTATTTAAAATATCGTGGTTTTAAAAATAAGTAAACAACATATTGATGACAGTTATTTGAAGATAACATGCATAGAATTTTATTTAGGAAGGAGTTTTATATAGATTGAAACTTTTGGATTTTTGTTATAAACCGGCATAGTGCGTGGGTCACGGGCAATGTAGGGTTCCTCAGTACAGTCACCAGCACCAATATCTGACACAACAAAGAGTGCCTAAATATCTGATACGACTCTATTTCTAGGGCCGGAAGGACGTGTCAGATATTTTTGCAGCTCCACTGCGGCAGATACAGGTGACTGGTACCTAATATGCGGCATATATGCAATCAGTCTGCAAAGCTTTGACGGTTAATTTTGTCTGTTCCGTATTTAGTTTTTAGTGCAATGTAGGACGTCGACCAACGAGATGGACGGATGATTTGGATGATTTGCTTGAAAAGATCCCTTTTAGGGATAACTTCGCCTTTGTACTCTTTTGTTTTGTTGTTTTCTTTTTGTATTATTTTGCGTTTTATGTACAATAAAGTATTTACATACATACATACATACGTTTGGTTAAAGTCACGGGTTCATGGTGGATGCAGGCCACTTCCAACCGAAGGAAATAGAGATCTACATAATGGGGGAGGCCTATGTAAAACAGTGGAGGTTCTAGGTGTGTGCATTGATTTATAATAATGATTAGAAAATCTGCAAAGGAAGAATTCTACGTACCATGATTTTAGAGAAGCTCTATATTTCAGCACAATTGCATGCGCCAAATACGGACGCGGAATAAATTTAGTAATGACCGTGATAGTCTAAAACATTGTGTAAGAATTGTACGAAGCAAAATTCTGCGAAACAAAAACTCTATGAAACAAAAATATTCAGAGCAAAAGAGAAATGTAATAAATCAACAACTCAAACTAACACCAGTGGCGAATACAAAAGCTGCTCACAACTTTTATCAACAATCACAAACTGTTCTACTGCACTCAGAGACAGAGCGATTTAAAACTTATCTAATGCTGGATGTTCCACGATCAAGTTAGTAGTTGTAGAATACGAGGTAAGTTAAAGTTACAGAAGCCAAAGTTTTATGCGATAACTTCCGAATGTTTTAGACATAGTGAGTTCAAGGTCAGAAGAATACTACTTAGTGATTACTTAGGAGTAATAGGGTACTAGGGTACTTTATAGGCCAGAACAACAAAGTATGTAATTCTGGACATTTTTACTCGACTGCCTGAAGAAAGGTTGTTTCATTTTGGTCATATGTACAGTGGAGTTCATAAACTTGTGAGCAGAAATTTGATCAAAAATATCTGAACACGACTCTATTGTTAACGGCGTAGAAGCGTGTTCAGATATTTTTGATCAATGCTGACAAGTTTATGCACTCGACTATATAACAAATTGATTCATGCCAGGAGGGAAGCTTTAATAATCAATTTTACTATGATTTCCTTGACAAAAGCATGGGATGTCAATATGACATTAGTAGCACGAAGGTTCCACCCCGTACATTAATTAGTTTGTTCGACTTTATATTAGGCCTTTGTGATCTTCCAGCTGATGATGATATTAAAAAGCTATAGGGGAGTATACATACCGATACGTCTGTAATCCCCAACAGCAATAAATTGCATGAACAAATTGCCGAGCGTATTGAGTTACTGTCGCGCACCTGCCTGTAAATATCCAATAAATGGTTTTTTCTGCGTTTTAAACTGTTTTTAAGCCTACATTTAATACCTGTTTAGGAACAGCAATAAGGCTTTGCTCCGACGTAAAATATTGCATTACATTTTTTATAATTTCGAAATTATAATTGTCGAAAAAAGCCGTGGTGGCCTAGTGGTTTGACCTATCGCCTCTCAAACAGAGGGTCGTGGGTTCAAACCCCGGCTCGCACCTCTGAGTTTTTCCAAATTCATGCGCGGAATTACATTTGAAATTTACCACTAGCTTTGCGGTGAAGGAAAAACATCGTGAGGAAACCTGCACAAACCTGCGAAGCGATTCAATGGTGCGTGTGGAGTTCCCAATCCGCACTGGGCCCGCGTGGGAACTATAGCCCAAGAACATGGCGGATGTAGACAATATTTAATTTTGCTATTTCTGTTTCTTTGGCGAGTTGAAGTATAATTTTGATAGTGTTTTATGCGGCGATTAACCTTAACAGTGAACAGTGATCACAAAATTCTATATTGCTCGCGTGTCTGACCTTTTTTAATGCGCAAATTTACGCCACGTGGTTTCTGGAATTTTACTATCAAGTTGCAAAAACTACAACCACCGTACAACGTCCCTCTCAAAGAGAGTTTACTTTGACACTGGCGAAATTGTCCTATTAATTAGGACAGAAAAGCCATATTTTAAAAGAGAAGAAGAAGACCTGACAGTCCAAACCATCAAGTAATCATCATAAGGGTTTCAATTATCAGAGGCCGTATTGCGTAACGTTTCTGACGCCCGCGATCGCAATCAAATGACAGTTTTAGTATGCGAAATCTGTCATTTGATTGCGATCGCGAGCGTTAGAAATATTAGGCACGCATCGGTGTCGTTCATTCCAGGTCGACAAACACGGGGCCGTACATCAACCGCACTCGGGAATAGGCGATTTTTTTTATTTACTGTAATATTCTACCATTTACCGTAATTTTAGACCAGCAACACCGTGATTTTGATAGAGGAAGTTGGAGACACTAAGGGGAAGGTATCTTCAACAGTGGACGTCTTCCGACTGATGATGATGATGATAATGATGCTCTTCAAAGCTTAATAATAAGTGAAACAGAACCGAAAGCGAAAAACTTTCAAAATAAACTGTTAAAACCCAGACACTATTAGACTATTACACATTTAGCAAAGTTTTTTTCATAAGAACAACATACAAACATTGTAACAGAAGCGGTACGATCGAAGTTTGTGCAAAATGTCTAATAACGCTGGAAGTTGTGTACTTTGTTCAATAAGTACTGGTTATAATAATGTGAACATTGTTCTGCTCGTTTAGCGTGTCATTAGTTGCTTTTGTTATAATAAAGTGACGTGCAGAAATAAAGGGTCGCTTTGAATGGAGTGTGTATGGAACGCGACCCTTTATTTTTGCTCGGTGTTGTAGTCGCAAATCATAACCGCTTAGCTTTTGATTGTGTTGTGCTCAGTTTAGACGCGTTTAGCGACTAAAGCCTAGTCCAGTGGTGGTGTAGTGGTATAGCACGTGGCACGGAATGCCGAGGACCTGGGTTCGATTCCCAGCACTGGTCTTATTTTTCTGGCTTTTCTATGCATCTATATTTCAGTTTGTATTTTCGATATGGGTTTTACGGGATGACCGTAAAAGTAACAAAAAATTTGGGTCCAGTGGTGGTGTAGTGGTATAGCACGTGGCACGGAATGCCGAGGACCTGGTTTCGATTCCTAGCACTGGTCTTATTTTTCTGGCTTTTCTATGCATCTATATTTCAGTTTGTATTTTCGATATGGGTTTTACGGGATGACCGTAAAAGTAACAAAAAATTTGGGTCCAGTGGTAGTGTAGTGGTATAGCACGTGGCACGGAATGCCGAGAACCTGGTTTTGATTCCCAGCACTGGTCTTATTTTTCTGGCTTTTCTATGCATCTATATTTCAGTTTGTATTTTCGATATGGGTTTTACGGGATGACCGTAAAAGTAACAAAAAATTTGGGTCCAGTGGTAGTGTAGTGGTATAGCACGTGGCACGGAATGCCGAGAACCTGGTTTTGATTCCCAGCACTGGTCTTATTTTTCTGGCTTTTCTATGCATCTATATTTCAGTTTGTATTTTCGATATGGGTTTTACGGGATGACCGTAAAAGTAACAAAAAATTTGGGTCTAGTGGTGGTGTAGTGGTATAGCACGTGGCACGGAATGCCGAGGACCTGGTTTCGATTCCCAGCACTGGTCTTATTTTTCTAGCTTTTCTATGCATCTATATTTCAGTTTGTATTTTCGATATGGGTTTTACGGGATGACCTTAAAAGTAACAAAAAACTTGGGATTGAAATAAAAAATACAAAAAGATTCCAAAAAACCAATCTTAAAGCCTAGTACTTGTTACGCCCAGTTTTAATTTTTACCTTGTTGCTTTCAGTTGTTACATGATTGCATATGGCTTTTCAAACATGACGTTAAAGTGACAATTGTACTTTGCTAATAACTTCAGTCAGGAGTTCATTTAAAACAAACTTTATGGGTTGTCTGGCTGGGGTTGTGCCTCTACTAAGTGTTTGGCAATGAAAGATTTGATTTTTAATATAATTCCGAGCAAAATATACATATAAAATTCTACCGTTCTTCTACCATTGGAATCGCTTGCATGTAGCGACCAATTCTTAACTAAGTAGCTAGTATTGAATTGTTTTTAAGGAAGATTTAATTAATTTTACTTAAGTACTAACATAAAAATAAGGCTTTGTAACTAACAAACTATGGATAATAATCTGAATTAAATGACATTATTATTATTATTATTATAAAAATTGGGTTTTTATCAGGGATGTTACGGAGCTCCGATTCCGTTTCCGTTAAGTCGGAACTTCCGTTTGATATTAAACATCCCGGCTGCACCATTTCAAAACATAGTAAGGGACATTAAGCTAATTTTACAGGAGAGAGAAAAAACATGTTTTGTCTCAGCCGTACGAAATTTTGCAATATTCGTTCCAAAAGTGATACTTTCTCGGTTTATTAGATTAAGCCGAATATCCAGGTATATATATATGCACTTAATTTCCTATATTGCATGTTTTATGTGCCATACTAGGTTTTGAAATTAAACTCAAATAAAAACTTATAGTGAACCGATCAATTTCAAAACCCAGTATGTGTTGTCGCTTTGTCATGATCAAGAGACTAAAAAGACTAAAAATCATAAGTTTTAATACGTGGACCTTTTTCAATTTAAATAAAACAAACAGTCAGCTAAGTAGTTGTTCATTACAATAATTTATTATAAAAAATAAAAAATACGGCACCAAGTCTTATTTTTTTTACTTTATATTATCCAACTACCTATTAATTACCATAATTACCATTACTATTATTGATTACTGAATGGGAGATTGATCCAAATATTTTTTCGGGACTGGGGTATCAGTGTTACTAGTTCAGGAGCGGATTCAGGAGCGGAAACAACAGGTTGACTTACATTTTCTTCTGGAAATATTTCTGGAGAAGGAATAGGGGGTTCACTTTAATTTTCTTGCGGAAGTATATATATCATAATAGCAAGATGGTTCTATTAGTAGAAGCAAAGATGAGCAAATAAGCGACGAGGTAGTATTTTGAACGTTAGTCGTTATTAATGGGATGAAAAAATAACATAAAATAGCAAAAACTAACCCCGAAATAACATGAAATGTTAAATGGCACAGACATAAAACATAACACAAATGCTCAAGCTCAATAAAACCATGAGACACACACTCCCACGCTCAATAATAATACAGTAAGATTACTTCCGATTTGGCACTCGGCAATTCTCGGCATACCTACATCGAGAGAGATCTGAAGTGCAATAGGTACTTAGGCAGAGGTTTTGTTATTAATTACATGAAATAGGTTTGGGTATTTTATGTGATTAAATTCTGGGTTTTTAAATAAGTGTCCTATGAAAAAATACGAACATTCACGGTTAAAACTGAGACGTCCCGAGTATTAAAGTAAAAATAATCTTACTGTATGAAGCGTAATAATTAAATATCCAAACATTTTGCAAAACATGTGTGTTTGTATGTTTGTCCGTCTTTCACGTCGAAACGGAGCGACGGATAGACTTGATTTCAGGCATAGAGATAGTTTATGGGCCAGAGAGTGACATAGGCTTCTTTTTATCCCGGAAAAATGCACAGTTCCCGAGGGAACAGCGCGCTGTAACCGGATTCCACGCGGGCGAAAGCTAGTATTATATACATTTACTTACACAAAATGGTTGTTGTCTAAATTCAAAGCGTTGTTCACTATACGCTTGGTGCGATTGCCTTATTTCATAAATTTTAACGTTACACGTGCATACAAACTCAATCTTGGCTGGCAAACTGCGCGTTTAAATGAGTTCGAACAGCTCCAGCGCAATAGCATGAAGTTAGCGCGGCAGCACAGTGCTGCCAACCATAACGCGTCAAAATGAATAAAGAACAACGTACCTATAACATTTGACTTACAAAAACTAGTAACTTCAACTAACAAACACATACTACTTTCCAAAAAGTTACAATTAAACTCGTTTGACCATATCAAAACCTAGTAAGTCTCTCTGACTTTTTCAAAACCTAGTAAGTGCATGTCCCATACTAGGTTTTTGAAATGGTTTTGTGCCATACTAGGTTTTGAAATGGTCAAGCCAGTTTTTTTCTGTACTTACTAGGTTTTGGAGTACTCGTATCTCTGAAGTTGAGCGAGATAGGCCTCTAAATGTTTTTGTATCTTGTAGGCACTTGCTAGAAACCACGTTTTAAGCAAAAATCGCAAAATTGAGTTTTTGAGACTTACTAGGTTTTGAAATGGTGCAGCCGATCCGTTTCGGTTCCGGTTCCGTTACTTTTGAAACGGAATTTATATCGGATGTCAATGTAAGCATTGACATCCGATATAAATTCCGTTCCGCGGTAAGCCGCGGCGACTGGACATGAGCGGCGTACATTGAAAACAAACAAAAGGCTAACTAATTTTGTAACGTTTCTGTCACTCGTGATCACAATCTAATGACAGTTTTTGTATGCGAAAACTATGCTATGTTCTCCAAAAGTGTGCTAGGGATGACTCCTAAAATTTTCAATAAGCTACCAAAAACTGTAACAGAGAAGGAAGTATTACCTAGTTTCAAAAAAGCATTGAAAGTTTTTTTAACCGACAAGGCATATTATTCAGTTAACGAGTATCTACTAGATAATATAGACTAGATATTGTTTTCAAAATGTTCCACTGATCTTATCTTATCTTATCTACAAAATGATTTATATAACATTAATGTAATATTGATTGTAATTTAATTATTTCCTATTTTTTTTTATTATTGTATAATTATTTAAATTCATAAGTTAAAAATTTGTATGCTGAAAGGCAAGACATGAAGGACAGGACATCAAATGATTGTACATCTATATACAGTGGTGGCCATGTAATTAAGAACGATTTGAAGTTCCAGATTATTTTTAACTAAATCATGTCATGTGTAGTCGTGGGTCCTTCTTAGAAGTAACTAGTTACGTTATGAAATAGCCACATGAATAGAGCAAACGGGATTTAGAATAAATAATAAAATTACTGTCATTTTTTTACAAATTTTGTTTTTATTCTCTTTAGTAACAAATTCAAATAGTAATGAAGCTGGACAAATAATTAAGAACGATTCTTTAACTGTTCGAAAGTTTTTTTTATTTGAAACTTAGATTAACTAAATCACACTAACGTGAAGTTTGTACAGAAAAAAAAAGCAATGTAATACATTTTAACTAAAATTAATAGTTAGTAGCATGTCCACGGCTTTTTATTACTGCCTTACACCGGCGAGGCATTGAATCTATCAATTTTTGACATTTCGCAAGAGAGATAGAGTTCCATTCTTCTAAGAATACGTCATACAGTTCTCTTAAATTGCCACACTGTCGATTTGAAACTTTTTTCTTGACTTCGCACCAAAGATGCTCTATTGGGTTAAGATCGGGGCTGTTGGCTGGCCAATCTAAGACAGAAACTGATTGCGATGTGAGAGTATGCTTGGGATCATTGTCGTGCTGGAATGTCCAAATAACCGGAAGCACGCCTTCAGCATATGGTAACATTGTTTCTTCCAGTATGTTTTTGTATTGAAATTGATCCATGTTTCGTTCTATCAGCCTAACAGGTCCAACACCATGTCCAGAAAACATCCCCAAATTTTTACATTTCCCCCGTCATGCTTTAAAGTTACTTTTGTGTACTTTGGGTCGAATGCTTTATTTGGAGGCCGTTTTACATATCGTTTGCCATCAGAACATACCCTATTTATTTTTGTCTCGTCAGAAAAAATAACGTTTTTCCACTGTCTGACTGTCCAGTTTACATATCTTCTTGCAAATGCAAGCCGGGCTTGCCTATGACACCGTTTCAACATAGGCACCTTCCTTGCTATCCTTCCGTGCAACTTTTCTTCTACCAAACGCATTCGAATACTGCGTGCCAAGATTGCTGAAGGGTTGTTTTCGCCAAAATATTCTTTTCTCAACTCATTAGACCCTTTAAAAGAATTTTGTTTTGCCAAACGAACGATATTTCGATCATCTCGACGAGATGACTTTCTTTGTCTAGGTACACGCGGAACATTTGAAGTAGTTTGATACGTAGCAAAATGCTTTATGGCGTGGAAAACCATAGTTTTTGAACATTGCAGATGATCGGCTATGTGTTTATACGACCAATTCTTGTCGCGAAGTTTTAGTATTACTTTTCTTGTAGATTTATCACAACTTTTATTTTTCCCCGTTGTTTTTATATGAAGCAATCGCCTTAAAGACTTTTGCGGCACTAAATGGCGCCAAAATTATTCAAATAATAACCTAAAACCACAAAGCGGCGGTCCGTTCTCTATTTAAATTTGAATAAAAAATAAACTATTCAGCGTTCTTAATTATATGACCAGCCAGTAAGTAGTAATACTAGGTTTAGATGTAATATATAAAGTTTATCTATTTATTTTTTAGCCAATTATATGTATAAATGAATTTACCGCTAGTAAGGAAAAGTTTTACGATACCGAGAGAATTACAAAAATATACATGCAGTTAGTAACACTTGTCAGTTTGAAAAAATCTTCTCTATAAAAAATCGTTCTTAATTATATGACCACAACTGTATTCAATTTAATAATTGTATATATGGTCTGTCCCAGAATTCGAGATACTAAAATGACAGTCTGAAATGTCAAACGTAAAAATAATGTGGCCAGCATAAAAGGAACAGTGCTGCTCCGTGATTTCGGTTTCGTAAATAACCGATAAAATCTTTATTTTACGATAGCAAAAATAACATTAATGCATTCAATATTCTACTTTCCATTTTACTTTATCATACGATAAAGTGATGAAATCTAAGCACAGGTAAAAATACAGTGTTCATCACTTAGTGCCAACGTAAAAATAATACAGAGGGGCTACTACAAAACTAGAAAAACGAAGTTCGTATGGCACCGTCCCTTTCACTCGCGTATTGAATGAGATAAGCGTCAGCGGGACGGCAATATACGAAGTTCGAGTTCTGCATTTCGTAGTTAGGGCCAGCAGGGCTACTACGAAATTCGAAAATCGAAGTTCGTGTCGTTCCGTCCTTCTGACACTACTATTTAATTTAATACGTAAGTGAGAGGGACGTTACGGTACGAACTTTGATTTTCGAATTCCGGAGTAGGCCCTCAGATATCACACAACGTCATTGTTCATGTTTTTCGTATTCAAGTGGTATTCAACCGATTTTCGTTACTTTACTCGTATTGTCATCGGATGTGATCAGTGCGTTTTCTCGTGTTTTTATTTAGATATTCATATCACAGAATAATAAATCAAATATTCATTATTCTCATATTATTTAGTTAATGTAAAACTTACTTAGAATGAAATTGAAACTTAAACATCATTATCTATAAAAAGTCGAAATATCTCGAAAACGGTCGCATTTTTATTAGACCTATTTTACCTTTTCTAGAATGTCCTAAGTGCCCTACATTTTAGTACATCACGAATCCGTTCATATCTTAATATTTTACGACATACATACATAGGTACCTACAAAATCTTTCGGTAATAACCGGTTGCGGCACATCACTATTTATGAGACGCAAAAAACAGGTAACACATGAAACGTCATTTTAGTATCTCGAATTCTGGGACAGACCATAGGAATTCATGTTTGACAAATAAATTATCTTTATCTTTATCTTTATCATTTGATTGTGATCGCGAATTCGCGAGTGTCAGATACGACCCACCCTTAACACCTCGTCCACCTATTACTCAGGCTCCAATTCTGGTTCCGGTTCCGTTTTCGGTTCCATTTCCGTTTTTGGTTCCGATAAACTAAATTGAAAACATTCCACATTTGGTTCCGATAAAACCACATCCGTTACACCCCTGGTTTTTTTATACTATGACGAAAGGTTGAAATTTTATCATGTTTGATATATATTTTCAAAAGCGCTCAATATCCAAACTTCTTAGTTGGGGGTTCGTTCTTACCTGTGTTAGCACCATATTATATAAAAAACTTTCAGCCTACTATGACGAAGGTCTGGCTCGACTGGGCGCTACACACTTGAAAAAAACATAACCACTTTACTACAGCAAATGGATACAGCATTACAGAAATGGCAAATGGGTTTTGTTTTACGTACTTTTCTATTGAAATGCGTCAGTAGAGCGGAAAATTGTCCCAATCGAGAATGTCACGAGATAATCGAGAACATAGAGATGGCTTTTGGGTAAGAAAGGGTAATTTACAGACGAATTGCACTCTAACCGCAATGAAACTGGCTGTATTTCATTACGACCTGAAACAGATGTCATCACCTCTGTCCTGCAACCTGCGGCTAACCTTTTTATTTTAGTTAGTTTTTTTATATTACTTTCACAAATAATGAATATCATTAATATTTCATCTCGGGTTGAAAGTTGAAATTTTTTATTTCATCTTGGTACTACAACTAAACAAAACTTTATGGTGACAAAATGGTTACGTCTTGTAGGCTTTTTTAAATCTCGATTTAAGGCTTAAACTGACAGTTCTTGTACGGATCTGACAGGACTTAAGACCACTTAAACCTAGATTAAAAAGCCTGCAAAAGCCCCTAAATAGTTAAACCAGGTACGTTGGCGCACAAAGGGACACTTGCAGGCTTTTTAATCTAGGTTTAAGTGGTCTTAAGTCCTGTCAGATCCATACAAGAACTGTCAGTTTAAGCCTTAAATCGAGATTTAAAAAAGCCTACAAGATTTCCTTATAAGACCAAATTTGTCCTCTTAAAGCAAAAGGCTAATATAAAAAAACACATTCTGTATCAGACTGTAAATATAATTAATCCATAAGTGTTTTTTTGTAAGCAAAAACTATTTTATATAAATTAATTTCAACATAAATCCTTTTTTTTCAATTTATTACTATTTTGCTTCAAACTGAAACGCTCTTACCTATACTCGTATAGTAAAGGGTTACCGGTCCTGTTAATATTCGTCTATTGTTAGATCTCCACATCTCAGTTCCGTCAGAAGCAGTGCAACTCGCCCCTCAATGGAGCCTTAGACTTCGCGTGCCTCACGACACACATTCCATACTTATGAGTGAACAAGTATTATTAATTTAAACGTAACCGCAACGTTTCAGCCCCAGCAGAAAACGAGGGTTCTTATTGGTTTGACCGCTTTGTGATTGTGCCTGTGGCATCAAATCTCCCAAGCAAACTGGCCGATAGTTAATTTAATTAAGTTGGTTTTTAGCTAAGTTTCATTAAAATTGGCTTGAGCATTTCCGAGATATTGAACTTTGATATGACAATGTTGGAGGTTGTTCAATTTTTTTAAAGCACTTGCGTTGTGCTGTTCCGCTTTGCACGGGACAGAGACAAGTTTCAGCAGCTGTCAGTTGCCTTCTAGCAGCTACCATCACTAGTTGGAGGGGCACTTAAATTAGAAGCTCTTGTAAAATTTTAGCATTTTCAGTCCTAGGGTTTGAGCTGGGTACTTGATGGCGTTGATTGAGGTCACACTGACGTTAGTTTTTCACGTTGTGTAACAAGAAAGCATTTTAAAAAAGAATATTGCTTCGAGTGAAGTACAGTCAAGTGTATCTGTACTCCTTCGTTTAGACACTCTTTTAGTACACAAATACTGTGGCTATTGTCTTTATTGTTATTAAATGTAAGACCTAATTTCTGTAAAATAAATACTTGTAGAACATAACTTCAGCTCTATTTTCGTCCTCCTACCAGCTACTATTCATATTCAATCGAATAATGAGATCAAATTTTGACACATAATAAAGAAATTAGACCCGTACATTTACGTTTCCGGATACGGTAAACTAGAATTGGTTGCCTTATATTTCACAGGACTTAAACTTTTGATAGCTTGCAATATATTACCTTATTAGCCCACAAATTTGTAGCAACAAAGATACCAATATAACAACGTATCGATCATTTCCAAGTACCTACTGAGAGCGTTAACAATGTCAACACGTTGTTATTCAAGTCAGCCACAGAACACGCCGCGGGCGCGTACGTCACACAAAGCCGTGTGTTTACAAAACAAGCGTGTGGGACGGAATTCAGCAAAGCAAAGTTCGCTTAAGCTTCGGGCTTTTACGGACCGTCACGAATACCCTCGCTTTGTGTAATATGATATATACCACTAAAAACAGAAATGGCAGAAACAGGCCAAGTTCGTCTGTCGAAAAATATATTTTTTATATATATATATGACGGAGAAGGGGGGTAGGAGGGTAGTCCAGATACAGTCAGGGATGGCTTCTTCAATGGGCGATATTTGGAGATTGAGCAAGACGACAAAGTTAATCAAATCAACACTTTTAATCAGCAAACACTATCAGTAGGTACAAGGTAACGTGGACAGTTCCGAAGTCGGTCTATGCGTCCAGTCTCTAGCGCAGCCAGCAAGAGAATGTCCGCATCTTGCCCTAGCGCGCTAAGGCAGGTCAATCGGTCCGGTGTGACGTCACAGAGGGATCGACCAATCATAATCAACTGCGCGCTGTGCTACCGTTGAATATGTACTCATGACCGTGCTGTCTCCGACATATATATGTCATAGGACACTTGACACCAATTGACCTAGTCCTAAACTAAGCAAAGCTTGTACTATGGGTACTAGGCAACGGATAAACATACTTATAATGGATAAATACATACTTAAAAACATATTAAATATCCAAGACCCGAGATCAAGCATTCATATTATTCATACATATATGTAAATAAAGTTCGATGAGTTTATGATAAAGATAGACTCAGATCTTTAAAATTTATCTCCTGTTTTTATGTCGCTACACTCTTCACAGAGTGGTCGTGTTCGTGGTTGAAGATCAGTAGTGAACCTTCACGACCACTTTTTTGGAAAAATAGTGTGGTGGTTCCTTCTTGCATTCCATATCGCAGACCTGGAGTCCAGGCCCTTTACTACGAAGTGCAAAATTCTAACTTCGTATCTTGCTGTCCCGCTGACGCTTATGTTATTTAATACAAGAGTGAGAAGGACGATACGATACGAACTTCGTTTTTTGAATTTCATAGTATTTAGCCCCCAAAGTTCTTAGTTGGCCTAATCAATCTCACATCAGGTCTCTTAGCCGTCTTTTGCGACACCCATGAGAAGTGATTATCGCCCTATTCTAAAACGGGGCACTTTTAAAATGTACCTTGCTAGGTACATGTCCGTCGATCGTAATATCCGCCAGATCACGAAATTCCTAATCATATCGTGAAATGGCACCATTTCATGAATTGGCTAAGGGACATCCGCCATATCAAAAGTCAAGTCAAAAGTCAAAATATCTTTATTCAATTTAGGCTATAGCAAGCACTTATGAATGTCAAAAAAATCTACCACCGGTTCGGAAAAACCTCTGCTGAGAAGAATCCGGCAAGAAACTCAACAAGGTATATTTTTTTTAAACAGATTTACAATATTATTAAATGATATGTATAACATCCCAAGTATTTAACACAACTTTATACCTAGTTATATCGTTCAAAACTCACCGTTTAACGATTTGCTTAGGGACATTTAGGCAGATCATGAAATTCCTAGGCATATCTTGAGACGCCGCCATTTTATCATTTGGCCAGTTTAGGCAGATCATGAAATTCCTAGGCATATTATGAAACGCTGCCATTTCATGATTTGGCCAGTTTAAGCAGTTCATGAAATTCCTAGGCATATCATGAAACGCCGCTATATCGGTTCTAGCACTTTGCCGGCCGCTGCCGCCGCGCTGCTGCAGCGTTGCCGGTTGTGGTCACAATTCAGACTAACCACTCCTCGCCTCGCTCGTCGCACCAAATTTTTTATTTTTTTCAGCTTGTCACGATGTGCTTGGTATAAAACTAGGAATATCGACGAATGCGTTTCTCTAATCGATCTGCCGTATTGTTTCCACGGCGCCATTTCACGATCATCATCATCATCCCAGCCTATATACGTCCCACTGCTGGGCACAGGCCTCCTCTCAGAACAAGAGGGCTTGGGCCATAGTTCCCACGCGGGCCCAGTGCGGATTGGGAACTTCACACACACCATTGAATTGCTTCGCAGGTTTGTGCAGGTTTCCTCACGATGTTTTCCTTCACCGCAAAGCTCGTGGTAAATTTTAAATGCAATTCCGCACATGAATTTCGAAAAACTCAGAGGTGCGAGCCGGGGTTTGAACCCACGACCCTCTGTTTGAGAGGCGATTGGTCAAACCACTGGGCCACCACGGCTTTTCACGATATGCTGAGGAAATTCGTGATCTGGCGGATTTTACGATCGGCCGCAGACGTACATACAGCTATTAACTGCAAATATACCTAGTTATACTTAGATCTTAATGCTTTGAGACAAGTCAATAGCAATATCTTAGGATAATCCAAACTAATCTAAATCTTAAATCGAAATCAGTCTAAAGGCAATTTATGTTGACAAGAAGCCTGAGTTGCCTTCGGTGAAATAAGGCTTAAATTTACTGTAAAGTACACAGCAAGGATAAATAAGGCCGGTGCAAGTCACAAGAGAATTATAAAGTAAAAGCAAAAGCTACCTCTTCATATCAAAGCAATAAAGTCCTTTTCTCAAACATTAACTGTCACATAATGGCTACTTGTGACATAATGATAAGATCTTGTGCCCAAATGGTTGTCTGGAAGAGATCGCTTTTAAGCGATAAGACCGCCTATTGTCTACCTCAATGTTGTGTTTATATTATACAATTTTTGTACTGATTTGTGGTGTGCAATAAATAATATTTGTATTGTATTGTATTAACTGTATTGACCAATTTTAGATTTGTCAGCCAAACAAATCTTAGTTTGTGTAGCCGAAGAAACTGAATCGTGTATAATCAATTTTGCTATGAGTTAGATATATGGAACGTCAGTATGACATCAGTAGCATAAAGGTACTCTGGTACGTGATTTTTAAACTATGTGCAGCTCTTGCATTGCAAGTTAACGAGAAATGATCAACCAACACTGAATTCTATACATCCTTACTATCCTTACTTCTTTATTATATTAGAAATGTCAAAATGAGTGTTTGTCCGTTACGCTTTCATGCTTAAAGTACTGAATTTGGTAGTTTGAGATCGAACGACAAGATAGTTCTCCTTTATTTAGTACTCCTTTAAGCGGCTAGACGAATTCAAATGTGGCATACATTCGTATCATTGTTGGCTTTTGAAAGCCGCTTTTTGCTTGTTACTTGCACCACATCGAACTGAAGAGGGCTTCCAGTATGTACCAAGTAGTATCAAAGCATTGTGTTCAACCCACTTAGTTTCTAGTGCTGCGAATCAACTGAGGGCTTCATACGAGGTCTTGTAATTCTACAGTAATAACGTCGTGTTGCGCAATCATTAAGTCTGCATTTAATTAAATTCTGTTCGCCTATCTTTAAGTTTTCCTTTCCAGTTTAGGTTAATTTGAAAAGATCCCTTTTAGGGATAAGTTCTCCTTTGTACTCTTTTTTTTTCTTGTTCTCTTTTTGTATAATTTATGTGTTTTATGTACATACAATAAAGTATTTACATACATACTTACACATATATAACCAGTTTCATCCGTTAATTTTGCCCAGTTCCCGCGGCAAAGCGATTAATATATACTTTACGGACAAAATCACGGGTAACCTACTACTCAATACAGGAAAAACTTATGTATATCTAGTGTTATATAAACAGCCTTTCCAGCTTTATTCAAACTTCCAACATCCGGGCTACATATAGCAGTGTTAACTTCGGTGCAGTCTCAACTTGATCTTTGCTCTTGTCTATTCGAAATTGCTTTGTGTTATATAGGAGACCATTTTTCAATATATTTTCAGTGGCGTTTCGAAGAAAGGTTCTATCAAAATAGTATGCGAATCTGTTTTGTATCGCATTCGGCGGATCGATGTTTGCGTAGAGTTTTGTACAATATTAAATGATATTGTAACGGATAACTCACGTCTTAAACCGAGTTTAGCTCGACATGTTTCGGGCTATTTCGTAGCCCTTCTTCTCAGGAGCACGCGACTCGGCGGCTGCCGCAACACGCACACTACCCGTTACACTATCCGTCTATCGTTACAATCCGTTACAATATCATTCAATATGAGCGAGTCTCACGGTAGTTTTTGTACAATTTTAAGATATTATAGCACTTGTTTTACCACTGATTGATAAATTTTATGTGACAGCAATTTGTGAAACCGTCTCTGTTTTGTCCGAATAAACCGGGCATCATCACTTATATCTGTCACATGAAAAATTATCAATGAATGGTAAAACAAGTCCTTAAGTTACTAAAGATACTCAAACACTATTAAAGTACTTACTTGTAAGTACTTTTAACATAAACAAGGGCTTAGTCACCTCAGTTTCTTGGGAAAATACACCACTACCACTATCACCATGCTTACACCATGCACCAGGCATCAGCACCCGATTACCTTTACTTGCCCGAATTTCACTTGCCATACCAACGTTTGCCATAAAATATATAGAACCGTGGTGTTGTCAGGATTTTTTTAACTGTCATCATATAGAATGCAGTAGGTTAGGTTAGGTTTGTTTCATATTAACTCTGAAGAAATTACTATTTCAGAAATAAATTACTTTATGGCAAATAAAAATTCTAGATAACGATACATTCGGGCATATGAAAATCGGGCAAACGATAGAGAACCATCAGCACCATGTTTACAACGGATAAATGAATGATTATGATTAGTGTGGTGTTTTCTTCTTGCCTGCCACACCGCAGTGCTGGTCCCAAGTTGGTAGTTGACAATAGATAGTGCAGCATCAGGTCCCTAAAGTGTCTTTTATGACACCCACGGGAAGGCAGAGACGGATTTAGAGGTCTGGAAGCCTTGGGGCAACAAAGGAGGGGAGCCCCCAAAACTATTATCCAAATAAAATAATTGTGTTTGTACAAATTACTATAGGTAAAGGTAAAACAGCGAAGAAAAGATCAAAGGAAAAGTTGTTTACTAGTGTTTATTTATAGTCAAAATACCAGCAACGAGACTTATCACGCTTACCTACACACACGAGTCAAAATGAGTTCGTCTAAATGTTTTCATGTCTCGATATTGACTATTTAATAGTATTTTATGCAACTGTATCGTAATAGGGGTCCTTAAAACACGAGTTTAGGAACGTCTGCGTGCTGTAATGATTGTATGAAATCTCATTACGATACAGCCGTGTTCATAATAGAATCCAATGTCGTAATGCTGGTCATTACCTATGGTTTTTGAACGCATAATTGAGGATTTACTATATGGGTGTAGATAAACGAAATTGTACAAACATCACTCACACGTTTCTATTACAATTATTTTACTAATGCTGCTTAAAAGTACTTATTTTGGTTCAAAGTATTCATTACTGTTATTATTTAACTCTTTGCTTGCGACAGCTGTTTGACTTCAACGTCGAACATTAATTTAATATTCTGAGAAGGGGAAATTGGTGTATTAATATTATATTTCTGGACACAAAAATTACGATGAGTGTTACTTATATTAACAATCGTTTCATGTTTGCCGCACGTTTCTTTGGTTACAGCGTTTAGAATTTTATTAATTCATTTTTCAAACCATGTTAGTGAGTGACCTCTTAAGCATTGGGTCATGGGTTCAATTCGGAGCTGGCATGTTCAGGCTTTTCGTAATTTAAGTGTAAAATTTTGTTAATTAGTTTTGGTAGTAGTTTTGTTTTGTAATTTTGTTAGTAGTTATTTTGTAAGTGTATTGTTATTTTGTTAGTGTTTGTGTATTACTCTTTAAGGCCCACTTGCAGTAAACACATAAATCTTGAGTTAGCGCTAAGCTCAGTTTAGTAGTGCAAAGAATATATTTTGAACATGAAACTACCGTGAGACTCACTCATATTAAATGTTATTATAACGGATAACTCACGTCTTAAACCGAGTTTAGCTCGACATGTTTCGGGCTATTTCGTAGCCCTTCCTCTCAGGAGCACGCGAACAGGCGGCTGCCGCCACACGCACACTACGCGCCACCGCTCTGCTCGCACGACCGTCGTACGATAGACGAACAGCTAAACTCGGTTTAAGACGTGAGTTATCCGTTATAATAACATTTAATATAAAGCATATATTTTTGCCTGACACGTTCATATCCTATTACGGTCATGGTATGATAGTGTGTTGACCTTGATTTTTTACCCAGGAAAATACGCTATTGTGTGCTGTTGGAATTATACGCCGTTGGCATTGTACGCCCTTGTCAGTTGACTCTCACGTCAGCGCCGCAGTGTTAAAATTAAATACACAGCGTTTCATGTCACCTGTGACGAGTAGAATACGAATGAGCGAGATAACGTTGTAATTCGCCTCTCGCTTTGATTTCGAGTTCGTGACTTCATTTTAAGAGGTTTTGTACGGCGACTGGTGTGCAAATGACTAAAGAGGATTAAGTTTGAATGGTGAATTGAGTGGGAAGAAGGAGCTTTGTACAGGATTTGTTACGAATGTAAAGTAATTTTATTTAAACAGGTGTTACTTTCCCTTGTTCCCCGTAGGTACATAACCTTACATAACCAGCACTGGTACGGGACATATTATTTCCCAAATAAATAGGTCCTGGCGTTTTGTGGTCGCAATTGTTATTTATTTTTATGTCCTTAAATACTAATAGTAGATTAAGATTAAAATGTTGTTTTCTTTTGTTTGTTTGTTTACTAACACTATGGATATTCCTGTTTCTCCGTAATAAAGAATTTAAAATTGAAAATATTAACTAACAGTCCTCCTCGCTTAACTCGTCGTCGTACCTCTATCTAATTTTCCGAAACCTAAATTTAGGGTAAATTTATAGTAAATTTATTATTATTATACACTATAGATAATCTAAGTCAATAATCACATTTAAAATAAAAATAATTATTTAAATTTACCAATTATTCTGTTATTTACATTACAAAACGAATTTAATTTCAAAATATTACAGCTAAAATTACTAAACTAAACTACAATACAACAAAAATAAACAAAATAAAATCAACCTAAACCTATAATATAACCTACAAACTAAGACCTAAACTACACTACAACCTAAAAACCACCATTCCGCGTCGTACCCGGCTCAAAGGTGCCCATAATGCCAGCCGCATTTCCCCGCTGTATGGCCAGCGCCACCTGCTGAACCAGGTACGACCCGGAGCGGGGGTCGCAACCCCTGTCCCGTAGCCTACGGCCCAGCTCCCACACCAAAGATTTATAATCACATTATGCATTATAATCTAAGTCATCATCATCATCATCACCCCAGCCTATATACGTCCCACTGCTGGGCACTGGCCTCCTCTCAGGATAGAGAGAGGGCTTGGGCCATAGTCCCCACGCGGCCCCATTGCGGATTGGGAACTTCACACGCACCATTGAATTGCTTCGCGGGATTGTGCAGGTTTCCTCACGATGTTTTCCTTCACCGCAAAGCTCGTGGTAAATTTCAAATGTAATTCCGCACATGAATTTCGAAAAACTCAGAGGTGCAAGACGGAGTTTGAACCCACGACTCTGCTTGAGAGGCGATAGGTCAAACCACTAGGCCACCACGGCTTATACTAGGCCACCACATAATCTAAGTAATTTTATGTATTTACCGAAGAAAGTCATCATGGAGGATCACTTCTGGGCCTAAACCGACTACCACGAGCACTCTGTCAGGACATAAATTTTAATTAGTATCTGGATACCTGTAAGTGGTCCCAAAGTGGCTCAAATTTTATGGTATTGTTAATTTGTGTGCTAGAATTAAGTGTTGTGTTCATAATATAGAATAAGAATGTAGAATGTTGTTTTTTTTTTGTTTGTATGTGTCGGCGGCCGATCGTAAAATCCGCCAGATCACGAACTTCCTAGGCATATCGTGAAATGCCGTCATTTCATGAATTGGCTAAGGGACATCCGCCATATCGTTCAAAACTCACCGTTTAGCGATTTGCCTAGTGACGTTTAGGCAGATCATGAAATTCCTAGGCATAACATGAAGCGCCGCCATTTCATGATTTGGCCAGTTTTGGCAGATCATGAAACGCCTCCATATCGGTTCTGGCACGCGCTAAACAAACACGGCCGAATGCGTTGCTCTAATCGATCTGCCGTATTATTTCTCAGGTACATCGTGATATGCCTGGCCAACGTTTAGGCATATCATGAAATGGCGGCGTTTCACGATATGCCTAGGAATTTCGTGATCTGGCGGATTTTACGATCGGCCGCCGACATATGCATTTGTTAGCTTCACCTTGGCAACGTAACTTTTCTATTTAAGTAAAGTCCTACCCGTGTCGTGTAATGTCTGTACGCTGTGTAGAGGTGCAGGCTGAAAATCAGCGCTTTGACGTATAGTCCTCATGCTGAGCCTGAACCTTTTGCCACATATGTAGCTGAGCATGTATGTACCTTCTCACAAATACGTATTTTCTATGGGCAATAAATGTTTATTATTATTATTATTAATATGCTGTAATATACATGTCATGTTTATAGATATATATTGTCCGACACAATGTAAATTGTTATGGAAATAAATAATACTGAATACTGAATAAATAAAATTAGCCCGAATATCGTCAATACCATCATCATCCCAGCCTATATACGTCCCACTGCTGGGCACAGGCCTCCTCTCAGAACAAGAGGGCTTGGGCCATAGTTCCCACGCGGGCCCAGTGCGGATTGGGAACTTCGTCAATATAGAACAGATATTTAATTAACTAGTGCTTACCCGCTGCTTACACGTAAATCATTAGGTCCAGCAGCTGAATTGGAATTCGGGGATATTTAAAAAATCCCGTGGGAATCTTATCCTTTTTCTCCCATTACGGCCTTATTGATAATTTATATTGCTATTTTATGTTAGTAGTTTATGTATTGTATAAGTATTTCATGTATGTATTTATATAGTTGTATCTTTCGTATTTATTTTAATATTATTGTTTTTTTGTTTGTTTTTATTTTCTGTTTCTGTTTCCGCCACCTATTTTTGTAACACATAATTTCTTGTACCCAAATGGTTGTCTGGAAGAGATCGCTTTTAAGCGATAAGACCGCCTATTGTCTACCCTGAATCTAAGTGTTTATGGGTAAGGCCGCGAATTTTGACCAATTTGGACGTTTCAAATTTGGAACGCTGATAAAAAAAAACTGATAACAGCTAGAGGTTTAATTTTTTTTTCATTATATGACACGATATAAACTCTCAAGGTCGCAAATGAGATAATTGATTTAAACCCTTTTAAAAAAATAATAAAAATATATTACCGTCCAAAACGTAACGAAAATTGACTATTTTTTTTGACCACGAGTACTTAATACCTTATTATTTTCATGCTATTTAACTTCTCATCATCATGATTTTGTTTAAACAAAATTTTATGATATAACGATAGTCCTACCGATTGCGGAATCATGATAATCAAATAATTTTCATGTTTTATATTTATTTCTTTTCACGTGCCAAAAAACCACGTTTTCGTTACGAATACTTAGGTGACGCTTAATTAAGCTACCTTTAACGCCAATTTCGGTAGAAATTTGTTTTTGTACACTGGCCACTAATACTCTAATAGGGCAACATCGATGAGATAAATAAATCTCATCAGTTTGTTGACAAACAGCCATCAAAAGTGACGCGGAGGTTTTTTTTCGAAAAAACGTCGAAAGTGCTTGTTCGATTTTAAGGGTAAGTAGTGATTATTTTTAACTGGTTGTTTTTTCATACGATAGGGTAATCTTTTCCATGTAAGTGGCATGTGTTATTATGTTCAAAATGTCGTTATTCACCATGATAAACGATTTTTTGTATAAAATACGTTACACTTTCGTTACGATTACGTTACATTTTTACAAAATGCTACGTATTTTGTACATAACGTAACGAAAAAATGTGGTAAAGGGAAGTTCACACAGAAAAATTCTAACTTACACCAGTTTATTATTAGGTTTCCAATGACTGCACGCACAGTAAGTTAGTTAGATGGATATTTTGAAGATAAATAAATTTTAATCTGTAGGTGCAGGGATCGGCACAAGAGAATTGTGGCGAGTTCTGTGTTCACGTCCTGCTACATGCATAGCGTATTTCAAGTGAGAGACAAACGGAGAGATTCACTTACCTCCTTAGTTCATTTGCTACCTAAACTTAATAATCATAATAATTTATTTCCAAAAACATCTTTTTACATTGTCCACTTAACTAAGATACTACTTCCTAAATTGGTAAAACCTGTGATTTAGGGTTTTGGCCATTTCTTTGAGGTATTTAATAGCTTGTTCAGTCGAAGTCACACACAAGCATGCTCACAACTAGGTGGTAGGACCTTGTGCAAGGTCCGCCCGGATTGCTGCCACCATCTTCCTCGCTAATCCTGCCGTGAAGCAGCAGTGCTTGCACTGTTGTGTTTCGGCGTGGTGAGTAAGACAGCCGGTGAAATTACTGGCACGTGAGGTATCCCATCATAGGCCTCTAGGTTGGCAACGCGTCTGCAATACCCCTGGCGTTGCAGATTTTTATGGGCGGTGGTGATCTCTTACTCATTTGATCATTTGCCATCCAGTCGAATAAAAAAAAACCACATCCAAATTCGTTATGCTTATAAATGTGCACCTTATTGTCAGTGTTAGAGAGGCATGTAAAGATACACTTTTGGAAAGATGTTCGTCAACTAGAGGGTACTTCTACTTCCACATTCTCATGTTTAGCTCTATAGATCTCATATAGGACAGATTTAAGATCAGTATCGTCAGAAAGTTCTAGTAAAAATAAATACTTCACTTTATTATATGACATGTATTTTTTTTTCATACATACGTTATCTAATGGGAATTTTTACCAGTTTGATCTAGGCTTTATAAAAATTTGCGTTACGTTTTATGGTAACGTCACGTATTTATTTTATGTTATTTCTATGTCACATTGGTTAAAATTCGCGGCCTTACCCTTATATCATAAGTTTTTTGTACTGCTTTATGGTGTGCAATAAAGAATATTTGTATTGTATTGTATTGTATAACATATTGCTTTAGTTTTGCTGTACATAGTTAATTTATGTATGTCTCCAAACCGCATCAGAATTAATGAGCAAAAACTGAACACATATATCGTTTCGAATCCCGCAAGAACTTCTGAGTGAGGAATAGTTTGTTATTAGTTTGAGTGTTTTGAGTTCATACATTCATTATTTAACACAGTGTAAATCAAGAAGTTGCTAGAGGTTTTGTTTTGATTAAATTAAAGTTGTGAAATCACATTTTGATACTGAGAATAGTCTCAACTGGTCTAGGACATATATACAGGGTGTTTGGCAGGTCGATGGACATACATACGAGTTTTAGGGGATAGATGGGGCCATATGTAATGTGGTCGAACATAAAAAAAAACACTTGGGCTCAAAGTTTTTTTTTTATTTAGGTTTTAAATCATGAAACGGAGTCTTTGAAAAATAAAAATAAAAAAATCTTTGGCCCAAGTGAAGTAGTAAGCTTTACACGATAATGAATAATAAGTCGATTGATTTCTTCCTACTGAATATTTGCTCTACATCATGAAACCCTACACTGCGCGTGCGCCGACACGGATTTGTCCAGTTTTTTGCACGATGATAAACGATTTCACGGATACCAGTTATGTATTAAATATCGCTAACTTATCAGACAGAGATAATTTGTAAGTACCTGGGCGACAGATGGCCGTTGGGCCGAAAAGTTCTCGAGTGGAGACCGCGGATCGGCAAGCGCAGCGTAGGACGTCCACCATCGAGATGGACGGATGGCATGGTTAAAGCCGCGGGTTCACGGTGGATGCAGGCCGCTGCCAACCGAAGCAACTGGAGGTCTATGTGAAGTGAAGTCCGGTGAAGTTACTGGCACTTTAGGTATCCCATCTTAGGCCTCTAGGTTGGCAACGCGTCTGCAATACCCCTGGTGTTGCAGATTTTTATGGGCGGTAGTGATCTCTTACCTTCAGGAGACCAACTTGCTCGTTTTCCATCCAGTCAAATTAAAAAAAAAATGGGGGAGGCCTATGTCCAACAGTGGACGTCCTGCGGCTGAGATGATTACCTGGGCGACCGAGCTTTGTTCGGGCTATAACTCGATAATAATTAAGCGTTTTCCCAGAAATAAGACCAAGCTAGATCGATTTGTCATCCCCAAAAACCCCCACATACCAAATTTCCGCCGTTTAAAGCCGTTTCCGAGATACAAGAATTGTTCGTTTAAAGTTATTATAGATAAATAGATAGTTATAACATATTTTTTAATTCAGTCACAAAATAAAACAACCAAAATATATAATGAAATTTTATTTCCCCGTAACCGTTAAATTTATAATTCTTTAATAATCTCTTATTTTATTTACACAATCATAATTCTTATTTATCACGTGGGTAGCACTATAAAATGTTTGCTCGTAAACTCAGCAACCGTATATAATAGGGTTGCGAAGAAAATCGTGGGAATTAACGACGTTATATCGTTCGTTATAACCGTCATCGTTATTAACGTGATGGTTATTGTTGTTGCTGAGAGGGGGTGGAGAGCTGACCCGGCGTGGAGCTCGGCGAGGCTTTCTTCTGAAACAAGTAAGTTGTGATAGAAAGTGGAAAAGAAAGGTGGCTAAAGTGAAAGGAGCATAAAGTGTAGCGAACATTGGGCAGATCATGATTTGCGGAACTTTTTCAAGGCCCGTCCAAATTACTACTAAGACTAAGAGTTTAGCAACAAGGTTAACGTTTCGTTATGGTTAGTAACTGTACTTAATATCAACTGTTTTTTTTTAGTACATTTCGTTATCGCAGAAAATTGGTCTGAAAAGTTTATTAAGTTAATTTTTAACGATACACGATGTTGTAGTTCTCAAATTAGTTAAATACAGGAACAAATCGCTATAACTCGCCTACTATTACATAAACCCCCAGTGGGTTTTCCAATAGTGGCATAATAAGTTCATTGTATTTATATTGTTTCGATTATATTAATAAAAAAAAAATATTTATAGCACCTCAAAATTTTAACAGGTTCCATAAAAAACATTGAATCAACCATATATTTTATTTATAATTACAATACAATACAATAACTCTTTATTGCACACCAACACAGTGAGCAGTACAGAAAAAACAAGTATATACATATTATTTATATTAGGAAATGCATGTTCAACAAAGTTATAAAGTTTTGTATACCCGTGTACTTGTTCACAATTTCGTCCTAATATATTAATTTGAGCGCGTTAAGGGAATTAAAAAAGCAATTAAGAGCGAAATAAGTTCCTACGGGTAAATAAAATTGAAAAAAGAAACTACAGTTTCTCCAGTTCTATAATAATGACGAGTGTACAATTCACATTGTTGGTTTTGTAATAATTTAAATAGATTAGGTTTATTGAGAAATAATCCGGCACCCTAAATTGCGCTGGCAAGATTTTTCTTGCTGTAATCAGTTTCCTCGACTGTACACTAAAGCCTAAGTAGGATGTTTGTTATTTGCTTGTAAACTTTGTGTTGCCGTACCATAGTCACACACGGTAACTTATCCAAATGTCTGCGTTACTTTTGTTACCACGTCATCAAATCTTGTCGTGTAGTAGCATTGAGCACTAGTGCTGTCTCCACGTAGTTTTACTCTTACCAATCAGAGACCATGCCGGCCACCCACATGGTAAGTTACCCGCACATTTATCATTGAGTTTGTGCACGGACACAGTATGTACCAACGTGATACTCGTAAATTTACTAGGGTCGCTGTCGTTGACACGCGTGCCAGCCTTAGTAGACTATCAGCATAGACAGTATTAAGACTCATTTTCACCCATACCATTGAGCATACGCACGGATATAGTGTGGGAGCGCGTAACACTCACCTAGTTGCTCTAAGCTTGCTCTGTTTATACCGATAAGACTCAGCATTACCCTTACGATTGAGTACATGCACGGAAATATTATATGCCCGCGCGTCGTGGACCGTGTAAGTGTTACATGGTGTTACCAGTGTCACAGCTGTTGACTCATTCCAGCTTCAGCAGATTGTCGGCGTAAGACGATTGTTTTGTCATGTAGTAAGACTTATTGTACCCGTACCATTGAGCACGTGCACGGACACGGTGTGAGCACGCACGCCGCGGACCGTGCAAGTGTAGTTGCCAGTGTCGCTGCTGTTGACGCGTTCCCGCTTTTGCAGACTGACATATTCTCTGTCACATAGTACTAACACTCAGTGGTACCCGTACCATTGAGCACGTGCACGGACATGGTGTGAGTCCGCGCGCCACAGAGTGTACAACTGTATCTATTTAGTTGCCAGCGTTGCGCTGTTGACTCATTCTAGCTTTAGCAGACCGACAATTTTCTGTCACATAATACTAAGACTCAGTGTAGCAGGTACACTTTTGGGCGAAAGCTTAAAGGCTATTTGTTATCATTTCAGAAGTCCTAATTCCTCTCCTTTCCAGCACTATTTCACAGAGCATCTTTTTTCTTTCGGTTATTTTTAATTTTTTTTTTTTCATTTAAGCCCGCGTAAGGATGTATACTTGGCAAGTGTGTATACTGTATTTCAATGTTCTAATAATTATGTTTACGTACTAACTTAATATTTAAAAAAAAGTTACGATAAAAATATGTTTTGTAGTTTATAAATTCATGTAGTTTTATATGTATAGTTAATAGTGTTATAGCGGTCAGAGGGTCACTGACGATGCTGGCTGAAAATCAGCGCTGGGGCGTTCTTACCGTCTCATCATTATGCTGATCCAGTGTCCGATTTACAACCGCAATGACACATATCTATGCTGTCGCACTTAATAATATTGTTGTGTCTTGTGTACCTAGTGTTGTCTATTGCTGTGTTGTGTATAAATGTATTTCTTTCTTTCTTTATCTTTCTATGCCTTTCAGTGCTACCCGTACCATTGAGCACGTGCACGGACACGGTGTGCGCCCGCGCACCGCGGACCGCGCAAGTGTAGTTGCCAGCGTCGCTGCTGTTGACACGTGCCAACCTCAGTAGGCTGTCTGCGCCACCGGGCACTTGCTCTGTTTTCACACTGCCGAAAAAAAGGCTCAGTAAGTATATCTATTGCTAAAAAAACTGTGGTAGTCTAGTGGTTTGACCTATTTTGCCTCTCAAGCAGAGGGGTCGTGGGTCCGGGCCGGCACCTCTGACTTTTTTAGAATTTGTATTTGAAATTGCGTTTGAAAGTTACCACGAGCTTTACGGCGAAGGAAAATATTGCGGGAAAACACCGGCGAAGAAATTTTATGGTGCGAGTGAAATTCTCAATCCTCACTGGACGCACTGGGAACTGCGTCCCAAGCCCTCTCATTCTAAGAGGTCTTTGACTTGCAGTGAGACGTAGGCCAAGATGATGATGACAATAATGATGCCTATTGCGTTTGATATACAGATATGCAAGTAGTAGCAATCAAAGAATATGGGGGTGACCTATGAGGTTTAAAATGATCGGTCACGCCAATAAGTCTAGACAGATTTGTAGTAGGTGCGGTTTCAAAATGCCGTCTGGCGATCTAATTTTCTGTTAAAAAAATATTCACAAAAACCACAAGTGTGACACAAGAGACTGAACTCCAAAGTCAGGAGATCAATGGCAACCGCATTGCGTCACTTGTAAAGAAATCACTCTCGTTTCCCCTCGCTTCAAAGTATCCACAGATATAGATCTATATCTGTGAAAGTATCCATTAAACATTACGTGGTCCATTTAATGTTCCAAATATTGAAAAATACCGGTCATAATCCCGTATACAAAAGATACCGCTGGCACTGGGCCAATCTATCTCGGCTGTCGCATTAAATGTATTTTATAGAGCGCAATGGAGATGGTTCATAGTGATATACGAATGAGGGGTTCAACGCGCGTGGTGATCAATTTTGGAGCATCAATATATACGTCATACCCGGTTCATATACGTTCCCTGTCTCAAAACACAGACATTCATTGCCCCGTAACGCATATTTGCCATAATTCATTTCAGGTGTTGCAAAATATTCACAAAATTATTCTAATTTTAAATAAACCCGCGTAGCTCAACCAAAAACAGTGGCATTTGACATTTCGGAGACCTCTCGCTACACTAGCGCCTCCAGCGGCGAATTCATACGTGATAGCCACAGATATAGATTACACTAGATTACGCAAATGCATCTACTTCGCGTGTCCGAACCCCAACTAAACGTCGGGGTTGGCCCCATACAAAGACTGACCGCTAACTGACTAATCATGACTAGTGACTGACTCGAGCCCCACGGCGCGGGCAGGCGGCGCATTTGAATCGATTTCGCGCGACATCGGGGAATTCACATCGCTAATTCGCTCTTGAGACGTCACAGTAGACATAAAAAAGTGACACGGTTGGTTTTCATACAGATTGAGGTGTTAGCGTTATCTAGTGTAATCGATATCTGTGGTAATAGGCCTCATTGGTAGGTTATTTTCTATCATTCTTCAGATTATGCAGTCAACGTAATAAACATATCACTTTTGCGGAACACATGTACCTGAAGCGTTCATTAGACAGGGTACGGGATGATCATTTATAAATAAATATAAATATCATGGGACACTTTACACCAATTGACCTAGTTTCAAACTAAGCAAAACTTATAGTATGGATTTAGGTCATTCATTATCAAGGAGCGAAATTTCTCATAGCAAAAATCTAATGTCAAAGTAATTGAACATAAGTTTTATCGACTATCGATAAATATTTCAGCAATTAATAAAACAGAAAAAAGTATTTACTTTTAAAATAAGCACTTTTTAAGTTAGTTACAATTAAAATATAAAGCAGTATATCGTTGAAGAATCTTTATTGTAAATATGTAAGGGATGTTTTTTTTGCCATTTCCAATCGTTTTTTTTAGGATTAACCATTTTAATAACCCGGCAATGACTGAGAAAAACTCAAGTGACATAAATGTCATAATATGTGACGTTGACGCGATTTATTTTATTTTAATATGGAGATGAAAGTCGCTTATCAAAGAGGTCAAATGTTACAGAATAATGTTAAAGGCGATAACAAGCGAAGAGTCGATTCGATAACATCGATAACTGGAATGGTCGATAAAACTTATGTTCAATCCATTTGATGTTTGATTTTTGCTATGAGAAATTCCGCTCCTTGGTCATTATAGGTAGAGTCATTCACGATGACGCGTGCCGTGGTTCTTATTACAATGACTTAATGGCTAATTTTGACAAAATCACGCGTCTTCGTGGATGGCACTAGGTATACTAAGTAACGGAAAAACATACTTTATATCCTTAGATAAATACATACTGAAATACATATTAAACATCCAAGACCCGAGAGCAATAATTCGTATTCATACAAATATCTGCCCCGGCCGGGAATCGAACCCGGGACCTCAAGCTTCGTAGTCAGGTTCTCTAACCACTTGGCCATCCGGTCGTCAATTTAAGCCTAAAAGTTGTATTTTCACTAGAAAGATTCAGGGCTTACTTTGTGGATGTTCATATCAATGAACTACAATCTGCAGTAGAGCAGCAAAGTAGAAAGTAGGAAGATAATCAAAGTAAAAAAAAATCTAAATATCTTTATTCAATTTAGGCTATAAAAATAAAATAAAAAATAAAAACCGTTTATTTCAGACCATGAGATCCATATTAGGTGTTAGTTATAAAGGCACTTACATAGTATGTTAGTAGAAATTGTTAACTAAAACTAAGACACAAAAAAAATTAGGCGGCTGTCTTGGGAGGATATCTGAGACGTATATAGGACTGAGGACTGAGACTATAACAAGCACTTATGAATGTCAAAAAAAATCTACCACCGGTTCGGATAAACCTCTGTTGAGAAGAATCCGGCAAGAAACTCAACGTGGTATATTTTTTTTAAACAGATTTACAATTTAAGTGCTCGCATTGCATTGTATGTTTGCATACCTGATTCCCCCTCTAGTGGTGTCAGCGTTGAGCGCTCGACCCTCATGGAGCCAGATGAGCACCGCCGGGGTTTCCACGTGCCTCGCTCGGCAGACCAGCGCCAAGGTGGACTCTGCCTCGTAGTACTTCGCCACGAGAGGCGCTCCTGCCTCGTCCACCACCCAAACTTGAGGAGCTGATACAAGAAATAAGTAAATTGATACCTGTAAGTACACCCCCTCTTGTCCAAGGAAAACATAACGGTCAACGAGCTCAAGTGTACCGCATCCAAAAGCTTAATGGTTACTTGACCTGAAATGTATATTTCAGAACTAAATTATTGTTATTATTATTTTAAAATTTATGACGGTGGAAGCATTCTACACTTCCACTGAACGTAGATATAGTTTAGATATAGTTAGTGTTTAGTATTGTGACTAAGGGACCCCATACATCCCTGTATTTTTTTTTATTATTATTTTATGTATTTTTTTTTTCTTTAATTGTATAATATAGTTTTTAAGTATTTTATTTGTAATTATATTACTTATTATGAAAAAATGACTTTCTGCCAAGTTTCTTGCGGCGCATTCTTCTTGGCAATGATGGTCTTTCCGAAAGCGCTGATAGTTTAAAAAAATGACGAGTAAAAGTGCCCATTGCGGCCTATTTACTGAAAAAATCATTTGAAATTTGAAATTTGAAATTTGCATGGGTGTGACATGGATATTTGACATGATTTAAGTTTTGACCATGTTCACTTTAAGACCTACCTGTTGGGTTTACTCCTAGACCGTAAATGAAAACCAAAGGGTATTTTATTAAATGATATTGTACCGGGTAACTCACGTCTTAAATCGAGTGCGCGTGTTGCGGCAGACGCCGAGGCGCGTTGCTCCTAGAAAGAAGGGCTACGAATTAGCCCGAAACATGTCGAGCTAATTCGATTTAAGACGTGGGTTATCCGGTACCTACAATGTCATTTAATATGAGCGAGTCTCACGGTAGTTTCATGTTTTTAATACAGATTTTCTTCACGCGACTCGTCGACGACAGACAGAGTTAACAAAATATCTAACTCCTTAAAATGTTTCTCGTCTCTGTGAATTTAGTAAGAATGACTGACGTGGGCGAAAGGCATTCGCCTGTAATATTAGGGATTCGAGTCATGTGCGTTGAATTTACGATTGTTACTAAGAAAAAACGGCCTAAGCGAGTCAATAAAGTTTGTGGTTATCTTATACCTTTAAACGAGCAATTCTTGTATGCTTATTTATGTATTTATACCGGGTGTGGCCTGTATCTAATATGAGCAAATAGTCAAAACAGATCGTTCTCCTCAAACTGAACATCATTAGTTCAGCGACTTTAAAAAATAATTCCCATCCCTACCCATCCCAGCCTGTATACGTCCCACTGCTGGGCACAGGCCTCCTCTCATAACAAGAGCTCACGCGGGCCCAGTGCGGATTGGGAACTTCACACGCACCATTGAATTGCTTCGCTGGTTTGTGCAGGTTTCCTCACGATGTTTTCCTTCACCGCAAAGCTCGTGGCAAATTTTATATGTAATTCCGCACATGAATTTGGAAAAGCTCAGAGGTGCGAGCCGGGGTTTGAACCCACGACCCTCTGCTTGAGAGGCGATAGGTCAAACCACTAGGCCACCACGGCTTATAAAAAATAATTAGTTTTTAATTTTTATTACACTTTTAAGTTTATTTGAAGAAACAATGTAAAACAAAATGCTTGATGTTTGTAGCGTGACAGGCGACGTCCGTTGTGTTCTAAGATGGCGTACATTGACAGCAGTATTTAATTTGTATGAAAAAAGGAAAATTCAAAGACTCCGTTATTTATAAAAGTCGCTGAACTAATGTTGTTCAATTTGACGAGTATGATCTATGTTTAGATTTTGTGTGGCCTAGTATAAGCCGTGGTGGCCGAGTAGTTTGACCTATGGCCTCTCAAGCAGAGGATCGCGGGTTCAAACTCCGGCTCGCACCTCTGAGTTTTTCCAAATTCATGTGCGGAATCACATTTGAAATTTACCACGAGCTTTGCGGTGAAGGAAAACATCGTGAGGAAACCTGCACAAACCTGCGAAGCAATTCAACGGTGTGTGTGAAGTTCCCAATCCGCACTGGGCCCGCGTGGGAACTACTGCCCAAGCCCTCTCATTCTGAGAGGAGGCCTGTGCCCAGCAGTGGGACGTATATAGGCTGGGATGATGATGATGATGATGATGGTCTATGTTTACATTTTTTGCTCGTATTACAGGCCACACCCGGTATACAAGATGTCTGAGTGCTCGACATGCTAAATGACCAATAGACACCCTGCTGTCGTTACTATTGCGAATAACCAGGGAGCGTAACTTTGGTGCGGTTGACGTCATTATGACGTGAAGTCACATACAGTATGTTTTTAAATAAAAATTACAATACTGCAATGATGTTAATGACTTTTTAATTTAGTGGTGATGTAAGTTTAAAATACCATGTGAATAAAATATTTAATTTTTTGTGTAACAAAAAAATATTCATTTTTATTTACATAAAATAAGTTTCACGTGTACACTCAAGGAGATATAACTCTCGATTCTCCCGCCAGATACAAATTGGTGTTGTACTGGTTACAATCCTCATAAACGTACAAGGAGCAAAATATTGTTGAAGATCAAAACCTTTCTTCATGTAAATAATTTTTTTTGATGGCAATTATTTTAAAAATAGTTCTTTCTTCTGGCTATTCCAAATCCCAAAACCATCCAAGAAAATTGACTGCGTTCTATCTGGCATTAATTATATCAGAAAGATGCAATCGCGAATATTCGTATCATTTTTGAGTAAGGGTTATAAATGTGATTATTATATTTATTTCTTAATTATATCAGTAAACTAAAGAGGTCTGGGTAAAAAATACTCTGTATTTACTTAGCTTGACGTTATGTCTGTCATCGGCACGAAAATTACGCTCCCTGCTAATAACATAAGATTAAAGATGCCAACTATTGGGACAGCAGGGCTACTACAAAACTCGAAACTCGAAGTTCGTGTCGTGCGGTCCCTCTGACACTTATACTATTTAATACAAGAGCGAGAGGGACGGTACGATACGAACTTCGAGTTTCGAGTAAGTATACTTGCCATTACTTTCAAATCCGGAAAGTCCTTGCGACCCATAAACCCGGCCTTCCAATTAAGATCTAAGCGTTTCAAATGAATTTATTCCAGTGAATTTCATTACAGAAAATTAGTACGGATAATTCTCACTATTGTAAAACTGAGAGGCCTTGCTTTGATCAGGTTCCCGGCGTTTTAGGCCACTGGTTTCGGTTATTGAATTAACAGTATTAAGTTTGACTTTAATTGTTTTATTTGTGATATTGTGTGGGCTTAAATCAAGTTTACATAATAGCTTGATCAGATTTGAGTGCTTTTTGTTCAAAAATCGCATGGGTCAAAATGTATAGGGAAAATTACCTTGTTTTCGATGAAATTGAATTATGAAATTATGCAAAACGTAAGCAAGCATAGCAAGAGTAGGAAATTAATTTAAGTACCGCATAAAAACTAGGTACTAGTAATAAAAGTAACTACTAATAGTAAAAATATATTTTTTGATAGCTTTTTATATAGCTACACGGAATCATTGGTACGCGAGTTCAACTCGCATCTAGCCTTATATCTGCCTAATTTAGCTTTATATGTTTAAAATAATTAATTGATTGATAATAACTCAATGAACTAAAAGAATTTCCTTGCTCACCCGCGACCTTACGATAGCTAAGCTTATGCAAAATATGCGTGTTCATGCAGTTCCTCCACCTCCACACTGTAAGAACACACACAAATCACACAAACCCATCTATCACCACCACCGCACTACACTGACGCTTTTCGAACTCAACCAGAGCTCATCTTCAGAGTGACACAACCGTACACCATGCTACCAGTTGTTACCAGTTGTTAGTGTGTTGTGATTCTTTTAGTTCATTGATATGGACCTCCGCAAAGTAACGCCTGATTCAATAAATTATTGATAATAACTCATATAAGGTAGAGGAAGCATAGAAGGCCCAGCCGGCAACAAGGCCCACTATTAAAAAATATCAGTTGCTGTTTATGGTACTATTCGTTCAACACATCACGCACACATAGTGGCCGATACAACGAGCTGCCAACAACGCTTTGCTTTGCACATGCCACCATTTTATCAGTAGCGTCCATACAATCAAAACGGAGGTCGCGTCTGCGCTTCATGTATTTTTTTACTAAAATAAGGTTTGTTTTTATTAAGTTTTATTATTTGTTAAATGTGTTTTAAGGTTTATGGGTGCAAACAGAAGTTATCTAGCTGTATAAGGAAGGACAAATAGATAATTTTATGTCAATTTTTATATTAAATATTCTCTGTTATTCTAAAGTTTATACTGGAGCTTAGAAGGCCCCGCCTTCGTTGGTACCAAGGCCCAGCTCTTGATCTCTTATCAAGGCTGGTTTGATAATAGGTTCCTAATTAAAAAAAAACAAGAGAAAAGTGAAGTCTCTAGTATTAAAAGTATTAGTTTTAATTCTTTATATAGATTTTAGTTCAATCAAGTCCAAAGAAATTTTGGATAATAGGAAAAATTTTTTTTTTTTGTTAAAAGCTTATGTTAAGAGCGTTGTGACAAATAATAAAAAAATATATCAATGAACTAAAAGCAAGCCAGCAAGGAAATTCTTTTTAGTTCATTGATATGGACCTCCGCAAAGTAACGCCTGATTCAATAAATTATTAAAAAATATATTTTTATGAGCTTAATATTTTCGAAAAGTAAAGACGATTTCTTATACCTTGTGGATAATAAGGCCCAAATCCAAATATTTCCACTGATTTAGAATATCCTTCTGTTGCGAAAATACCAAATATATGATTTATGCATAAATTTAAAGTTAAAATCTTGTAAAAACTGTTATTACTGTCAAAATGTTCATTTTTTTTCGAGCCTTCATATCCTGCTAGTATTTAATAAGGCCCAAAATAGTACTTTTAAAAAACTTGGACTTCTCCGTAAGTACCGTAATATTTTTGTAACTATTTTGGTATACATAGAAACTTAAAAGAAGTGACGATTTGTCGTTATTAGCTTTAGATAAAGCACGCTTAAATATGTAGTAAATTAACACAAATTCTCCCTAAATTTGAAGTAATCACACCAAAATACTCACTATTGACATGTAAATAAGTCCTGCTGACTCTAGGCGGATGCGTTGATATCTGGCACTCGTATACAGCCTCGTCCTGGGGCTTGACTTCCCTGATGAGCAGCCGCCAGTTGCCAGGGTACCGTCGCGCGACGGAGATCCTGTCGTCAGCAGCGTATGTGACAGCACCCACTGTCAAGAGCTCTGGCATTTCTTCTCTGCCTCTACGGCGGACCCAAGATACCTGAAAAAGAAAATTTTAGTTTAGCTTGAAGATTGTTCTGGTAAGGATCGAAGGAGGATTGAAGGAGGAGTTAGTGACGTCATTTCCAGATCAGAAGCCGTATTGCCTACGTTTATGATAGCTTTCGCGATCAAATGACAGATTTCGCATACAAAAACTGTCATTTGATTGCGACCGCGAGCGTAGAAACGTTAGGCAATACGGCCTCGGATGGTCATGGGTTTTCTATTTTTCATTTCCATTAACTTTAAGCGGACATTCGACTGGTCAAATCTAATACCATTCATTAAAGGAGCAATCGCGATCGCGAAGGATGCGAAAAGCACAAGACCGGTCTGAGTGGAGAGCCTTGGGGGAGGCCTATGTCCAGCAGTGGACGTCATTCGGCTGACATGACGATGATGATGATGATGATGAAAGGAGCAATTCTTGTATCTAGATATTTCGGGGATATCGATTTAGTTGAAATTTGGTACGTAGGGGTTTCGGGATGAAAAATCGATCTAGCTTGGTCTTATCTCTGGAAAAACGCTTCTTAACGAGTTTTAGCCCGAGCAAATCTCCCAGGTACAGTCACCAGCATTAATATCTGCCACGGCGGAGCGTGCAAAAATATCTGACACGTCCTTCCGGCCCTAGAAATAGAGTCGTATCAGATATTTATGCACGCTTGTTGTATCAGATATTGGTGCTGGTGACTGTACTGAAGTTTTTCTCCAAGACACTAGAGGCAACTTTTACTGCTTTAATGATAATCATTAAGTTATTTATTGTGCAGCAAAACAATTCTTAATTTATGACGGTTTTTAGAGTACCTAGGTATTAAGTCGGTAGAGTAAGTACGATCGAAAAAACAATACGTTTAGACTGTAACTAGGCCGCAAAGGGCTCTTTTAGATGTTACTTTTTAAAACTACCAGCGCTTTCGGAAAGACCATCATTGCTAAGAAGAATGCGCCGCAAGAAACTCGGTAGTAAGTTATTAAAAACTATACTGTAAGTATAAACAAAATACATATAAATTAGGTACAATTCAAAATGGAAAAAATTACATAGAAATAAAAAAACAGGGATGTATGATGTGGTCCCATGCGTTATACTGTGTAGTATGTTCAAACGTGTGTTCAAATCGTCCCGCCATCTCTTGGTCTACGTCGACATTGCTATTTATTTCGAAGCAACTAAAACGTAATTCAGTACTTCATCCATAAACATAAAAATGAAAATCCGCAAGACGGCAAAAAAATCACAAATCTGCTTTTGGATATGAAAATGAAATTTGTAGATATTAACAGTCTCTGGCTTGGTTATTTCTTACACAATGGGGTGATTTGCGTAATCGCTGTAACAAAAGGTTTTGAAACACCGCGTTTTGAAACAATGAAGGCTTTTATCACCATTAGAAGGTGGACTAGTTTAGCGACGCCAAGTCGAGAGAGATCCGCTTGATAACAAGTTTCAACACGTTTTTAGGAACGCCTACTTCATAAAAATGTGCTTACTTTTTTTGTTAATTTCGATTAACAGCAATTTAATTCTCAAACTTAAGTTTGTACTAGGTCACTCACGGTCAGACCTGGGCAACCGAACTACGCTCGGGGTTTTATTTTGTTAAATCGTGTAATTTTGGAGAATGCATATAAATAGGTATTTCTTGTATAATATTATATACCTAAGTACATAATTGTTGGCATTAAACGCATTTTCTTTCTTTCTTTTTTTCTAAAATAAACTAAAACGTAAACTTAATAAATTTATAAAAATAATTAAAAGCTAAATCGATTATTGGCCTCTCAAAGCCCCCCGACACAGCAAATTTCGTCAAAATAAATATTCTTTAAAAAATATATAATACGGTATTTGACTAAGTATTTTGTATATGTTAAATAAATTAAAACTACACAATGCCTGTTATCGAATAGAAAAACAATTTTTAAGCTACCTTTACAAATAACAAAGTTATAAAGGCTTGAAATTCAAGATTAGACAGAGAAAGACATACTGGCATGTGACGTCACACGCCAGTACCGCCATACTTGCTGCATAGAAAAAAGCGTTTGAGAAAGAGTCAGGTATATAGATTTTTCAAAAAATCACTATAAATCCAATTTTCAACCGATGTAATTTTTTCCTTCGCTAAACACTATCTGTTTATCTATATTTTCATAATAATATTAAGATATGGCAAAATCAGGAGTTGTCAAATACCGTATTAACTACATGATGCTAGGTTTAATTTATTATTAAAAATAGTTTATTAATAAACATCGACTCGAAAACGAACATTCGTATTTTTAACCCCCGACGCAAAAGAGGGGCGTTATAGAGGGCTGTGTGTCTGTGTCAGTCTGTCTGTCTGTGGCACCGTAGCTCTTAAACGGGTAAACCGATCTGAATGCGGATTTTTTCATTTGAAAGCAGGGTTTCTGGCGATAGCTCTTAGACATGTTTTATCAAAATCGGTTCAGCCGTTTTGAGACATTGAACTTTGATTAATGGTTGTCATTAAATTATCAGCCCCAACCGGAGATCGTACCCGGGACCCGAAGCTTCATAATCAGCTGGTCAAATCAGTTTTCTGTTTTTTCTGTGCATCTATATTTCAGTTTGTATTTTCATCAATATCTGTCTGTAGGCCAAAATTAATTTAATACAAACCACCAACACACTCGTATTTTCACCTAAAATCTAAACTAAGATACACATTTAGATCAACGTTTGCCCAAAGTACAACTTGATTACAACTCCCTAGATATGAAACTCTCTAAGATTAAGTTATAAGTTTAGGCTCAGTGCGGCGCCATTACGTGTCAGCACTTGTTATTGCTAATCTTCTGGGCAAGAGATATTATTTATACTTGTATTAGACACAGCTAAGCGAAAGCGACATAGCCAAGCGAATTAGCTTGTTGAAGTAACAATGAGCAGGCCATTTTAATATGGAGAACAGAGTCCAAAGTCCGAGGTCGGCTCAATAGGAGCACCCTTTGGCATGCTAAGTTTAAACCACCCATTTGCTGAGCAGCCCATCGGTTGCTCGCCCTCTCTCCGGTAAGCTGTAAAAGCCGTCTCAGGCTAACAGCAACAGTCCGTCCGAAAAAAAAGGGAGAACAGATAGCCGTTGGAGCAAAAAATGTATGCCGAAAATTGACAGCACATTGATAAATATTTGTCTTAGTCAAAAAAAGGCCCAAATGTAAAGTACCAAGAGACAGCGATAACACCGCCATGTCCGATACACTGATTTACCGATTAAACGTTGATGCTCAATAAATGATGTAAATTCAAGTTATTTGGAAACAACCAACCAACCAAGCAACCGTCACTATTGTACCGGTTTTGTCAAACTTAAAACCTAAAATTGCTAAAAGTGGCTCCGAAGCGGTAACGTTTCGTGTGCTCAACTTCCGATTTGGGAATACAGGCGTGATGTTTGTGTGTGTGTGTGTGTGTGTGCGTGTGTGTGTGTTAAAAATGTTATAAAACAAAAGTAGCTTAGTTACGCGAGTAGAATCGAACCTTAAATTTAAAGCCCCATTGTCAAAGACACCCTGTATTATGATGATGATGGTGATTATGATCCTGATATCAATTATAGCAATAGTAAGAGTGTCAACACAATTGCACCTTCCACGTTTATTTTGCCCCAATTTGTAAAGACAACCGTTCGTTTCCCCAGTCCTATTTGAGTTGATTCAACACGTTCTTAGTTACACAGTCATAGTTTGCCATCCTCTCTGCAAATTTGTACTACAGAACGCCTACTCTGGTTATATTCTAATTCGAAACGATTAAATTTACATGAGATTTGCGTAACAACGGTTCAAGGTGGATGTTTACAAACCGACTTTAGTTGGCCTAGAGTTAGATTCCAATCCTAACCAATTTTATAAACGCATTTGTTGGACTTTCTCACTCTCTGGGTTCAAGGGCAGGGTCTATATCATCATCATCATCAGCCGGAACATCCACTGCTGAACAAAGCCCCCCCCCCTAGAACGCTATAAAATTATGAACAGGTACTGGCAAGCAAAAATAAACGGGCAATCTTTTCGAAAATACAAACTGAAACATAGATGCGCAGAAAAACCACAAAAAGAGACCAGCGCTGGGAATCGAACCCAGGTCCTCAATATTACGTGGTGCGTGCTATACCGCTACACCACAACTGGACAGGAGTACAGACACAAATTTCTCCTATGCACCACATATCTCAGCTTGTTTGTTTCTTATTTAGTCACTTAAGCAGCGACACTAGCGACATCTATGCTGAAGCCCTCATCCAGAAACTTTCAGCACTTCCATTGGAACTAACCGCTTACCCGGACAAGATATGTCGTTATTAAGCAGTAAACTTAAATAAATTTATGTGGTGCAAAGGAGAAATTCGTCTCTGTACTCCTGTCCAGTGGTGGTGTAGCGGTATAGCACGCGGCACGGAACGTTCTTATTTTTCTGGTTTTTCTGTGCATCTATATTTCAGTTTGTATTTTCGATATGGGTTTTACGGGATGACCGTAAAAGTAAAAAAATTTGGACTTGAAATAATAAAAAAATACAACAACACTCCAAAAACCAATCTTAATCGAATTTTTACATTATCAAAAGTAAACTCACCGTTTTATCCTGCAGCAGGCTTATCCTACAATTCAAATGGGCATCTTCCCCTAACTGCACAGTGATCTTCGTCACATTACCCACTGGCACATCCTCAAACGTAGGCCCGTATCTTCTGTCATGGTCAAAGTACGTATTCCTCGCCGCTGAGACAACGTGAGGCACCACTATTTTTGCCAGCATTGGGCGGTCTGTGATAGCTTGAGAAGTAGGCTGCGGCGACGGCTGTGGCACTTTGAACGACTTGGTGCTGTCGATGGTCGAATTACCGAGTCGTAGCATTATGGGGGCCGGCGAAGGCGCTGAGCTGAGCGCGTAGAATGATGATACCGTTTGCTCCTCAGTTGTGAGAGTTGATGGGTTTTCTGTTGGAAATGAAAGAGAACTTGATTTTTTGTCTTTTCCAGTCTACTTATTAAATACGAGTACCTAAATATACTAAGGTTACCGACATAGCCCGAAGAATTGCGAAACTAAAGTGGCAGTGGGCGGGGCACATTGCTCGCAGGACGGATGGCCGATGGGGCCAGAAGGTTCTCGAATGGCGTCCGCGGACCGGGAGACGAGCTGTCGGTAGGCCTCCAACAAGATGGAGCGACGACTTGGTTAAGATCGCGGGATCGCGGTGGATGCGGAAAGCACAAGACCGGTCTGAGTGGAGAGCCTTGGGGGAGGCCTATGTCCAGCAGTGGACGTCTTTCGGCTGACATGATGATGATGATGATGACCTAAATATGTATGTAGTATTAGAACGAGTGGGCTTGGGCTTAAGTTAACACATATGGTCTGAATGGAGTCATTACTGTGTTCGACTGACAATAAAACATCGCAATTAAGGTACGTCACCAGCATTAATATCTGCCACAGCGGAGCGTGCAAAAATATCTGACATGTCCTTCCGGCCCTAGAAATAGAGTCGTATCAGATATTTATGCACGCTTGTTGTATCAGATATTGGTGATGGTGACTGTACCATCAGCCAAATAATTGGTCTATCAATTTTTAAACAAGTTCCTATCAAATGAATATGTCGCTAAAGTCGAACTTTCAAGTTGACAGCCATATTATGTTTCTTCTTCTTCTTCTCTTTTAAAATATGGCTTTTCTGTCTTAATTAATAGGACAATTTCGCCAGTGTCAAGGTAAACTCTCTTTGAGAGGGACGTTGTACGGTGATTGTAGTTTTTGCAACTTGATAGTAAAATTCCAGAAACCACGTGGAGACCACTTGCGCATTAAAAAATGTTAGACACGAGAGCAATATAGAATTTTGGGATCACTGTTCACTGTTAAGGTTAATCGCCGCATAAAACACTATTAAAATTATACTTCAACTAGCCAAAGAAACAGAAATACAAAATTAGATATTGTCTACATCCGCCATCTTCGAATGCTACAAATCGAATCCATATTATGTTTATTGATTATTATTTTATGACATGCAAACGATTATCAACTTGAGGGTGGATTCGCGCTGTCATCGTTCATCCACCATTACCTCTCATATTTCGTATTATAGATTTTTTTTACCGTACAACGGCAAAACCTACTAGACACTGGCAAAATTGTCCTCCAATGGACAGAGCCATATTTTTCTAAAAAAACAACCAACCAACTTTAGGGTGGTAGACCACATTTGACTGATGGTACACACACAGATGATATCCCACTATTATTATAAAATTAAATGCGAAAGTTTGTAAGTCTGTGTGTTTGTTATCACTTGACGTCTAAACCGCTGACCCGATTTGATGAAATTACTATACAGATAGTTTGAGTCCCGGGAAATTTGGTTAGTTTTTAATCCCGGAAAATTCGCGGTCGCGTGTCCCGGGCAACAGCTAGAGATTTTATAAACAAGGATACGATTTTATGTTTACAAAACTATCGAATAACCTAACCTAACCAGCAAAAAGTTGGAAAACCCCGACTTTGTCACTTCAAAGTTCAATATCTCAAAAACGGCGGAGCCTAAGAACCATCGCTAAATAACCTGCTTTCAAATAAAAAAAAAACCGCATTCTAATCGGTTCACTTCTTTAAGAGCTACGGTTCCATCGACAGACAGACACACAGATACACATACCGTTGAAACTTACAACACCCCTCTTTTTGCTTCGGGGGTTAAAAACTGCAACACACACATATCTTGTCCTCTTTGCTCCCGTTGTGAAAGGCGCGATGTTTGTCTTTACTTCGACGTCACGTCAGCATAGTAGAGACAACGACTGTCACCTTTTGTTAACCCCCGATGCTAAAAGAGGGGTGTTATATGTTTGACCGCTTTGTTAGTCTATGTGTGGCACCGTAGATCTTAAACGGGTGAACCGATTTGAATGCGGTTTGTTATATTTGAAAGCTGGGTTTCTAGCAATGGTTCTTAGACATATATTATCAAAATCGGTTCAGCCGTTTCTGAGATATTGAACTCTGAAGTTACAAAGTCGGGCTTTTACAACTTTTTATTGGTTAGGTTATTCATGTTTGGCATGAGTCAAGTCAAGGTATGAGTTGTCGTCTTACCTGTGGCAAACTGGCATGCGACTATCTGTGTGAGGAGGAACACGGCCGCGCCCCACATGACACCGGGACGAGGCTGCACCCCGCAAGCTTCATAATCTGCAACAAGAAAAGTTATACTTTACCCCATTCATAAGCGCAATGACAGCAAAGGGTGATTGTCCTGTACAGAAAACAGCCAAGGTTTCTGAAAGAATATCAGCACTGCAGGTCGCTGCATATTTTGAGTTAGCGCCTATTCTCAACATCGTTGCCTGGCCCTCAATTTAGATTTTTATTTTTAGTGTATATTTTAAGTTATTATTAGGAATTTTCTATTGTTTTTTGAACTTTGTATACCGTCAGTGGCGTGGAGTCAGCCGCCCGGGGCGGAAGAAAATTTTGCCGCCCTGTTGTTTAGGTTTTAAAAACTATAGTATACATACAAGACGTCATTATTGTACCATTAATTATAATAGGGGATTCCCCGATTTAGTTACAATATAAGTAATGGAAAATTTCGTGTTCATTCTAATCAGTGCGAATCGTAGGGGCGACAAAACTGTGAAATATATTATTATCTAGAGATTATTCAGTATTATTTATTATGGAATTTTGCCTCCCCCCCAAAATTGCCGCCCGGGGCAGTCCGCCCCCTTGCACCCACTAAGCTACGCCACTGTGCCGTCGTGAATAAAGTTTTTATATCTATTTATCAATAATTATCATCGAGATTTGCCTGTGTATCAGTCCACTTTTGGACATAGAACTTTCCCATGGCACAATTCACGAGTCTTCAAATGGTTTCAAAACATATTAGCAAGTACTACTAGATTTATTTAGTAGGTACTAAACACAAAGGAAAAACGAGTTTTTATTTATTCGACTGGATGGCAAAAGACCAAGTGGGTCTCCTGATGGTAAGAGATCACCACCGTCCATAAACATCTGCAACACCAGGGGTATTGCAGATGCGTTGCCAACCTAGAGGCCTAAGATGGGATACCTCAAGTGCAAGTAATTTCACCGGCTGTCTTACTCTCCACGTCGAAACACAACAGTGCAAGCACTGCTGCTTCACGGCAGGATTAGCGAGCAAGATGGTGGTAGCAATCCGGGCGGACCTTGCACAAGGTCCTACCACCTGCAAAAATTCGTCGAAGAACGAAGAGTCACCGACATAGGCAAGCGAGTTAACTCGTTGAAGTGGCAATGGGCAGGTCATATAGCACGGAGAACAGATGACCATATTGGGGCTGAAAATTTCTCGAATAGAGACCACAAGTGCAGCAGGGCTACAACGAAAGTCGAAACTCGAAGTTCGTATCGTACCGTCCCTCTCGCTCTCGTATTAAATAGTATACGTGTCAGAGGGACCGCACGACAAGAACTTCGAGTTTCGAGTTTCGCAGGCGTAGATCGTCCGCCAACGAGATAGACAGATGAGTTTGTTAAAGTCGTGGGTTCACGGTGGATGCAGGTTGCTTCCAACCGAAGCAACTGGAGGTCTGGAAGGCCTATGTCCAACAGTGGACGTCCTACGGTTGACATAATGATGATGGCAAAGGAGAAGGTTTTTAAACAGTATTTTAGGTTCAAAATGTAATTAAAACTTTGAAAATCCCATTTAAATTCAGTGTAAAATAAAATTTGTAAGTAAACGCATAAGTTTCTTAAATAAATAGGCGCTGAAATTTTAAGCATCGAGAAAGTTATGAGTTGGCTGGTATTATGAAACATTAACGAAATCTTATTCCGAGTAAATGGAACGTGAAGGTCATTAAGTAAGGTTTAATCAAAAATCTAGGGCTCTCAGAATTTAATACAACTCTTAAATGGACTTTAAGTCTAGAATATTGAAATATAAAAGCAAGTTAAACAGATATTTTTGGTGGTTAGGTTAGAGGAACAGAAAATAGGTAGAAACTGAATTTAAGTAAGGGCTAGATTTCTAAAGAATCTAATTTCATGAAAAACATATTCCTTGCAACATATTCTCGCACATCTTTGGTATAAACGCAGTCTTAATCTGTATGAAAAAAAAAACAACAGAGACAGAGGTCATATTTTTGAAAAATTGCAGAATAAAATTAGAAAGAAAGAGAAAGAAAGTCTTCACTTAGATTTTTTTTAAATATACCTAAACTTGGAAGATTCCGTATAAAATACGAAATCCTTAGAAAAATATTACTTAATTTTTTCGTAATGGCTACGGAACCCTATTTTGGGCGTGTCCGACACGCTCTTGGCCGGTTTTTTTTATTCTTCCTCTGAGGCCACGGCTAAGTTACTTGAAACTTAACATGATAAAGTACCTACTTATTAAAATAAGTAGGTAGTCCTTAGAGCAAGTAGGCTTCCTACCGGAAGGGAGTAGCTTTAGCGGTAGATTACCTTTAAAATAGTTCTGGCGTTTGTTGCGGGGGGTAATGTGCACAGAAATGCAGTTCCGCACACATACATGCAAAAACAAAACTGCCACCTGACTGTAATGACGACGTTAACACATAAATAATCCAACAATACACTAATAATTCGTGTACAGATGATTCAAAACTCACACATTGACAGTAACATCACTAAGTTGTTCATCGGCGAAAAGTCGGATTTATCGCTTGACCGATCCAAAATTTGTACGGATTAGCGGACTCGATGTTGATAAACGAATCTGACAATAATGTACGACTTTGTTGTTTTTTTAAATGTAATCAAATAGCAATAATACGATAACAATTTACTTACATGTGAAATGTAACACCATCTTTTTGCAAGCTTGATGTCCCAGATCTCTTTTTACAGCAGAAAACTGAACAATTCGGCATTTTTAGCACTGCAGCGATTCGGTCTAGTTTGAAATCCGAGCGCGCCTTGTTTTATAAAATTCGTATGCCCAGTTGGGCTTGTACTTTGACAGAGGGGAACGCGGCGAATATACTCCCTTCCGTAGGGAGCCCGCGTTGCTCTAAGGTAGTAGTCACACACGTAAACAACAATATTTATAGCGGTAATTTCGAGTAACGAGAAATTATTAGTCAGACGAGTATAGTATCTTCTGCCAGCTACCCAGAGGATAATAAATAAGAAAAAAACACTTAACAGTTGTTAACGACACTCTTAAATACAACCCATAATTTGAGTATACAAATATTTCCTGAGAGATTACCAACACCAATATAAGAAAAGCCCTGTCTCGCCTCCGTATTTCCCAGCATTGTAGTTAATTGGTTCTGACATGGCGCAAGCTAATCTGGTTGGTTATATTTCTAGTTGCCAAGGGAAATTACCCGGGCAATTACTTAGGCGAAGTATTGTGTATTGTTCAGGATAGATTCTATCCGGGATAAATCAAGGGATATTGTTGCTTCGGGAAATTGATGCCGCGGTTTGGGCAACTGGAGATTAAAAGGGTTAATTTACATTTTAAGGTTGTGGTGTAAGTTTAAGTTGTTTGAGGCCACTTGTATAGTGTAGGGTTGAAAAAATTAATCGTTAAACATAGCTGATATTCGTACTAATTGACCTTCCATTATGTAGTTAACTCAAAGTTAGAGTACCTACTACCCTACCCTACTATTTTTAGGACGCTTTGTTGAAAACTACCACCTCATTTAGTAAATTCAGCAAGGAATTGGCAATTTTTGACACACTAAGAAAAAAATATGTTAAAGCTGTCTAAAATATTAATGTTATTATTGAAGTGGAAACAAAAATTAAAGGAAAGAAACATTTCTAAACGACACGTATGCTACCCACTAGTAAATAATATAATCATCATGAAACATACCAAAAATAATAACTCCTCAATAATGTTTATCATCATCATCAGACTCTTCCAGCGTGGTGATTATGATTATGGGCACAACCTTTACACCAGCCCCCAGTTCTCAGCAGCTCTAATAACTATATTTTATAATAGTGGTATTACACATTTATATGAAAATCTGAAAAACCACAGGCATAGATAATTACGTCTAGTCCATACTTACAAAATTTCATCTATTTCTGTTGCCTAGTTTTCAAATGAGACCGGGACTACGTTTGATGGAGAATGGAACGAAGAGACTTCTCTTAAAAGACGAAACTCAGAGCACTTTACTTAAGCTATAAAAACGGCTGGGCTCAACTTTGGAGCGGTCTTCTTCAAAAACTTGACAAGTTGATCGATGACAGCTTTTTAAGACTCCATTGTTTATTTCTGAATTATTATTTCGTATCTAGTTAGTAATAAATCGGGGGATTTGTTTTCAACCGCTCGGCAACCTCGATTTTCGGCCTGTCGTGAACTCGACCCGATTATAAATGACTTTCCAGTTCATTTCTTTAATGTGAGGTTAATGTTCTCTCATTATATGGAAGGCTAGACCCAGAACGGACACAGTGCGGGTCGAGAACTTCAGATTGGATTGAGAAGATTCCCGGATGAATAAAATTTAATTAACAGTGATCATATTTTAAAAAGTTACAAAACAAAAGTTGCTTAATTATCACAGTAGAATCGAACATACACAGAGACATCCTGTATATATTTTTAAGATTCTAAGCTTATTATTTCGTAGGTGTACGTAAATTTATTTTTCTGCACCGAAAACTACGCTTGATTACTACTACTTAGTCCTTAGTTGCCATTTTATCAATTAGCTTGAGAACTTTTTATTGGCCGAACAAGGTTCAAGAAACTTGATTCACCAATCACACCAATCACGCACCAATACGTATCGACTACCGGCCAAATATTGAAAGCTGAGGCAAGACTTTTTGTCCAACGACGAAGATATACAAAGCAATAAAGAGATATTGTGGCACAGAGACAAAATAACGTCTTTTTCCCAAAAAAACTAGGCAGTTACATAAAATAACGTAAATAATAAGTAAACAAAGTTAAGCCATAACCAAATATCTGCAATAATAATACCTAAGTACCAATATAATGTAGACTTAAGTAGCATATAGCATGGAAACATTATATTTTTATTATTATATTTTGACGGGGGCTCGCCCACCCTTGGCACTTCTTAGTTATAAAATCTTAAATAAGATTATTAACTAAGTAATTATCTATGAATCACTGTAATGCTATTTTGGTTTACAATAAACTGATTTTTTTATTCACACACAATAAATAGACTACACAATACAAAAACTGAGTTAAGGTTGACAATTAACATAAATTTTAACAGGCGTGTACCTAAGCCGTGTACCTAATGATTAGGTACCATCAGCCAAATAAGTGGTCTATCAATTTTTAAACAAGTTCCGATCAAATGAATATGTCGCTAAAGTCGAACTTTCAAGTTGACAGACACGTCTATTGGCATTATTGTTTAATGACATGCAAAGGACTATCAGAATATATAATAGCACTGACGTACAGAATGGCCACTCTCCGCCCCGCACCGGTTCGAGTTACCCCACCCCTCAAGCGCAGATTGCAGGAAAACCTCAGGAAAGCAGTCGGGCGCGCAACGCGATGTACGAGTAGGTATGTCGGTCGCACCGTCGCACAGCACTAAGTTCGGGAGCAATAATTACATATTACGATATTACATACGATTTAGCAATCGAATGTTCAGAGACAAATCCTTTAAAAGGAAATATTTTAGTATAAGTAATCTTTAATTAATAAAGGTCTCAAATGATTAAAACAATAAACTTTAATTTATAAAACATTCATTTGTATTTCCTAAAAACTCGAAAATCAATCATATTCTAATAATTTGTCGCTCGTACAAAGTCACATAATTTTCCGTGAAATCCGCGCGCCGGCAGTTCATTGCTCGGCTCGGTGGCCGTGAGTCCGCGAGCAAGCGCCAACTTGTCAGTGGGCGCGCGAGAAATTGAGGATCCTGCCGTGCCTAATTCCTTTTGTTAATAAATAATGCTTTCTAAAAGTATCGCGATTAATAGGTACATGAAATAACTAATTAGGTACCGAATAATTCGTTCAAGTTTGTAGTCATATATTTATTGTAATTTAAAATAATAATGCTTAAATACATAGACAGACACATTTTAAGTAGGTTTAAATAAAAATATATGATTAACGATTACATTTATTTACACATCTAAGCCATACCTACATACCCTATAGTACTAGGGTTTTGCGATAGTCAGCCCTGTGTGTCTTACGCACACATTGACGCGTGTACAGACGTCGTCGTGCCTATGTAGATTCAAGAACGCGTATTTTGTATGGCGTGGCCGCCCTGTGGTGGTAGACCACATATTTGGCTGATGTTACAACAATAGGTAATTGTACTAATATTAATTTTGCGTATAAATGAAATGCATAATTTCAATCTGCATAGGTACTATTCAGTCAGTGTAAAAACAAATTCATAGCAACAAAATGAGTGAATTTTGTTCAAAATAAACGTAATTTTATTAAGAGTAATAAATCAAAATTCAACCGCAATGAAATAAGTGAAAATAAGGGCTCAAGCCGGCGCCACATTTACCAAAACACTCCAAAGCTTCAACCCCTCACCTATTCCTTAACTTCTCAAATTTAACTTGCACAAACTTTCCGCAATTCTCTTGAATAAAACGCAACTCCTAAATCACTGACTTTTGCTGTTAAGACGAGTTATCCGAAAATATTTCAACACTTTACACATAAGTACAATTGAACAATTAACTAAAGTTGATAAACCTGACGTCACAGCAATCGCAGGTAGATTGAGCTCTGCTGCTTTTCCAGTTTGGAAAATACGGCAGATTACCAATGTGGCGAAGGCACGGTTGGTGTATTTTGTTTACTTTAATAGCATTATTTCGTACGGCCTTATTTTATGGGGATCTGCTGCAGACATTGAGTCAATTTTTACCTTACAAAAGAGAGCAATTAGAGCAATTTATAATTTAAAGACGCGTGAATCTTTAAGATCTTTTTTTAAGGGAACAGGTATCCTAACCCTACCGTCGTTTTTGAAATAAACATCTAAGTATGTTAGGAAGAACATGTTTCAAAAGAGAGCAATTAGAGCAATTTATAATTTGAAGACGCGTGAATCTTTAAAATCTTTTTTTAAGGGAACAGGTATCCTAACCCTGCCGTCAGTTTTGAAATAAAGATGTATGTTAGGAAGAACATACGTGATTTTCCCACTAACGCAACTAGAGCAAAGCAACTAGAAACACACGGAATCTTAAAGTTCCATCTTACAGACTGGCTAAAACCAAAAAGTCGTTTCTGGAAAATACGCTTTATAAAAAAATTACAAAAAATATTACAAATGAAACGGATACAAAATTCAGATCTATTGTCAAGAAGACATTAATATCTATGGCGTATTATAAAGTTAATGATTATATCATGGACAGGGATGTTTGGAAATAATTCCGATCCGCATTGGCGATCCCTTCAATAGCGAACATACTTAAAAATAAAGTTGTGTTAAATACTTGTAATAGCTTGTAAAAAGGGTTTATTTACACATGCGGAAAACTGAACAAAGTAGGCCTCGTGTCCAACGCTGACACTGTTTTATTTCACAGACTTAATTTAAATATTGACACATCACCCGACGCTCGAACTGAGCCAATGTAAACTGTATTATTTTAAACAACACGTTGAAAAGTCTTTAAAAATGTATATCATTTGTGTCAGTGTATATTTTTTACATACAAGCATTAATTTTATTCGAGTACTGCCTTTTCGCAACGTAACGTTTGGCAACCTGTTTTATTTCGCAAACTCTAAAACTGTTAATATTTCAGGATTTATTTCAGAGCCACTGTAGAACCCTTTAGGTTAGGTTAGTTTTATAAAAATTCTGAAATATTAAACGGTTGGGAAATGAATAGTTGCGAAATGAAACAGGTTGCCAAACGTTATTCGCTGAAACATTAGTAAACCAATTTTATTCGTACTAGCTTTTGCCCGCGGCTTCGCTCGCGTAGAATTAGTAAGTAGCTTAAAACTTTTGTGATCCTACAGTAACCATACATTATTTTGGGATAAAAAGTGGTCTCTATGTTAATCCAGGGTGTAATATTACCCGTATGTATACCAAATTTCATGTTTAGGCAGTAGTTTTTGCGCAAAAGAGTAACAAAAGTCCAAACATCCATCTTTACAAACTTTCGCGTTTATGATTATTAGTAAGATTTTAATAGGTACTAGCCTGCCTGCCTGCGACTTTGTCTGTAAATAATTCCGTTATTACAGCAACCCCGCGATAAACTATTTTCTGGGATAATAACCTAACTCAAACTTACCAATTTGGAACAGTTGAAAAACCTTCGACATTGTCATTTCAAAGTTCAACATCTCAAAAATGGCCACCAAAAAAGACGTAAAAACTGCATAGAAATAAGTCTATCCGTTTGCGAGCTACGATATACTACTAATGTCGTCACGTTAACCATTATTGAGTGTGGCAAAAGTAACAGACAAACCGGTAAGAATAGACTTGACACACCCACGCTACTGCCACGGCTTTTTAATTAACTTGCCGGTACCGAAACCAAAACAAACCCTAAAAAGGCACCTGGACCCGTAAACCCTGGTAAACATTGTTTTCCGATACGCTGACAGGCTGTTTTTGGGTGAAATATTAACCCTTTGGAACCTTTGGGGCAATTGTGCACAATTTATACCGATGTATCAAACACAAATGACTTAATTTGTTCTGGGAATAAATTGATTGTTGTTTGCCATTTTCAAATATATATTTTTTTACCATTCCACTAACGCTGGTAACAAGTTGTGGTAGTTAGTATACCTAGTACCTTATTTGACCTACCTACTAGTCTATTCTTAAAATTCCATCTTACGGACATTTGGAAAAATATTACTGATCAAACAGATACAAAACGTGAATCTATTGTCAATAGGACATTAAGATCTAAGGCGTATTATTAAATTTATGATTATTGGCAATCCCTTACTTCAAATAGCGAATCGACTGTGTAAAAATGTAGTTGTGTGAAACACTATTACTTGTGAAGTTGAACCTTGGCAAGTTTCTTGCCGGGTTCTTCTCGACAGAGGTTTTTTCAGAACCGGCGGTAGATTTTTTTTGGACATTCATAAGTGTTTGTTAGACTTAGCCTAAATTGAATAAAGATAATTTGACTTTTACTTTTTGTAGCAGGCACGGACGCCTAAAATGAGTTTAAATTATCCTTAAAACAATCTTATTAGTGTGTCATGAACACCCTCCATAATTACTTTACAGCGTTATTAAATTAAGTCGCTGATGCCAACGTCAAATTAATTACTATTGCTTACTGTTGCTTTAATATTTGTGACGGGATACAAGAAAGTTAATTACACAGAATTACTCGTAAGTAATCAGCTTCGATTCACTATCATCATCAGCCGGAAGACTTCTGTTGAACGAAGCCCCCCCCCACCCCTAAAACGCCACGATGAACGACCAGCACCAGTTGCCTGGAAGTCCTGAAGCCGATGAAAGGTCGCTCAGTATTCCTTCCCAATAGGTGGGTCTGTAACAAAATTAGTGGTGTCCTTAGGTGAGAACATGAACAAGACTAAAATCATGTCACACCCATGCCGGGTTATCGTTGGGAACGATACATTCGATGTCGTTGCCTGAGGCCGTCCACCTTAGCCAAATTGTCCAATGGGGTAGGTCTAAATTTGACAAACAGGTCGCCCGAAAAATCCAACTCGGATTTCGGGCAGCATTTGGGAAACTTCGTTGTCTTTTCGTCCAATATATCGCTTTACCTGAAGGCTAGTCTTCGACCAGTGTGCGTTGTGTTAGACAATCTTGGAGTCACGGAACAAGCTATGCAGAAAGCTATACTCGAAGTTTTATCCGAAGACTCCGGAGTACCGAAATTCGCCGAAGAACTAAAATCACCGACATAGCTCGAAGAAAATGCAAGTTAAGTCAATGGGCAAGCTATATTGCTCAAAGAACAGATAACCGTTGCAGCAGAAAAGTCCTCGAAAGATTTTTTTTTTTTTTTTTTATACGATTGGAAGGCAAACGAGCAAGTGGGTCTCCTGGTGGTAAGAGATCACCACCGCCCATAAACATCTGCAACACCAGGGGTATTGCAGACGCGCTGCCAACCTCGAGGTCTAAGATGGGATACCTCACGTGCCAGTAATTAAGATGACTGTGAATCGGAAGACGAAGTATTGGCAGGCCTCCGAATAGTTAAGCTGACGACATCGTGAGAGTTCCGCAAGAAGATATTGTCGTGAAACTAATGGCCCGTCTGAAAGTCGCTTTATAGAGGTGCATATCATTTAATTTAATGAAGCCGTGGTGGCCTAGTGGTTTGACCTATCGCCTCTCAAGCAGAGGGTCGTGGGTTCGAACCCCGGCTCGCACCTCTGAGTTTTTCGAAATTCATGTGCGGAATTACATTTGAAATTTACCATGGGCTTTGCGGTGAAGGAAAACATCGTGAGGAAACCTGCACAAACATGCGAAGCGATTCAATGGTGCGTGCGAAGTTCCCAATCCGCACTGGGCCCGAGTGGGAACTATGGCCCAAGCCCTCTTGTTCTGACAGGAGGCCTGTGCCCAGCAGTGGGACGTATATAGGCTGGGATGGTGGTGGATATCATTTAATTTGCACTTGATGCACGAAATGAAAGCGGAGCATACAACTCAACGCAAAGTTGAAACAATTAGTACATTCTTACTTTGCCACCCAGGCAAAGTTTCATCTTTCAACTCTGTATTTAAATTTCACAACTCTAGTTTGCATCAAACCGAAATTCAACCGCTAAGAATAAAGTTTCTTCCCATTACTGAAGATTAATTAGATTCTCGTTTTTGAAACTAAAAACCTTGCTTTGCAAAGGAGAACACTCGTGCCCTAATTAGTAGGTGATTAAGGAAAGGTAACAAGTGAGCGTGGAGGCAGTAATAACTTTTGAATACAGACTTACGCTTAAAATTGTTTATGAAATAATAATCATGCTTGTTGTAATGGAAATATTAACTGTAAATAAAAATAATTACTTTGCTCACCCGCGATCTTGTATACCCGTGATAAGTAGCTATGTATTTACAACAAATATGTGTTCATGAAATTCCTCCACCTCCATAGTGAAAGACAAAACTCAAAATCATACAAACTACTATCACCACCACCACACTACACTGACGCATTTCGAACCCAACTAGAGTTCAGAGCAACACAAAGAGTGTGGAGGATCTACATGAACACACATTTGTTGCATAGACATCATCATAAAGATCACGGGTGAGCAAAGTAATTGCTTGTAGTTAATTCATATGGAAACGCAAAGTAAGGCCTGATTTAATAAATATGATATTGTCTGGTTCGAAGGACCAAAAAATGTTACAGAAATATTTAAGGATAACTGAGCAAAAACTGACAAGATTCATGACACAACTGACTTTACACACAGATATTTTATACAATAGCTACTTTTTTATTAAAAATAATATAAAAGAAAATAACTTTCTTAATTGTACAATAATACGCAAAAAAACGCCAATGACAGTAAGTTATAATATACTTTATTAACGGAATAGGCCGTGGTGGCCTAGTGGTTTGACCTATCGCCTCTCAAACAGAGGGTCGTGGGTTCAAACCCCGGCTCGCACCTCTGAGTTTTTCGAAATTCATGTGCGGAATTACATTTGAAATTTACCACGAGCTTTGCGGTGAAGGAAAACATCGTGAGGAAACCTGCACAAACCTGCGAAGCAATTCAATGGTGCGTGTGAAGTTCCCAATCCGCACTGGGCCCGCGTGGGAACTATGGCCCAAGCCCTCTTGTTCTGAGAGGAGGCCTGTGCCCAGCAGTGGGACGTATAAAGGCTGGGGTGATGATGATGAACGGAATAGGGAATTATAAAAATAGTGCAAAATGTATTTTTTTTTATTGCCTTTTATATTTGTAGCTACAGAAATATCAGTATACGTGTCCAACCCTCACTTCGACGGTTCTATTTCAAGCCTTTTACTGAACCCTGACCTAAACTAAATGGTTTAACTTGCGCGATGCGATAATCCATTAAATCGTCAATAAAACATACAAGTTGACGTTCGGAACATATTTGCTCCTGAAACCATATTTGTGAGCGGTTCAGTTACAAAACGAGCATATCGCGTGACGATACTACGTTAAATAAGTCTTTTTTGGACCAAATATTACGTTTTATGTGGAAGTATTTTTACTACGAGCATAAAACTGATAGGATGCCATTATGAAAAGAACCTAAGTAATCGCGCTCTGAATAGTTTCGAAAAAAGTCTAGAAGTTTTTATCCAAGTGTAGAATCGCTTTTATTATAGGAAAATATCGACAAGTTTTTATTTTTTTTTTATTGGATTGGATGGCAAACGAGCAAGTGGGTCTCCTGATGGTAAGAGATCACCACTGCTCATAGACACTTGCAACACCAGGGGGATTGCAGATGCGTTGCCAACCTAGAGGCCTAAGATGGGATACCTCAAGTGCCAGTAATTTCACCGGCTGTCTTACTCTCCACGCCGAAACACAACAGTGCAAGCACTGCTGCTTCACGGCAGGATTAACGAGCAAGATGGTGGTAGCAATCCGGGCGGACCTTGCACAAGGTCCTACCACCTGCGGACTTGCTATCTGCGGACGCAAGATAGCCTTTAAACAACTTATGTCAATAATTAATTATTATTATTATTTGTACCTACACTGCTATTATCGGCAAGAACCTTAATCTGTATGTTATACGCTGTTGGTTCTTCAGAATAAATAAAAGTAAAATTTAAATTATTATTTAAATTGATTATACAACTAAATATTCTGTGAATATTTAAGGGCGTTTATTGGAGCGTTTCAATCGTCTCATTTTTCTGGACACTTTTCTGTTAAAAATGGCCGAATATTCTTATAAATAAAGTTTTTTAGTTATCTGGTAGAAATACAGGAACACTTACAAATAATCTTAAAAACGACATCAAAATTTAAAGCCAATTCGTAAAAAATGTGACCAGATAAATGAGGCGAATGAAACGCTCGAATTAACGCCCTTCAAGCGTCTACCTGTTGCCGTTATTAATACCAAGCAAAAAAAAAACGTTTTTTGTATGGGAGCCCCCCTTAAATATCAATTTTATTCTGTTTTAGTATTTGTTGTTATAGCGGCCACAGTAATACATAATTTGTGAAAAATTCAAGTCTAGTTATTACGGCTCAAGAGATAGAGCCCTGTGCCAGAAAGACAGACCGGAGTCTCAGTAATAAGGCTTTGGGTACGGAACTTAGAACTGTGATTTCAAAACAGGGTTTTCAGCCAGGAATATTGTTTGGTCAGTTTGATATTTTAATTTTGTGTCAAGATTTTTTTTTTTAACTGATATGAGCCAATCTTTAACAAGCCTGTAACATAAACAGACCACTTGTGAAGGCAATGTCTCATGTAGCAATATTTTTTACTTTCATTAAATCGATGATTGTCATCATCATCATCATCTCAGTCGTAGGACGTCCACTGTTGGATATAGGCCTCCCCCATAGACCTCCAGTTGCTTTGGTTGGAAGCGGCCTGCCGCCACCATCAACCCACGGCTTTAACCAGGTCATCCATCCATCTCATCCAATCGAAGATAGAAAGCCGAAATATCTCCATTCCTCATCATCATCCCAGCCTATATATGCCCCACTGCTGGGCACAGGCCTCCTCTCAGAACAAGAGGGCTTGGGCCATAGTTCCCACGCGGGCCCAGTGCGGATTTGGAACTTCACACGCACCATTGAATTGCTTTGCAGGTTTGTGCGGGTTTCCTCACGATGTTTTCCATTCACGTTGTTCTCCATTCCTAACTAACCTAAATTAAACCATCGGGCTTTCTTCATCTGTTAAAAGGTTATACAAGGTGGGCCCCGTAACAGGAGCAAAAAGTTAAACCACAGCTTTCACTCTTCATTTTGAGCTAATTTAGTTCTACAACTCTTAAAATAAACTTGTATTTTTATTTTTATTATAGTTTAAAGTTCCGTCATTTTGTTACGTGACAGGTGATGTCATTTAGGCTATTGGATGCCGTACATTGAAAATACCATTTAATTTGTTTGGAATAAACATAATGATAAAATTACTTATTTTTTTAATGTTGCAGAACTAAACGTAGTTCCATTTGAATAGCAGAACCTGGGTTTTCATTTCTTTCTCCTCTTACAGAGCCCACCCGGTATATATAAAAAGAACCTCCTTCGCTTTAATACTTCATTTTATTGCCACTTAATCCATTTACTGCGCCAATTTTGATGAAATGCGAGACCAAAAGCGAACTTGGCTGGTAATTAACACGAGAAGTTTCGCTATTACTCTTATTAGGAGAGGATTAATTAGTATTTGTAGGTAATAAAAGCGGGAAAGAAGTTTTTCAAGGATTTACAGATAGATGTTAAGAAAGGTCATGATTTTTAGGGTTTGGTAATTAAGTTGGCCAAAACGGAATACTTATGGGACCATTTTGTTGGACAGATGGATTGCAGTTCGAACGAAAACACCTTTTTAGGGTTCTGTACCCAAAGGGTAAAAACGGAAACCCTATTACTGACTGACAAACGTACAACACATAGACGCATTTCTTGAAAATAACATAATATGGGTGCCATTGCAGGGGAATATCAGAGATTTCCATAGAAAGCTAGTTTTCTTTTTAGTTTTCTATGCGGCCAATGCTTAAGGAATAAACCAATGTCTCATCTGACAATAAATGAAATGAAATGAAATTTATTTATTTGCTTTAAATGTAGTACATTACACGATGTTCAATGATTTATGAGTCTCATACATTCAAACTTTATAAGTCATGCAAATATTGAGATTTACTATATTTATAACAAAATACTACTTCTATAATATTATATCCATTTGCTTAGTTCCATCTATTATAAGGAAATTTTGCAACAAGAATGTCCGTTTGATAAAAAATATTATTATTCAAATAATAAACTCTAAAACAAAACAAACGACAATATAAACTCGTACTTCCCACAAACTTGACTGAAGAAACCTTTTACTTAGACTTTATTTATTGGGACGATTCAGGAGGCTACAACGGAATTCAAATATCGAAGTTCGTATCGTACCGTTCCTCTCACTCTCGTATTAAATAATATCAGCGTCAGTGGGACAGCAAGATACGAAGTTCGAATTTTGAATTGCGTAGTACAGGGCCAGATCGTTTCACTTAACAAACGCTTGGATGGGATTCAAAAGTTTCCAAGTATTCAGATCGGATATATTGTTTGCCGGGATCTTTATCAAATTGACAGATTTTAATGTTGAATATTTGAATCTCAACAGGAATATTAAGGCTGTTGGGAACGCGACTGTAGCTTAAACGGTTATTTATCGATGGATAGATTTATGTAAGGTAAATACTTTTTGACTTTGGCCTTGCTTTATGGTTGCATTTGGGATACTTAAACTAAAATCCTATCCTACTAATATTATAAGTGAAAGTTTGTCAGTGAGTGAGTGAACGGCTGGATGGATTTGGATGAAATTTGGCACAATGTTAGTTTTTTATCTGGATTAAAACATAGAATACTTTTTATACTTACTTAAATTCCCACGGGATAGGGATAAAGTCTCCAAATAACAACCGCTGGGCTTAGAGCCATGAAATTTGGCATGGGTGCTTTAATTCAACATCAATGAAAACCACGATGTAATTTAAGGGTAGGTATTCCCACGAGAATTTAATACAATCCCGGAAATTCAATTCAACTGCTGTATCTATGATTTATGCGTGCGAAGCCGCGAGTAAGCGCTAGTATTAAATAACGAAAACGCACAAGTATTCGCCAACTGTCCCAATAGTAGCACCTTTAATTTAGGGTATTAGTAAATAGAGGTGACAGCAATGTCATCTTTTTTTTTTATTCGACTGGACGGTAAACGAGCAAATGGGTCTCCTGATGGTAAGAGATCACCACCGCCTATAGACACCTGCAACACCAGGGGGATTGCAGATGCGTTGCCAACCTAGAGGCCTAAGATGGGATACCTCAAGTGCCAGTCATTTCACCGGCTGTCTTACTCTCCACGCCGAAACGCAACAGTGCAAACACTGCTGCTTCACGGCAGGATTAGCGAGCAAAAGGTGGTAGCAATCCGGGCGGACTTTGCACAAGGTCCTACCACCGTCATCATTTATTGGGGTGACACCAGTGTCATCTATTGGGTCTTAGCGTGTTGAATACTCGGACGTTACCCTTACTTATTCTTACATGCCTTCTCAGCCAACCTATGTCTTTTGGCTGCCGATGATGATGATTATGAGACGTTCCTCCTTCTCTCTCTGTAATGTTCCAGTTTTAATGAACAACTCTTCGACAAATTTCGCTACCTCAGTTTCCAGTTCAAGGAAAACTTATACAAGACTATACTTTGTTTGCGAAAAGGATTCATCCTGTTATTGAAACTTGACTACGACAAAAATACTTGCCACAAGTAATAGTAAATATCCCGTACATTATTCTCCATGGGATTGTATTACATAGGAAAGTGCTACTACGCTTAACGAATAAAGTAACACGGTGATGTGTTACTGGTACAATAATGTACAATATAATGTAGAGACATGCCATAAAGATCAAGTGTATCAAACTGTACGGGAGCTAAGCGTGTAACGTAAAATGTGGAATAAAAAAAAAGAAAATAACGTTCATTAGATTCCAAGAACATATATTTTTTTGTAAAATAAGCATTTTTAGCACAACCTTTTTTTGCTGAATGTTATTTTTGTTAAGTGGGCTAGAATGCCCAATATTATACCTCTCACAGCAACTTAAACAAAATAAAAGTAAAATAATATCAACTCATCCGATAAGGATTGGTCGATAATGGTTTGCAACACTTACATCTTTATCATTTATAAATTCATAAGGTTAATGTCCCAGTGCTCGACAGGCTAATGGCCAATAGATGACAGTCCACTGTCACCTCTATTGCTAATAACATAAAATTAAAGATGACAACTATTGGGACGAGCACTCACACGTGAAATTAAATAAAAGCTTTTAAAAAATAAACATGGCAGGTACAGGTCGAAACAGCTGACAGCTCAGCAATGCTGTGGTTTGAAACCACAACGCTGATTTTCAGCTGCACTTTAAAATTAAACAATAACTTCTATCCAAATTTTGATATACAAAAAGGCAGTCATCATCATCATCATCATGTCAGCCGTAAGAAGTCCACGCTGGACATAGGCCTCCCTAAGGCAGTTGTCTCACCGCCGGCGAGGAAACGATTGGCTATCGACTATTTTCTCGCTCAAGAAACGAACAAAAGATATAAGATCCTGTGTGAGTAAAAGAGACATATATATCAATAGTACAGAGACATATATATATATATATATAGATAGAGACATATATATTAATATAAACAAACAAACAAACAATAGTTGATCGCTGGCGGTTCACACTGCCGGCGAGAACTCGCTCTTACATCTTTTGTCGCAGCGACAAGAGCTATAAAACTCGCTGAGCAATAAAACTAGCTCGGCGATACTCGCTCAGCGCTGTTAGCTTGGCGGCCGCCCGGCTCGAGCGAGTGGAGCGAGTAATCGCCCGTCGTGTTCGAACACTCGCTTTTCACTGCTCGCCCACTCGTTTCTAGTTACTCGCTCTGCTCGCTTCTCGCTCATCGTCGGCGGTGGGACAAGTGCCTAAGGCTCTCCACTCAGACCGGTCTTGTGCTTTCCGCATCCATTAACCAAGCCATCCAAGTCGTCGCTCCATCTTTTTGGAGGCCTACCGAAAAAAACAGTGCTCAGTGCAGAATAATAAAGTAAATACTTATCATGGAACAATTAAGTCACTAAGTGTTAAACTAAAAAAAGCTTGTACTATTGGTAACAGTGGCGCGGCCGGTAGGAATCGAGTAACAACTCGATTCCTACCGGCTTACCTAAATCTTGACCCAATCGCCCACATCCGCCCTTTCTACACTCTCCTCTTTGTAGTATTTTTCGCTTCGACTTTTCTACCGAAAATTTTAACGCAACGCCACTGATTGTTACCATGCAACGGATAAACATACTTTTATAGAAAAATACATACTTAAATACATAATTAAACGTTCAAGACTCGATATCTGATACGACCAATAATGGAGCCCAGGAGCTCAAGTTTCATAGTCAAATTCTCTGTTAAACAATTCAATAAACGGTCGTCAAAAATGTACTACAAATGAAAGAATACGGTCAGAAGAATAAGGTAAGAAACACAAGTTAAGTCAAAACTTGTAAAAACATCACAAGTTGCATGAACCATTCCTCTGTGTCACAATTCAAGATCGTTGAATACACTTTAGTTTCGCTGTTTGGTTTACGTTTATATTATTCTCTCTTATCTTCTTCGTCGGTATCTTCATGTTCATTTTAGGTCGCGTCTAGTCTGAAGGGATGGTTATTTATTTATTTATTTATTTATTTATTGGTAAAACTATGTTCACGTGGCATGACAGTTTACACTTATGCACCACGAAAACGAAATCTATTATTTAAACTTACACTGAACATACTAACTAAACTTAGGTTTAAACTTATTATGATAATAGCAGGTTCATATCGGGACAGTCGAAATGATTGCTCGTTACTATGCTTCTCCATATTTTCCTATCTTCGGCAGTCTTTTGTTAATGCTTCTGTGACAAATAGGTAGTGAGAGATTTAACTACGGCTATCCATCGGGGAAGCCGTGGTGGCCGAGTGGTTTGACCTATGACCTCTCAAGCAGGGGATCATGGGTTCGAGCCCCGGCGCGCAATTCAAATCTTCGAAATTCATGTGCGTAATTACATTTGAAATTTACCACGAGCTTTACGGTAAAGGAAAATATCGTGAGGAAGCCTGCACTTCGTGAAGTGTGTGTGAAGTTCCCAATCCGCACTGGGCCCGCGTGGGAACTACGGCCCAAGCCCTCTCAGTCTGGTAGGTAAGCGACTATTAGCTAGCGTATTACTCATGGTAAAAGTTTTTTCCTCGTATCAATGTATTCCCAGCAAATTTTCTCAGATTCTTTTAGTAGGTATTCCTATCACGTCCACTTTCATACAGTTAAATAGGTCGGGTCTGAGCTTAACCTACGTAATGTACTTCTAGCCTTTTCGAATACAATGGGGTAAATAAAGAATAGACGGGAATTTTTCCCTTTTTTTAGGGTAAAAGATCAAAGCTCGCAGTGTTTTGCATACAAAAGCGGATTTTAATTTTAGGTGTGTTAATTTTGAGGCTTCATACACTCTAATCTAATCGTGTAATAAATAATGTGGGCGTTTTCACTTTAAAGTATACGTGTACCAGTTTAAGGGTTCCGTAGGGCTATGTAACCTTTTTTAGTTGCGCCATGTCAGTCCATCCCGGCTCAGCTTCGAGACTGTAAGTGCTAGAAAATTGTAATTTTGCATTCCTTTATATGTACAATGATATTAGAGCAGGCGCCAAGGGAAGTTGAGTATGCAGAATATGACGACCGCATTGAATAGTTTTGAATTCAGAAAAGTTTGCAAACTATGATTCTGAATGTTGCTAGGAGATCCGGAGTTCCATTTTTAGGGTTCCGTAGCCATAATCGCAAAAACGGAACCCTTATAGTTTCGTCATGTCTGTCCGTCTGTCTTTCTGTCCGTCCGCGGATTTGTTCAGGAAATATCAATGCTAGAAAGCTGTAATTTTGTACGAATAGTTTGTAATTTTGTTTGCAGGTGGTAGGACCTTGTGCAAGGTCCGCCCGGATTGCTACCACCATCTTGCTCGCTAATCCTGCCGTGAAGCAGCAGTGCTTGCACTGTTGTGTTTCGGCGTGGAGAGTAAGACAGCCGGTGAAATTACTGGCACGTGAGGTATCCCATCTTAGACCTTGAGGTTGGCAACGCGTCTCCAATACCCCTGGTGTTGCAGATGGTTATGGGCGGTGGTGATCTCTTACCATCACGAGACCCACTTGCTCGTTTTCCATCCAGTCGAATAAAAAAAAAAAAAAAAGAATATAATATGTAAACTATGCCAATAAAATGGTATAATAAAAAAACCCCTAAAATATTATGCAAATGGAGTGAAAAAATGCTTTTAGAACATTTTGATATGATGTCTTAGGGGTTGAGGTATAAAAAAATGGACCACCAAACCTCCTGGCAACATTCAGAATCATAACTTGCAAGCTTTTCTTAGTTCAAAACTATTCACGGAATGCGGTCCCCATATTTTGCATTCAAAACTCCCTCCAGAACCCTCTCTATAATAGCCACGCGGATGAAACGATATTTGTTTTTTAACCCCCGATCCAAAAAGAGGGGTGTTATTAGTTTGGACGCTATGTCTGTCTGTCTGTGTGTTTGTCTGTGGCACCGTAGCTCTTAAACGGGTGGACCGATTTAAATGCGGTGTTTTTTATTTGAAAATCAAAATCGATTTAGCCATTTTTGAGATATTGAACTTTGAAGTGACAACGTCGGGGGTTTTCAACTTTTTGTTGGTCCTAACCAACATATTATTCTGGCACGCCCAAACTCGGCTTAATAGTAGATTATTGTCGTGGCCTGAAAGTAGGCAATTGCTGGCTGAGTATGAGAATTAAACGGACGAGCTTGCGAGTAGACTAAACAACTGGTAATTCTAACAACTGGTAGCATGGTGTACGGTTGTGTCACTCTGAAGATGAGCTCTGGTTGAGTTCGAAACGCGTCAGTGTAGTGTGGTGGTGGTGGTGATGGATGGGTTTGTGTGATTTGTGTGTGTTCTTACAGTGTGGAGGTCGAGGAACTGCATGAACACGCATATTTTGCATAAGCTTAAAGTCAAAGTCAAAGTCAAAATATCTTTATTCAATTTAGGCTATAACAAGCACTTATGAATGTCAAGAAAAATCTACCACCGGTTCGGAAAAACCTCTGCTGAGAAGAATCCGGCAAGAAACTCAACGAGGTATATATATTTTTTCAAAACAGATTTACAGGTATTATTAAATGATATGTATACACACAAGTATTTAACACAACTTTATTTTTAACAAGTAGGTTCGCTATTTGAAGGATCGCTAATGCGGATCGAAATTATTCCAAATATCCCTGTCCATGATATAATCATTAACTTTATAATACGCCTTTGATATTAATGTCTTCTTGACAATAGATCTGAATTTAGTATCCGTTTCATTTATAAACTTTTTGGAATTTATTATAAAAACGTATGCAATTTCCCAGAAAAGACTTTTTGGTTTTAGCCAGTCTGTAAGATGGAACTTTAAGCTTCCCTGTGTTTCTAGTAGCCTTTGGCTTATCGACGTTAGTGGGAAAATCACATATGTTCTTCCTAACATACATGATTATTTCAAAACATAAAGCGACGGCAGGGTTAGGATATCTGTTCCTTAAAAAAAGATCTTAAAGATTCACGCGTCTTCAAATTATAAATTGCTCTAATTGCTCTCTTTTGTAAGATAAAAATTGACTCAATGTCTGCAGCAGATCCCCATAAAATAAGGCCGTACGAAATAATGCTATTAAGTAAGCAAAATACACCAACCGTGCCGTCGCCACATCGGTTAGCTGCCGTATTTTCCAAACTGCAAAAGCAGCAGAGCTCAATCTACCCGCGATTGCTGTGACGTGAGGTCCCCACTGTAGTTTAGAATCGAGCGTTATTCCTAAAAATACTGTTGATTTTACAAATTCAATAGTTTGACCATTTAACTTTATATTAGAAACTGAATTCGAGCTAGATGAATTTATCAACGAGAATTTAATACATTTAGTTTTCTTAGGATTTAGTAACAAATTATTGGCAGCAAACCATGCGGATATCACGGACAGGGTTTCATTGGGCTCAATGAAGTCGGTATCTTTTCTACTAACCTTGAACAGTAAAGACGTGTCGTCAGCAAACATAACTATACCCGACTTTTGGCTTACCATATAAGTAAGGTCATTTACATAAATAAGATACAGGAATGGGGCAAGAATGGATCCTTGAGGCACTCCCATTTCGACCACAGATCCCTCCGATACCGTTCCGTTAATCGCTACCTTTTGCTTTCTTTGTGTGAGGTAAGATTTAATGAGTTCTAAAGCGAGGCCACGAATGCCATAAAAATTTAACTTACAAATTAAAGTATCATGATCCACACAATCAAAAGCTTTTGAAAGGTCGCAGAATACACCTATAGCGTCATGTGATTCCTCCCAAGCTTGCAATATGAATTTAACTAAACTATGACCCGCGTCTGTAGTAGACCTGCCTTTTGTGAATCCGAACTGCTGTGGATGCATGATTTTATGGGTATTAAAATGCGAGATCATTTGCGTCAGCATTATTTTTTCGAATATTTTGCTAAACGCTGATAGGATGGACACAGGACGATAATCAGAGGGATTATCTTTATCACCTGATTTGAAAAATAGGAACTACTTTACTATATTTCATCAAATCTGGAAATACGCCTTCATCTATACAGCTATTAATATAAATGCTAAAGTTGGAGCAACGACATCTAAAATGGAATGTAGAACCTTAACTGAGACGCCCCACAAGTCTTCCGTTTTTTTTACTTTCAATAATCTAAAAGTCTTACTGATGTCACAGGGAGAGACATGCGTAAATTTAAAATTACTTAAGTTTGGAATAGATACATTTTGTTTTAAGAGCGATTCAGCTAACTTTGAGGAAGACGCGAGACATTTTGTCGTTTCGATGGGGATTTTAGAGAAGTAGGTATTAAACTCGTTAGCTACTTTAACCGCGTCCGTTTCTAATACGTTGTTAATCTTTAACGATATAGAGGACTCCGCGTTCTTACGTCGACCGGTTTCAGTATTTATAATTTTCCAAACTGTTTTAATTTTATCATCAGAGGACTTAATTTTATTAGTTACATGGCTGCTTTTGCTTTATTACATATAATTTTGAATAATTTAGAATAATCCCTGACATACTGGTGGAAACGTTCATCAGTGGTACACGATTTCTTATCATAAAGATCATATAAGACGTCCCTACTCCTACGTATTCCGGGTGTAGCCCATTCATTGAATGATAGTTTGTTTCCTATTTTAATACGTTTTTTACTACACGTTTTATCGTATTCCTCGCATACAGTATTTAACAATATCTTGAAATTTTCGTTTGGATTTTTAGTATTTACTTTTAAATTGTTTACTTTTTGCGCGATGTTTGTTTTGAGACGGTCAAGTCTTTGTTTGTTCAACGGCCTAATTTCTATGGTTTGATTAACACCGCCCCTAGCCCGAGGTAACTTCACTGTTTGAGCTTTATGATCCGATCGTACTCCATTGATAACAGCTTTTTCTAAATACTTACAAGTTAACCAAATGTTGTCAATACATGTGGCCGAAGTGGTTGTGACTCTGGTGGGTTCATTAAATAAGAAATTTAAATTAAAAGATTTTAAAACAGAAATAAACTGGTCTTTTTCAACGGATTGTGATAAAATATCGATATTAAAGTCCCCGCAGACCACCAGCGCTTTATTACGTTTTACTGATTTCCTTAGAACATCTTCCATAGTATTTATAAACAAAGGAATACTCGAGTTTGGTGGTCTATATATACATAAAATTAAATACTGTTCCGTTTCCGCAGAAGCGATCTCGCATACACGTTCAACAGAAAGGCTGGACAGGTCTTTGCGTTCTTTGAACTTTAAACCATTTTTCACTAATATGAGAGACCCGCCACCTGCTGCAGATTCTCTGCAGAAGGCGCTGGCTATTGCATAATTATGTACATTAAATTGCATTGAATCTTTTTTTAGCCAGGTTTCTGTTAAGCAGATAATATCTAAGTTTAACTTTTCAGAGAGTAATTCTAAATCTAATATTTTGCCAGTGAAGCGATTTATATTTTGATGTAGAAATGATAGACTACTTTGCTTCTCTATTGTCGGTGTACTTAGCTATCTTAAGGTCGCGGGTGAGCAAGGAAATTATTTTAGCTCATTGATATGGACCTCCGCAAAGTAACGCCTGATTCAATAAATTATTTAAAACCTTTTCTCAACAAAATATATTATGACATTTAATTTTATTCCAATAAAATTTTTCATGCTTCCCGCCTTTTTTCATAAAAAAAAACAACAGGTGTATTTTTCCACCGAAAACACCACACAAGCTGTTTCCGATCCAATAAAAAAAGTCTGGAGTTCCAACAAAATAACAGATAACAGCCGTTTGAGTTGTCTGTATACGACTTGTGCCAACATTTCCATGGCCGTTTTCACTTTTTAAAAAGTTTGAGACTCGACAATAATACATTATTGGCGCCTGCAATCTTTTTAATTTCTTGCTGACCATAAACTATGCACTTAGCGTTCTGATATATGGACTTTTAGGGACATTTTTGAGAAAAAATCTACAATCCTTACTATGTTAGTAGCGTGACATAGCCTAGTTTTCCAGGTCAATATGACCCTCCCGCCATCAAACTCGTGTTTAACATAATGGTTTGACGTCAGCCCCATCATTATTCCTGCCGTAACGGCTGGATTTATCACCCGCGGAAACCGCGCCTTCCCACGTGGAACAAGGCAGTCGGAGCAGTACGGTAAATGTTCAGGAACTAAGTAGGAGAGACCAATAGGGGAGTTGTCACAGAGGAGCTGTTTTGGGTATTATTTTGGGCCCTAAATGCTCGTGGAGGGTTGGCAAATTATGTGCTGAAATAAATTCATTTGTGTACGCGCTATGGCGACTTACAAAAATTACAACGTAAACAGCAGCCGTACAAGCCTACTACGGCTATCATGTGTATTCTATTCTTAGCTACGGTGTTCAGGAACTAAGTAGGGGAGACCGAGGAGAGTTGTGACAGAGGAGAGTAACAGCGTCGATTTTTTGGAACTTATTAATTGCTAACGAGTATCTTGTATGTATCTAGATGTATGTGCGGGTCAAATCTTGCAAGTTAAATTCGACCAACTTCCAGTAGTCGGATTGTCTTAAAATAGGGCACACTTATGTAAATTGCGTGACAATACAATAATCTGGTAGTGACATCGTGGTATCCTCTCCGCAGGACGGAACTCTTCAACGGTTAATGGCATCGACTTTAAATTTAGCATACAAATGTAGTTTGGGTGACAATGCAAGTACAGTCAACAAAAAGTACAGTCAGCAAAAAGCTTGTATTAATAAGTGAAATGTTTACCAAAAACTTATTCAGTTCAAGTCTCGAGCTATCAAACGAGCGCTATTGCGAGCTCGCTAGCAGTTAATAAGTTCCCAAAAATCGACGCTGTCACTACGTCCTCTGTCACAACTCTCCCTGGCCTCCCCTACGATGTGGAGATACGGCCATTTCTGAGCATTTCCATTTCCGCTTGTTTCCGAGAAAAAGGGTTTTGATCGACAGATGGAGAACAAAGTGGTACCATAAGGGTGCCGTTTTTACTCGACTGCAAGGAGTAGAATGTTTTTTTGCCGACTGAGGTATGGAACTTATAAAAGTATAAAAGTTTTATAGCAATATCTGCGCATTATAAAGAGAAAGGAAGAAAAAAAATTTTTCGTGACTACATGAATAAAAAAAACTATAACGAAACCACCATCATCATCCAGAAGACGTCCACACACTGTGCTGAACAAAGGCCTCCCCTTAGAACGCTACAATGAACGACAACTCGCCACTTGCACCGGTTGCCTGCAATTCTCACAATGTCGTCAGTCCACCTAGTCAAAGGCCTGCCAACGCTTCGTCTTCCGGTCCGTGGTCGCTACTTGAGGACTTTTCTCCCCCAACGGTTATCTGTTCTTCGAGCGATGTGGCCCGCCCATTGTTCAACTTATGAACGAAACGGTCCCAACCAAAATCAGCAAACTGCCGGTTTCCCGAACGGCGCTGAACTTCCTTTAGGGCCATATACATTGAGGAAACTTAATCAATATAGAAAAGTTTGAAGAACCCCCAATATTGCCGTTTTAAACCTTTTTACAACGGAAACTACATATTTTATGTATCATTGCTGTTATAAAACAATTATTTTCTTTCTTGCTAAATCGATTCTAATGAAACAAGGCTAAGAACCACCAGAAAACTCGCTTCCACGTTAGAAACCGCATCTAAGTCGGTCCATCCGCTTGAGAGCTACGATAGCACAGACAGACTGACTGGCGTCAAACTTAAATGAACTTATCACCTATGTTTGTGACGGGGGTTAGAAAATACATTAAAACAAAGTGAAAACTGACACAATTTCCAGATTCCATAAAAACACACTAGTTAGAGTTTCTTCCTCTACTGTCCGTTTATGTAACTGTGACTACAGTGATTCTGTACTTGTAACGATTACATGAATAATGTGACTTCACCTCGCCGCCTTCCTTAGCAATTTAAGTCGACATTCCATCCCAGCCCATATACGTGCCACTGCTGGGCACATGCCTCCTCTCAGAACAAGAGGTCTTGGGCCATAGTTCCCACGCGGGCCCAGTGCGGATTGGGTGCGGATTAAGTCGACATTGCACGTTACAAATTACGTTCACTAAGAGGTAGGCAATGGAAACGAAATTTTTGGCGTCGCACGGTTATCGCAAATGGCAAGAAATAAACTTGTTCTCCTACTCTCTCTCTACTTGTAGAAGTAAGTACGTATGTAGTTAAAAAATAAAAAAATGCCATTTTTTTCACGAAGGATTTTTTTGATGACGGTTATAGTTGGATTTGTGTGATTGGGTCGATTAAGTTTTTCTTGCACCTCGTTGCCATGGTTACGTCCCCTGGACAACTCTTTAAAACCACGAGTTTCTATATTTTCTGTGGTTAAAATTCATCGAGTATAGATTTTATTTTTGTCATAGTTACAAGCTCATTATTTTATAGACTATCTCCTAAGCATATTAGTCGCATATATGGATGCGTCTCCTGGTACCGATGTGCTTGCGTGTAGATGGGCGTCGGTAAGTGATGAATGTTTGAGGTTTTGCGTGAAGATGGATGAACGGCCTTCATCTGTGCATTAACGTTATTTACTAATTATTTTGTTTTTATTGTAGAATTCACAGTGCTTTAGTTTTACTGTCATACTGTTTAATTTCATTGAATAAATAAATAAATATCAAAGCAGGTTTTTTAAGAAACCGCCGCTGTTGTCTCTTGGACAACGGGACAGAACAACAAACAAGAAAAGTTGATTGACCCAGGTTAGTTCACACATTGGGATTGGGAATTTCACACACATCACTGAATTGCTTCGCAAGTTTTGCAGGTTTCCTCACAATTTACGATTTTTTTGAAATTTGAACCCACGATCTGCTTTAGAGGTCCATAGGCACTAGGCCACCACGACTTCTTTAATATTTATAGTTCATTAACTGTTTTAATTACATAAATTCTCTATCAAATACACTGTAACACTGAAAACCACTTATGACAAGTTCGTGTTAACATTCCGCCGGAAGCAAAAGTCAAAAGCTAAAAGCGGACGAACTGAGGAGGATATTTAAAATTCCAATCGTCTAGAAGGTGGTTTAATTTGTTATGCATAGAGGTATGTCGCTGACGAATCGGCGGGGCGTGAATTCATCAGAATACATTGGCTACTCTGATTTACACGGTGGGGCAAAGCTTCGAATTGGGTCATCATCATCATCATCATCATCATCATCATCATCATCACACTGGCATACTAAATGATCCACTTTATAGTTTTCATTCTTCAACTTGGACAGAGTCACACGGCGGCCACGCCGTACAAAATACGCGTTCTTGAATCTACATAGGCTCGACGATGTCTGTACACGCTTCAATGTGTGCGTAAGATACACAGGGCTGACATCGCAAAACCCTAATAAGTGCTACCAATGACATTTAAAGGTTAACTTATATGTAGGTATGGCTTAGATAGTGCAAATAAATGTAATCGTAAATCTTACATATTTATTTAAACCTACTTAAAATGTGTCTGTCTGTGTATTTAAGCATTATTTTTTTCAATTACAATAGATATACGACTTCAAACTTAAACGAATTATTCGGTAGGTAGTTATTTCATGTATTAATCGCGATAATTTCTGAAGTCATTATTTATTTAGAAAAAAGAAGTTACCTTTTCGCAAAATAATTGCTCCCGAACTTAGTGCCGTGCGGCTGACATACATTGCGTTGCGTACCCGACTGCTTTCCTGCGGTTTTCCTGCAATCTGCGCTTGAGGAGTGGGGTAACTCGAACCGGTGCGGGGCGGAGCGTGGCCATTCTGTACGTTAGTACTATTATATATTCTGTGACAGAGTGCTCAGATTACATTTTAGTTTTTAACCCCAGACCCAAACATAGCTCGTTGAGTTTCTTGCCGGATTCTTCTCAACAGAGGTTTTTCTGAACCGGTGGTAGATTTTTTTGACTTTCATAAGTGCTTGTTATAACCTAAGTTGAATAAAGATATTTTGACTTTTGACATTGAAAAGGAGGAGTGTTATAAGTTTGACACCAAATGTCTGTTTGAGGCTTCGTAGCCGTAGATAGACTGATCTTGATGCAGTTTTTATGTGGAAGCGCGAGTTACCCTGGGATGGTTATTAGCTATGTTTGATCGGTTTACTCGTTTTTAACCCCCGACGCAAGAACAGGGGTGTTATAAGTTTGACCGCTATGTGTGTCTATCTGTCTGTGGCACCGTAGCTCTTAATTGTGTAAACCGATTTGGATGCGGTTTTTTAACTTGAATGGTTTTTAGATATGTTATTAACCGTCAGCCGTTTTGGAGATATTGAACTTTGGACTGACAAAGTCGAGGGTTTTCCAACTTTTCGTTGGTTAGGTTATTGAGATATTGAAGTTTGAAATGAAAATGACGATGGGGGGTTTTCGATTTTTTTAAGTTGGTTAGATTAAGTACCGTGAACTGCTTCAACTTTGCCCTCTGGCCCCAACATTGCCTGATTGAATTTAGAGTCGATAACTAGCACCCTTCTAGGTTTTTAAACTTTTATCCCCCCGTAATAATAGTTCCCGTGTAGATAAAAGTTTAAAACCTATAAGAGTGCTGAGTTAGTGAGCAGGCAATGTTGGGGCCAGAAGGCAAAGTTAAAGCAGTTTACGGTAGGTATATTTATTAGGTAGGGAGGTACCTACTTTGTTTGTGAATCATAGTCCTCGCTAGAAGGGCTGTGATGATTTAATGAATGGACATAAATTAACTAATGAGTCATTGATATACATAATTTTGAAACACTAGCACGGTTTAGTATTTTATGAGCGTTAAACCTTTTAAGATTATCGACATGTTGGTAAATTTTTGGGTCGAACTAATCGATGATTAACGTGGTGGAAAACGTAGTGTAGGGCGTCCTGAGGCACGGTGGGCGGATGACCTTAAGAGGGTCGCTGGCGGCGGATGGATGCGAGGGGCTGAAGGCAGTGTTGTGGCGCGCCATGGAAGAGGCCTATGTCCAGCAGTGGACTGCTGTGGGTTGATGATGATGATGTAGAATCGATGGTTCTTTCGATGATTCCTTTAAAATTAGTTCTGCCTGATGGGCGTCGAAGGAAATATCCTTCGTCCAACAAATATTACTAAGGACAAACAGCAATAATATAAGAATTTGTAGTAAAAATGTTGCTACACTAATGAAAAAGCAATCTCTACCGTAAAAGACGATCAAATTACTATAAAATAATTGCTCAGTAGATCGCATTCTTATTTCCTGTAATATTATATTGTTATGTATTAGAGCTATCATTTATGGCTACTTGCTGAAAACACATAAATCTCGAGTTAGCGTTAAGCTTAGTTTAGTAGTGTCAAAATGTATGGATGTATCTTGCTCTGTTGTGTTTCGGCGTGGCGAGTAAGACTGCCGGTGAAATTACTGGCACTTGAGGTAAGAAATCCCATCTTAGGCCTCTAGGTTGGCAACGCACCTGCAATACCCCTGGTGTTGCAGATGTTTAGGGGCGGTGGTGATCTCTTAACATCAGGAGACCCACTTGCTCGTTTTCCATCCATTCGAATTAAAAAAAATCTAACTACTAAACCTAGATTTATTTACCCCTGCAAGACGGCCTTAGAATCGCTAAACATTAATTCTATTCAATAATAAAAAAGAATAAGTAGTTACATTTATATTCACATGAAAAGCTTACCCAATTCACCTCACAATACGTCCAAATTCAAAAGACGGCGAAAGCTAAAAATAATTCTTCAGCATAATGCCATAATAAAACGTGAAACGTCCTATAGTTAATTTTTTAAAAACATTCCAGGTTGGCCCACGAGCGCGGCCCAAACTGCCTCTATCTGCGACAATATGGCGGCCGCGTGCAAAAGACGTTTTTCAACAAAGAATAAGCGATAAGACGCTTTCAAAACATCTCGAACACGAAAAGATTAGGGTCTGTAAAACGCTTCATGCATGTGGCGTGTCAGGGTTTTTGGAGTGAGTTTGTTGTTAGGTTATGTATTATGATGAAGTGAGAAGGATGGATGCTTATTGCGCTTGACCTTTCCAATATACTTATAATATACAACAAGATTCTTACTGTATAGAGCTTTTTAATTTTAACGTTATTTCTTTTGTCTCGTCATCATCAACATTGTTCTTTGCTTTGACTGTCAAAAATATATTAAATTGTTGTAATAGATTTTTACCCAATGGTAGAGAATTTCTAACATTGTAGTTGTTGGAATGTTTACTTTTAACTACACCTTGTAAGGGACATTTTACTTACCTATCTGTCTGATTTTTAATTTGACTCACTGAGTGCTAAGATACTGGGTCAGCCTAGTTTGGTAGATACCTACGGGATAATGCTGATTTTTGTAATTTTGTGACTTGTATTTAAACAAACTATCCAATTCTATCCTATGCTATCCTATCCTAGTTTATCCAATTATATTAAAAAAAATACCTTATACCTAAAATTGCTAAAAGTGGCTCCGAAGCGGTAATGTTTCGTGTGCTCTGCCTACCCCATTTGGGTATACAGGCGTGATGTTTGTGTGGGTTGTGTGTTTGTGCTATTCTATTTTGCTTGTGGTTTCGTTTGCGCATATATATAATTTTACCCCGTGCGTGTTCATTCTCTAAGCTACTACACTCGAGCACACACTAGTACAAAGACTCAAATGTAATGAAATGAAACTCAACTTTAATTGACACACGTTTCTGTTCATATTATTTGATAATATCCTATCACTAAATTTGTCCTTTTTTGTTTGCGTGGATTGTAAAAAATGACTTTTAAATTATGCATTCGGACGAGAAAGGAAATGAAATGGGTTCTTGTGATAGCTGATCAATAAATACTAAAGAATTAAAGTTTTTAAGTCGACTCCCATTAAATGTGTTCATGAAATATAAATTGGGTATTTCAATAAAGCGGAAATAAGCCTCTTTGAAATGTTTGTCAATTAACCCAAAATTAACCAGTTTGATTAATTAAATCGGTTTCGGTGTATTAACTCGATCTAATGATGATTAATTACAATTAATAGCGCTCAAATTATGGAATGTAATACATGTTATAAAACCATCAAGCTATAAACTAGCTTTCATAGGTGACTTCGTCCGCGCTGTAATAATTAAAAAGGAACACTTCTTATCTAGAAAATTAAATTACCTATTGGGCTAACCTTCCATCTTTTTCACCTCTATGTGTTTGTGTGTCTATAGTGTTTAAAAAAGGCTTCATAGCTATACATTTTCACATCTACATATATCTATGGACGTCAAACGCCTGATAATAAATGTTTTTTTTAATATAGCTAAACGTTACGGCTCTGTTTCCACCAGAGATTGTGCGAGGATGTGTTACGAGGAATATGTTTTTCATGAACCAATAGAAACGCTATTTACCTGGCCCGCTCCGCTCAGCTGTTTCCACCAGATGTGCAATGCGAGGATAGGTAAATAAAGCGTTTCTATAGGTTCGTAAAAAACACTTTGGTGGAAACACAGCCTAAGCAAGACGTTCGCAATTATAATCAACTGTACTAAATTTGTCAAAAAGTACCTAAAGTTTTTTAGGGTTCCGGAGCCAAAATGGCAAAAACGGAACCCTTATAGTTTCGCCACGTCTGTCTGTCTGTCTGTCCGTTCGCCGATTTGCTCAGGGCCTATCAATGCTAGAAAGCTGTAATTTTGCACGGATATATATGTAAAGTATGCCGACAAAATGGTACAATAAAAAAAATGAAAAAAAAAAATATATTGTACCTCCCATTGACGTAGTGGGGGTGATTTTTTTTTCCCACCCAACCCTATGCTGTGGGGTATCGTTGGATAGGTCTTTTTCCACTGATAATTGCGCAGATAATTAATAATGAACAGACCTAGCCAGGAAACCGCTCAAATTGCATCAGCCTAGACAAAATTTAAAATTATTTGGCATGAACGTAAATTGCATGGCTATAAAGTTGTATAACAGAATACCTGAGGATTTTAAAATGCTACAAATACGTCAATTTGAAAAGAGAATGTTTAAATGGTTGCTTGATAAATAAGTGTTTTTATTCTGTTGCTGAATTTTTAAATAACAATTAGGTTCGGCAAATTGTATTTTATTTTATAGATAAACGAAATAATGTTTTTTTTTCTTTCTCTCTTTCTTTATGTAAACTGTTTTTATTAGTAATAATTTTATTTATTTATTGTAATGTTAGAGGTATAAAACTGTAAATTATTTCTACGCCGATGCTGGCAGAATATGCTGAACTAATACTTTTTACTAACCTATATTCTACCATATTCTCAGAAATAAATAAATGATTATGATTATGATTAATAGAATCGAATAGTATAAACAATACAAAATACAATCTTATTCGTAAATTTACCTGCATCATGAAAACCAATTCAACGTAACACCCAAAACACTCAAAGGCTCACGCGTGACCCACTACCCTTATAGTTTATCTGTGGGTCAAACATGTACCACATTACTCACAAAAAGTAAAAACCTTCGCTAATCAACCGGCAGCGCACGTACCAAAATAGATTTGCTACATTGAAATGGTTATTTCACCGTAAGATCTGGCAACCCACTAGGGAAAAGTACGCGATTCCGGGGAATTTATGTCTGATTTAGTGGGTAATCTCGGCTCGACGCCGCAACTGTCATCCTGGGAAATACTGGAGGCGGATCGAGGCGTCGCATTTAGGAGACAGTCGATGGGTTGCTACGTATTTAATTCGGGGTGGCACCTCTCTGCTTTTATTTTAGGGTTCCCTTGTCAAAATTGGGCTTAGTACTGGTAGCATTTTTTCCGTTACAGGTTTTTTTTTTAAATCTATTTATAAAATCCTCTGCTCCGGCGCTGCCGGAAGGGTAGCTCCACCGTCCTAGCGTAAGAAAGCGCAAGTTGGTTCCACATTGTAGTAACTACCACCAACTTATTTCACCAGTGGTACGAGAAGCCATTAGTGCTACATTTCTTGTCGTACCACTGAATAATAGATAATTGTTGCTCTATTAGCAATAAAATAAAACTGGCCAAGAGCGTGTCTGGCCCGAAATAGGGTTCCGTAGCCATTACGAAAAAAATAAGTAATGTTTTTCTAAGGATTTCGTCTTTTGTACGGAATATTCCAAGTTTAGTTATATTTTATACCTTAGGCTGCTATTTACTCTTAAACTGCTAATAGTTCTCAAGAAAACTTAACCGTAATAATTTTCCTTGTAAGTTTGATTACCGGTATAGATTTTAGAGGGGGGGGACGCTCGATTTTAACGAAAAATTGCACTTTAAAGTTGAATATTTTGCAAACAAATTACTGAATCGAAAAATTGTTGTAGCAACCCCTTAATGATTTTAAAATACCTATTCAACAATACCCCACACTAAAAGGTTGGATGAGAAAAAAAAATCACCCCCACTTTACGTCTATGGTATATTAGGAGGTACTCTAAAAATTTTTTTTTAAATTTTTTATTGTACCATTTCGTCGGCATAGTTTACATATATATTTGGCTACGGAACCCTAAAAACTGGAGAAATTTTATTTCGAAAATATTATAAGTTTTGTGAAAGTTTGTGTCACGCTGAAACCTTACACAAATCTGTGTCTTTTGCGATTAACTGACAGACTGATGTCGACCTACGAACTGTCAATCTGTGGGGCCCTTCAAGGTTGACCATTGCCGTTTAATGGGGCAACGCGGCCAGCGAGAAGATGACTTTGCGCGGGGAAAGATACGAGGCGGACTTACATAGGTAAGTCATAAACAGTTACTATTTTTTGAACATGAAATTACCGTCTTTTTTTTTATTCGACTGGATGGCAAACGAGCAAGTGGGTCTCCTGATGGTAAGAGATCACCACCGCCCATAAACATCTGCAACACCAGGGGTATTGCAGATGCGTTGCCAACCTAGAGGCCTAAGATGGGATACCTCAAGTGCCAGTAATTTCAGCAATCCGGGCGGACCTTGCACAAGGCCCTACCACCTGCAAATACTATGAGTACTACTATGAGTAATAGTGAAATAAGTCCGGATAACTCACGACTTAAATCGAGTTTAGCTCTAGCCAAGGCAGCTGCTGCAAAACGCGCACTGCGCGCCACCGTTCTACTCGCGCATCTGCTCGACGAAACTAGCACAACAAGACGTGAGTTAAGGAAGACTTCCGAGTAGAGCGGCTCCAGCGTGCGTCACTAACGCAGCGACAGTGACGCGGCGATAGAGCGATAGTATTATGCAGTACGGAAACGTATGAACTAACGTTCGAACGCAGCGTCACTGTCGCCGCGACATGGCGCCGCGTCAGTATCGCCGAGCGATAGCAGCCGTGCCATGTTTGCGCAAGCACTGCCGCGCAATCGCTGGGATCGCACGTGGTTTAGAGGTTATTTTGCATGGAATAACAACAAACTGACACCGGAGTCGCGCTGCTCGGAAGCCAATCTGCGTCAGAGCCGCTGCGACACTGACGCTCTGACGCTGCGGCCGTTGCGATAGAGCCGCTCTAGTCGGAATTCTACTTTTATTCAGGCTTACGTCGTTATGAGTAACTATTTTAGTTATAAGAGTACATGCATATTCTTAGTTAAGTATATATGTATATATTTTAATTTTACAGCGCATTGGTGTTTTAACTGTAATGCTATAATTTTTTGTTGACTAATAAGTAAATAATAATATCCATACCAGCCTATATACGTCCCACTGCTGGGCATAGGCCTCCTCTTAGAACAAGAGGGCTTGGGCCACCATTGAGTTGCTCCGCAGGTTTGTGCAGATTTCCTCACGATGCTTTCCTTTACCGCAAAGCTCGTGGTAAATTTCAAATGTAATTCCGCACATGAATTTCGAAAAACTCAGAGGTGCGAGCTGGGGTTTGAACCCATGTCCCTCTACTTGATAGGCGATAGGTCAATCCACTAGGCCACCACGGCTTCATGCATATATGATTTATATATTTTGTTTATTTGCAAAGTTCTCTATTTACAAGTCCGTAAGAAGTGCTCGTAAGTGTTATTGGGACTAAATCCTCCCCTCATTCGTCGGCGGTTAACACATTTAACAGGGTCGTGGTTTGCACGCTGGCTTTCAGAGGTAAAGGATAGATTTATCGGTAGATATCTTACTAGCGGGTAAATAGAAATAAAAAAACTTCAGTTGGCAACGAATAGTCATCGTTGAGTTTCTTGCCGGATTCTTCTCAGCAGAGGCTTTTCCGAACCGGTGGTAGATTTTTTTTGACATTCATAAGAGCTTGTTATAGCCTAAATTGAATAAAGATATTTTGACTTTGACTTTGACTTTGAATACTTTTCATAATAATGAATTTAACTTTGTAAACTATAACAGGCTGGAAATCGAAGTCAAATTTCTAATTTTTGTTAGAAACATAATTATACATAGATAGTTCATGCTGAAGCAAACATAAAAATATGAACTGTCATGCAAAGTTAAGAAACTTTTGAAATGTTGTTTCTTAGTGAAAACAAAAAATAATTGAAAGGTCTAAATCTTTAGTAAAGGGCAGAGGAGTTTCTTGAAAACATACCAGCTGACTACAAGGGATTCACAGAATAGAATTTTACTTTTAACTAAATGAATAAGGTGTTTTACAAAATTAAGCCGAAATATTTCGAATGATTTTGTTAGCTGGTAAACACATACTCGTATACATATAAATTCAAATAATTTATTGTTAATTATAGGTACATGTGAAGTTGGAAAAAATATTGAAAAGAACTGCTATATTTGCTTCTTAGGTTTACAATAATAGTTTTCTTAAAATTAAGAAGGGTTTATTCACTAAATAACATTAGATACCGTAAAATCATGTTCTAAGAATTCATTTACCATTATCTTTCAGAATGTTTAATAAAGTTCTTTTAAATAATTTTATACCTACTTTGGTTTTTTAATGTATCTGTTAGTTTTTTATTTTTATCAAGATACACACCCAGCAATGTTTGTGAATAATAATTATATATAATAACCCACAAGTATTAAAATCTATTTATTTATCTATTTAGTTTTAGCCTTAGATACTTTTCATAAGGGATAAGTTCGCATTTATACATGTACCTATATCGACGTTTGTAAATTGTGTTTGTTTTTCTATGTTTGTGCAATCGAATTCATAAACTTGTTAGCAAAAGACCACTACTAAAATAGAGTCATGTTCAGATATTTTTGATCAAAATTTTGCTCACAATTTTATGAACTCGAGTGTAAAGAGTTTACCTACATAATTACATAGGTAGCAGATGCTTAAATACGCTACAGTAATTGAATGTATTTAATGACAGAGTGTACTAAATTTTCAATTGTGAACTTCAGTTTAACAGAGAACGTTGGGAGAGGAAGGCCTAGACGAACGTACCACGATCAAATCTGAAACGTTCTGAAGAAAGGTCGGGTCAGGAGTACTCTAAACCGACGTGCATGCGTGAAAAGATTGATGAATGTAGAGGAAGCGAGAGTTGTATGACAGGATCGTAGCAAGTGGAAGGATGTAGTCTCTGCCTACCCCGTTGGGAAAGAGGCGTGATTTTATGTACGAGTATGTATGTATGTGAGTTTCAGTACTTATAAATATAGTTGGTTAAACCAGAACGTAAAGGCCTAGACGATCTTTCGTAATAATTAAAACAATGAACCAAAGAACAAGGCAAAATTACACTTTATTTTGAAATGACAAAGGTTAGCCCGGGAGCCTCAATAAAACAAAGATCCGAAATAACTTAACCTTTCATCATTTTAATCAAGAGCGGACCAATTTCATCAAATTCTCAATGGAGCATTCAATTAAGATGGCTTAATCCCGTTGGCTACCTAAGGAGCCCGGGTATCATACAAATTGCGGTAGTCTGGTGTTAATCCTAAGATGCTACCAATCCGTAACACCGGTTGCGAGTCGGAAGCGGTTATCTGGAACGGTGTCATCGCTCCCCACTTTTAAGCCCCCCCCCCACTAGGGAGGTGTTTTAAAAAAACTTTTAGAGCTCGAGGCTTTGAGGCTTGATAAATACGAAAACACTTGTCGTTTTGTTAGTCTGCGACGGTATAAAGATAGTAAATAGTATACGACTTTTTACTCTTGCTTGCCAATTTGGTTTCAGTTATTCAACGTTTATTGAGGGTAGTCAGTAAATCTATCTGCTGTGGTATATCAAGGTGGTTTAATTCATTTGGCTTATAAACTATGCGCTGAGTTGTTGTTGATTCATAAAAAAAAACCGCCGATTCTTAAGACACGTAATTAAGCACGAGTTTTTAGTTCTTAACACACCATAAATGAAAACTTTAACGGTAGCCTTGCCAAATTTAGGGATTTTAAAAAATCCCCGTGGGAATTCCCGACAGTTAAATTGTGGTTTTCATTGACGTTATATTAAAAACAATCATGTCAAACATGACTCTAAGCCCAGCGGTTGTTGTTTCAAGATTTTATCTTTATTCCGTTTAAATATTGGGATAAAAAGTACCCTATGTTTTATTCCAGATGTCCAGCTATCTACATACCAAATTGCATCCAAATCCGTCCAGCCATTTCAGCGTGAAGGAGTAACAAACATACTCACTCACTCACACAAACTTTCGCATTTATAATATTATAGTAGGATATACAATAATATTCGAGTGTGTAGCACGCAACACCGTGTCGTTTGTATATTTATTCCGTCTGATTTCCCCTGTCGTGAATGATTACTTCTGTTGAGATCCAACTGGGAAATTATATATTATTAACGGGCGAAACTTCCTTGGCATCGATCAGTCGTTAAGAGGTGCTCATTGGCGGAGAAATGTTTATTTTGTTGTACAATGTCTGAGAAACTTTTGTTTACATGTCAATTTAGGACAATGTTTTATCAGAGTTCAAAGCGTGTGAGGAAAAAATGAAAATAAAGTATCGTTTATATTAGCGTCACATTTTGAACATGAAACTATCGTGAGACTCACTCATATTAAATGATATGATAACGGATAACTCAAGATCAGAGGTCAGATTTGATAAGGTGTCTGTACTTGCGAGAGAAAAGTTTTTCATTCCGCGGAAAGTGCGTGAAGCCATTGAGATTAGTCGTCATCCGAATTTTAACCGGGATTGCGGTTGGTCGGTACCCCAGAGTTGAAAAACAGTATTAAATACTCGTGCTGCGTCATCGGTTGGTGTGAACGTGCCTTTACGGAGCGATGTTGTTAGTGTTGTGTGCTACCCTACGTTAGACATTGACAATAAAAATGACGATAAAAATGCGGGTAGTTGTGCGCCGGTGTTAATTTCGTCGGGCAGTCGCGCGAGCAGAGCGGTGGCGCGTAGTGTGCGTGTTGCGGCAGCCGCCGAGTCGCGTGCTCCGGAGAAGAAGGGCTACGAAATAGCTCGACGCTAAACTCGGTTTAAGACGTGAGTTATCCGTTACAATATCATTTACTTAATATTAGCGTCTCATGTTGTATGTACCGGAGTATTTCAAATTTTAACATGAAACTACCGTGAGATTCACTCATATTTAATTAAACAAATCCGGCTAACTCACGTCTTAAATCGATTTTAGCCTGACAACTTTCGTGCTAATTCGTAGCCCTTCTTCTTGTAGCATCGCGACTCGGCGGCTACTGTAACACGCACACTGCGCTCTACCGTTCTACTCGCGACCATCCGACGTACCTAATTTCGTTATAACTGTCAAATGTGGGGGGTAGCACACAATACTAACAACATCTCTGTTAGGCACTTGTCTCACCGCCAGCGAGGAAACGATTGGCTATCGACTATTTTCTCGCTCAAGAAACGAACAAAAGATATAAGATCCTGTGTGAGTAAAAGAGACACATATATTAACAGTGAAAAAAAAAAAGTAAAAAAAAGCCGTAGTGGCCTACTGGTTTGACCTATCGCCTCTCAAACAGAGGGTTGTGGGTTCAAACCCCGGCTCGCACCTCTGAGTTTTTCCAAATTCATGTGCGGAATTACATTTGAAATTTACCACGAGCTTTGCGGTGAAGGAAAACATCGTGAGGAAACCTGCACAAACCTGCGAAGCAATTCAATGGTGCGTGTGAAGTTCCCAATCCGCACTGGGCCAGCGTGGGAACTATAGCCCAAGCCCTCTTGTTCTGAGAGGAGGCCTGTGCCCAGCAGTGGGACGTATATAGGCTGGGATGATGATGATGATGATATTAATAGTTGATCGCTGGCTGTTCACACTGTCGGCGAGAACTCGCTCTTACATCTTTTGTCGCAGCGACAAGAGCTTAAAACTCACTGAGCTATAGATTCTCGCTCAGCGATGTCAGCTTGGTGGCCGCCCCGCACGAGCGAGTCGAGTGGAGCGAGTAATCGCCCGTCGCACGCGAACACTCGCTTACAGCCGAGCGACAAAACTACACTCGCTTCTCGCTGCTCGCCCACTCGTTTCTAGTTACTCGCTCTACTCGCTTCTCGCTCATCGTCGGCGGTGGGACAACTGCCTAAAGGTACGACAATCTTTCAACTTAATTTACACCCACTTCCTATTGCAGTTATGATACTAAACTTGACAATTACGCGTAGGTAATTCTAATCATCATCATCAACAGCCAGAAGACGTTCACTGCTGAACAAAGACCTCTCCCTTAGATCGCCACGATAAACGACAACTCAATGTAGTTCTATTAATGACAATACAATAATATGGTATTATCAAGTTAATCTCATGATGGAGTCGGAAGCTTGATACTTAAAACTGTAAGACAGAATAATATAATCAAGCCATGTTTGGGCTGATTAGAAAAGTCCTCGGGTGAATTTTAACTAAGGATACTTAGGGGCTGTTTCACCTTCCATTGATTAGTGTTAACTGATGGTTAAATGTCATGCCGTCTCCGTCTATTCGAACAAAACAAATAGAGACGGCATCACATTTAACCGTCAGTTAACACTAATCAATGGATGGTGAAACAGCCCCTTAGCATCCAACTATACTGAAATTGAAAGACGGAAAGAAGTACCTAATCTAGCCATGTTTGAGCTTTTTATTTTGGTTTCAAAGTGAATTTTGACCAAAGGAACTTTACATGGCCTGATCAAGGAGCAGTTATGCATATTATGTACCTTTAATGCGTGTTTTAAGTGTTTAAAACTCTAATTATTTCTGTATTTTTTTTTCAAATTTACATTTACGTTTAATGTTCATATCATAACACTAAAAAAATGCAAAATTTAGGACCTGTTTCACAATTATGTTTTAAGTTCCGGTTGTTTTATATCACAAAATGTCCTGTGTGGTGTGTTATAGGTACCTATTTATTCGAAAAAATAAATAGATAATTTATTGAATCAGGCGTCACTTTGCGAAGGTCTATATCAATGAACTAAAATAATTTCCTTGCTCACCCGCGACCTTACGATAGCTAAGCTTATGCAAAATATGCGTGTTCATGCAGTTCCTCCACCTGGCTCGACACTGTAAGAACACACACAAATCACACAAACCCATCTATGACCACCACCACACTACACTGACGCGTTTTGAACTCAACCAGAGCTCATCTTCAGAGTGACACAACCGTACACCATGCTACCAGTTGTTAGACTCAAAGCAGCAGCAGAAGCAGAAGCAGTTGTCTAACAACTTAGTTCAAAATAAATAGAGATGATATGCTATGATTCTCCGCTTGAGATGCCTTGGGCTAAACAATTAGGCCACCACGGTCTTTTCAATGCTCCTTATTGTACATCGAATAGTAAGCAATACAGAAAACAGGTACATAGAACAAAATTACAACGTCAGCAATAGGGAGTTTATCGTTTTGAAGGATCTCTAACGTAAAACGCAAATCGTCTGCTAAAATTTTCTTAAACAAAGAGCTTCTACGCTTCAACAAAAAGCATTAACGATGGGTCCTTAGCTTCGGCCGATATCGAAAGTCGATATTATTATGATAATTTAAGATCTGCCGTTTATCGATCGAGATATTCGCAAGATATTCGCATAGAAATGTATTAATCTTGGGATTATCTTATGCTTCTTTTGTTTTTCCTTGTGAGCCTGATTTCCTTTATTAGCGGCAAGCTTTCGGTTATGTTAGCAATATCTAGACAAACAGGGATGTATAGGCAAAATATAATATTAAGACTTTGGTATTTATTAATCGAATCTTCGACCAGTGTGTTGACTGTGATGACCTGTGGCTCTGAGACTTGGTTCTTGACTTTCGGTGTCTTTAAGGACGTCTTTGTCATGTACGGTGGGTAGTCTTAGTATTAGACATAAGAGGGTATGCGGAATAAAGTCAGTCGATATCCATGGTGGTTTGATTTCTATCGTATTCCCAAACATCTCATTGGCGACGGGCTAAAACGTATTAATTTATTGTTCGCGTGTGTATATTTGTGATCAGTAAAAGATTGTGATCATGGCTAGTAAAGGAAACATTAAGGAATTTAACGTTAACGCAGATAATTGGCAGACTTACGTGGCGCGGGTGCGGGCCTATTTTAAGATTAATGATATCAAGCCGGCGGATGAAACCACGTACTTTATTGCACTAGCGGGTAACGAGTGTTACGATTTGATTGCTAATCTGTGTGGACCTAAATGCCCGGATGAGCTCCCTTTCCAAGACATTGTGTCGTTAGTCGAAGGTCACCTTCAACCGAAGCCTTCCGAGATAGCGGAAAGAATGCGGTTCCGAGCTTGTAAACAATCTGCCACGGAATCGCTTAACGACTATATCCTGCGCCTGAGAACCTTAGCCAAAACATGCAACTTCCATTCAGCGAGTGCTATGGAGGAAAATCTACGGGATCAGTTAGTATTCGGAATGCGCAGTGACAGTGGGCGGCAGCGGCTGTTAACGGAGAAGTCATTAACATTTCAAAGGGCAGTGGAAATTGCTCTGTCATTGGAGTCAGCGGAAAATGAGGTCCGTGGTGAAATATCGACTCAAGTCATGGCAATGACGGCGCACGGGCGTTCGGGGCGCCGCCGCTTACCGGGCGAGTCGCGGCCAGCGCGCGGGCGCGCGGGCGCCGGCGGCCGCCCGCCGCCGCGCTCGGCGGCAGCGAGCTCGGCGAGGTGTTCTTGCTGCGGTTCGAACGCGCACAAAAAAAGTGGATGTGCGTATGCACAGGCGGTGTGTTACAAGTGCAATAAAATAGGGCATATCAGTCACGTCTGTAAATATTATAGCCAGCGAGTGCATTACATGGAAAACGACAGTGATAGTGACTCATCAAACTCAGGACTGTATCAAGTAATTACAACGGGCGGTGACGGCCCTTGGTTTTGTGAGGTAATGGTTGAGGATGCCAAATTAAGAATGCAGTTGGATACAGGTTCATCAATCAGCGCGATTTCAGAAAAGGTATTTAATTCTTATTTTTCTCATCTTAAGTTGGAACCTTCAACCTTACAGATTACTGTTTTTAGTGGTCATAAATTAAACCCACTGGGTGAGATCCATGTTAAAGTTAGCTATAGCGATAAGGTATATCAAGGTAAATTATATGTGATGCCTGGTAGCGATAGCCCTTGTATTATTGGACGCAAATGGATTCGTAAATTGGGTATCGAGGTCCCGTACATTGCGCACGTAAGGAACGAGCAGGCGCCCGCGAGCGTCATGCAAGAGTTCCTGGAAGCCTACCCCGGGGTGTTCAGCCCAGGCATGGGCAGGTACAACAAAGCCAAGCTGCGGCTGGAGTTGGAGCGCGGCGCCGCGCCCGTGTGGCGGCGCGCGCGCACGGTGCCGCACGCGCTGCGCGAGCGCGTCGATGCCGAGATAGATAGGTTGCTCGCCGAAGGAGTGTTGTCACCGGTCGAAGTTAGCGATTGGGGTACACCAATTGTGATAGCGTTTAAAAAGTCAGGTGACATTCGTTTATGCGGCGATTTTAAGGTGACATTAAACCCCGTACTCCGCGACGATAAATACCCTTTGCCGCGGATAGAAGATATATTTTCATCATTACAGGGTGGCGTGTTATTTTCGAAAATTGATTTAAAAAACGCGTATTTGCAATGCGAACTGGATGATCAATCGAAAAAGTTCTGTACAATAACTACGAGCCGCGGTAATTACTGTTTTAACCGGTTACCGTTCGGGATTAAGTGTGCGCCAAATAAGTTCCAAAGAATAATGGATCAGCTGTTTAGTATGAAACATGTGACGTTTTTTTTAGACGATTTATTAGTCACTGGCTCAACGGTGGAGGAGCACAGGGCGAATTTACATAAAGTTTTTAAAATTCTGGCAGAAACCGGTTTTAAAGTAGCTAAACAAAAATGTAGCTTGTTCCAAAAATCTGTTTCTTATTTGGGACACACTATTGACGCAGACGGGTTACATACGGAGCAAAATAAAATCGACGCTATGTTTAATACGGAACCTCCGCGGGATAGAAGTGAATTAAAAAGTTTTTTGGGGTTGATTAATTACTATGCGAAGTTCGTTGCAAACTTAAGCACAATGTTATCACCCTTATATGAGTTGTTAAATAAGAAAACTAAATTTGTATGGTCCGACGCATGCCAAGAGGCATTCGTTCGAGTGAAGGTCGCTATGAGGGGGGCGGGGGTCCTGGCTCACTTTGACCCGGCGTTGCCGGTGGTGGTGGCGTGTGACGCGTCGCCCAGCGGCGTGGCGGCCGTGCTCGCGCAGCGCGGCGCCCGCGGCGAGCGCGTTGTGCAGCATGCCTCTCGCCGCCTCTCGCCCGCCGAACGGAATTACTCGCAGCTCTGTCGCGAGGGGCTTGCGATCGTTTTCGCATTAAAACGGTTCCACGACTACGTTTATGGCCGGCGTTTTACTTTAGTGACCGATTGTAAACCTTTAGCGGCAATATTTAGTACCAAGGCGGCTATACCACAAATGATGGCAGGAAGGTTGCAACGGTGGGCTTTACTACTGAGCGCATACGATTATGAGATTCGTTGCGTTAAATCGAACGAAAATTGTTTAGCGGATTATCTGTCGCGTCATCCCGCTCCAGAAGCAAAAAATTCGGGTAGCCCCGCCGAGGACTATTTTCTGAACTTCATCGAAGCGGACTTGCCAGTGACTTTTAGTGAAGTGGCTAATGAGACAAAGTTAGACACTAATTTGCTCAAGGTCATGTCGTATACTATTAAGGGTTGGCCACGAGATTATGATAAAGATCTAGGATATTTTTATCAACGAAAAGAGTTGTTAAGCGTCGATCGGGACTGTTTATTTTATGGTTATCGCATTATTATACCAACGAGTTTACGAAGTCAAATTCTTAAACAACTACATGCCAGCCACCAAGGCATCGTGAGAACAAAATCATTGGCGCGCGCGTATCTGTGCTGGCCCGGGCTGGACAGAGACATCGAAGCCCTGTGCCGCGCGTGCGCCGTATGCTTACAGCAGCGCGCGACCCCGCAATGTAGTGAGCTTACGAGTTGGCCATGGCCAGAAAAACCATGGACTCGATTACATCTCGATTTTTTAGGTAAACTTTTAGATCAATATTTCTTAGTAGTAGTCGATTCCCATTCAAAATGGGTAGAAGTGAAGCCGGTCGCATCGACAAGCGCCTCGGCTACAATTAAAGCATTACGCGAGATATTCGCAACTTTTGGCTTGCCTGAGGTGATCGTAAGCGATAATGGACCGCCTTTTCTTAGCGGGGAATTCCAAGTATTTCTAAAAAGAAACTGGATTAAGCACATCACCTCCCCACCTTACCACCCCCGCAGCAATGGCGCTGCGGAGAACGCGGTAGGTCAAATAAAAAAATGTATAAAAAAAGCGATTGCAGACGGCACTCCTGTAGACGTAGCACTAAGTCGTTTTCTGCTATCGCACCGTAACACTCCATCCGCTACCACGGGGAGGGCTCCCAGTGAACTGTTGCTGGGCAGGACCGTAAGAACGTGCTGGGATTTATTGGTTCCCCAAACCAAAGATGTCGTATTAAAGGCTCAAGAAATTCAAAAAAATAATTTTGGGGGTCGTTCTAGAAATTTTTGTGTGGGCGATAACATTGCTTATAAAAAGTATTGTCAAAATAAGTTTTCTTGGGCTGAAGGAAGAATTTTAAATAAATTAGGGCCTTTGGTGTATGAGGTAGGGAATGATGTAGAACAACATAAACGACATGTTGACCAAATCATTCAAACTGGAGATCATGTCGAGGAGGAGAAAGATGTTGAGCCTGGTGAGCAGTCGGGAGGAGGAGTGCCAACCGAGCCTCCGGTGGCGGCATCCGTTGCGGAGCCGGTGTTGCCGCAACCGGACGCTCGGTCGGCTCGCCGCGACCGGCACCCTCCACGTCGTTTTGGATTTGAAGATATATTTCACTTAAAGAAAAATGATTAAGTTAACAAACTTCATTCATGTTTTGCGTAGGTAATAGGTATTTGTGATAGAACTACCGACAGCTAAGGATTAGTGTGTTAAGGTAGATTTTTTACGATCTTGTCTGATGATTCGATGTAGAATATTTATATATATAGAAAACTTGTTTGTTGGATGAACCGTTTGGTTTGTGTATGTTATATTTAGAAGGGGAGAGTTGTCATGTACGGTGGGTAGTCTTAGTATTAGACATAAGAGGGTATGCGGAATAAAGTCAGTCGATATCCATGGTGGTTTGATTTCTATCGTATTCCCAAACATCTCAGTCTTGTAGGCTTTTTTAAATCTCGATTTAAGGCTCAAACTGACAGTTCTTGTATAGATCTGACAGGGCTTAAGACCACTTAAACCTAGATTAAAAAGCCTGCAAGTAGACGTAAGAGGCTTAGAGTCACGCAGCGAGCTATGGAGCGACTTATGTTCGGAGTTTTTTTGCGCGACAGAGTTCGCAATACAGAAATTCGCCGAAGGACTAAAGTCACCGAGATGGTTTAAAGAATACGCAAGTTGTCGTGGCCATGGGCGGGCCACATCGCTCGAAGAACAGATTATAACTATTGGGGGAGAAAAGGCCTAGAGTGACGACCGCGAACGGGAAGAAGAAGCGTTGGCATGCCTCCCACTAGGTGGCGTCACGACATCGTGAGAAGTGTGTAGTAAAGTAGACTTGAGTGTTTGATACACATTTTAGTTTGATGCCACTCGTTCCTGGAAAAAAGAGTCATGATAGACGGACAGGCGGATAACGAAGTGATCCTATAAGGTTTCTGTTTTATCCTTTTAAGGTACGAAACCCTAAAAAAAGCGTCTCTTTATAACAATAATAAATTGCTGGAAGCTAACATTTAAAACAAAATACATACATTAAATTTCATGTGATATATGCTGAACCTAGTTTATTTGAGTCGACTAACGTTTTTCCCTTTGTAATAGAGCCGAATTTCGTTTAAACAAGGTTACGACAAGTACAAAATAACATCTAAAGAGTTTGTCAGCTAGAAAATTGAATATGAGAGTATTGGAAGGAACAAACCTAGTACAAAGTGCTTTGGGCTTTGACTGCACTATATTGAGGTGGCGTGCTCTTATAAATTGAAGTATTTTTTTCTCGATAAAATTAAACAGCATGATTTGGGAGATAAGCAGGATTTACCACACCGGATTCAGTTGGTTAAGGCTACCATATCGTAGGTAGGTACCATTATCGTATGTTGTATGTATGTAAATACTTCATTGTACATAAAACACAAAAATAATACAAAAAGAAAACAACAAAACAAAAAGAGTACAAAGGCGAACTTATCCCTAAAAGGGATCTTTTCAAGCTAACTGGAAAGAAAAACTTAAAGATAGGCGAACAGTAATTTATGCACATTGATAAGAAAGGAATATATAACATAAAAATAAATACACTAAATTATTAGTGAGATTAAGGGGCTGTTTCACCATCCATTGATTAGCGTTAACCAACGGTTAAATGTGATGCCGTCTCCGTCTATTCGAACAAAACAAATAGAGACGGCATCACACCTAACTGCCAGTTAACACTAATCAATGGATGGTGAAACAGCCCCTGACGCTATTATTACCTACCCGACTGCCCGAAGAAGGGTTATTTTAGGTGTTGCTCTGCTCACGTCTCCCGAATTACCTGTATAATACTAGTGTTTACTCGCGGCATCGTACGCGTAAACCATTAGCCCTATCAAGAGGCTAGATTCCTAAAGATAATTATGTAATAAATATAAATCGACTTTCAAAAAATATCGGACTTTGATGTGCTTCTTCTTTGTAATTTTTTGTTCGATTGAGAATAGAAAAAATCCGTGTTCAATATTGTATTGTATTGTAAAACTCTTTATTGTACATAACACACATGAAAATAACATAACACAGGATAATAAGATGTATAAAGGCTATTTTAGGGTGTATTTTCTGCTAATTAAACAAATGGACTAAACTGAATAACATTTTTTCCCTTCTCATGCTCGTAAAGTTCGTGTTTATGCTGGATCTAGGCAACATAAAATTATTTTTTATGCTCTAGTGCAAAGTAAAATCTTCGTCTAAGACTAAGGTAATCAGGTGTTAACAGCCACAAACAATAAAGTTTCTATATGCTATTTTTATAATTTTTATTTGTATAAAACTAAAAAAAAAAAAAATAATCAAGAAAACTAAATTTTATTATTTATAATTAAATTAGCTATGCATGAAAATTTTCATGTGGGCGGGGCACATTGCTCGCAGGACTGATGGCCGATGAGGTCAGAGGGTTCTCGAATGGTGTCCGCGAACCGGGAGACGTGCTGTCGGTAGGCCTCCAACAAGATGGAGCGACGATCTGGTTAAGATCGCGGGATCTTGGTGGATGCGGAAAACACAAGACGTCTCAGTGGAGAGCCTTGGAGGAGGCCTACGTCCTGCAGTGGACGTCTTTCGGCTGACATCGTGATGATGATGATGAATGCATGAATAATAAAAGGTACATAGTAAGTGAACAATTGTTTCCACTGTTGCTATTTAATTTCCTCTCAATCGAAGTGAAAAGCAGTGTAAAACTCGAGCATTAAGCCCATTTTCCCCTCGACGTGTCTATCTATCCACCCACACCGTACCAGCTCGGGTGGCTATATGAACGTCTCGGGTAAAATGTCTCGTTTTATGTTCTTCTATCTACTATTTACCACTATCACTATCATTTATCTACTATTTTTCCAAAAAAACTACCCAGTTGAATTAAAATTCCGGGATTTCCAAAACAATCTTTATTTTTTTACGGGGATATTCAGGGGCGAATAATTGATTTAGCTTGGGCTTAGGTAGGTAACTACGAGAAAACGTGTGCTTCCGAGATTTAGCAATAAAAGGACTCCAAGCAAAACGTGGTTGCTCAGATATTTGTTAACTATTTAACACCCCTCAGTGCAACATTCGCGACCGTTATTACGACTTAGTGATTCGATTTGCATCGTTGCTCCGTACAGATAGCTCTATAAGAGTTACTCGAGCAGCTCTTACAACTCGGGTAAGGACACGACTGGAATTTTTATTAGACGATAAAAGGAAGTATTTTATTAGGAACTCTGACGGGATAACCTGCTTTGTGGAAGTTAAAATACAGATAAAACAAAGAATTTGGTGCTTCTTGACGGAAAGTGCTTGAGAAAGGGACGGTAGAGAAGAAAGGAAGACGCGGGTTGTAGGATCATAGGCAAAATTAAATTAGGCTACGTACGAACTATGCGGTTAAACACGCGGTTTTAGTGTGCTGTCTCTTACCGAAGCGATACTTTGAAGAGGGACGGCGCGCTAAAATCGCGCGGTTAACCTCATAGTACGTACTACGTACCTGCACTTATACAAGTTATATCTGGATCGTTGCTACCATTTTATTGATCAAGCTGCTGTATTAGGGTGTAAAATAGCCAGGGAACTTTTTTTTTAGGGTTTCGTAGTCAGCTAGGAACACTTATAGTATCGCCATGTCTGTCCGTCCGCGGCTAAGCTCAGAGACCGTTAGTACTAGAAAGCTGTATTTGGCATGAATATACATATCAGTCACGCCGTCAAAGTGGTAGATTAAAAAAAAGTTAAAAAAATGTTTCTAGGGTACCTCCCGTACCTGCCATAGACGTAAAGTGGGGGCGATTTTTTTTCTTGACTAACTGTAGTGTGTGTTATCGTTGGATAGGTTAGGTTAGCTTTTAAAACAATTGTTTGCGATATATTCAACTTTAAATTGCAAATTTTATGAAAATCGGGCGTCCCCACCCCTCTCAAATCATAATTGTTGCGTGGTTTTTTTTTTTTTTTTATTCGACTGGATGGCAAACGAGCAAGTGGGTCTCCTGATAGTAAGAGACCACCAGCAGATGCGTTACCAACCTAGAGGCCTAAGATGGGATACCTCAAGTGCCAGTAAGTTCACCGGCTGTCTTACTCTCCACGCCGAAACACAAAAGTGCAAGCACTGCTGCTTCACGGCAGGATTAGCGAGCAAGATGGTGGTAGCAATCCGGGCGGACCTTGCACAAGGTCCTACCACCTGAAAAAAACAGTAGTAGTTTTTAAAATACAGTAGGAGTAAATACATATTATTATATAAAATTTACAAGGAAAATTATTATTAGTAGTTTAAGAGTAAATAGCAGCCTAAATATTTATTATTTATTTATTTGCCAATAAAAAATTACAGCATTACAGTAAAACCAATGCGCTGTAAAATTCAAATATATCTAAACATGGAAGATTCCGTACACCATACAAAATCTTTAGAACAATATTCTTGATTTTTTCGTAATGGCTACGGAACCCTATCTTGGGCGTGTCCGACACGCTCTTGGCCGGTTTTTAAAGTAGCCTGTATAGTGTCCCACTGCTGGGAAAAGGCCTCCCCTCCTGACCTCCACAACTCCCGTTCTGACGCCATGTCAGGGAACTTCGATGTTTAGATATTTTTTTACATAAAACTATACAGTGATGGTACTAGCTAATATTACAAATGTAAAAGTAATTCTGTATGTTAGGTGAAAGGCTTAAGCGTGAAGATATCGTCACGCTTAAATGCTGGACCGAGGTAGATGACGTGATACAGAAATAGTTAGATTCTGAAAACGAAGTAGAACAGTTTTTATCCCGAATAATTTACAAATAATATTTTACAGACGGGCAACAATATTGCCTGAAATTGTTTTCGAAATTCTAAATCATTAAGTCCTGTTAGAAAATGTCGAATATGTCTGCTGACCCAAACACACTTACTTACACAACCTTTTGACTTGGCATCCTCTTTCAACTCAGCTTCGAAATAGAAAGGCATGGTTCCGTGAAAAGTGTATAGCTCAGTGTTGCCAGGCTTACGCTAAAACCTTTATTTTCAATGTTTTTCAATCCATACCTACTAATGTGGTATCCAGTCTGTGGCTATTTTAGCCCACCTATTGGGTTCCATACGGCTGACGTGGCCTGCCCAGTCTTCGGCGGCGTGGCAGACCCAGACGTCGATGGCGGGACGATCTGGACGCCTTTCTTCGCAGCTGGTCAGAGATCGCCCAAGAACGGGTAGAGTGGAGGACATGGGGGGAGGCCTTTGCCAAGCAGTGGGACACTCTACAGGCTTCTAAATAATAATAATAATAAACCTACTAATGTTATAAATCTGTTATTTTTTCATACTTGAACAGCTGAACCGGCTTAAATAAAATTTGGTAAATACGAACATAATAATATAGCATCCAATCTTGCGAATGACGTGGCATAGTTTTTATACCGAAACATTGTATAACTCCTGCGGGATAGCGATAAACAAATAATTTTCAAACAAAGTCACGAGCAACAACTAAGTAACTTACTTACTTTAAAATTGCACCTTTTTTCGTATTAACGATTTAGCAATTTTCATAACATTGGGTAGTTATAGTTATTTGTGTCACAAGGGAGCAAAATGGTGTATTTACGGCGAGGGTGTACGTTGAATCCAGAATGTAGCGAAGGATTAATTCTAAAGTAGAATCCAGGGATTCATGTATTAATGCCCAAGATGAAAATAATTTTGCTCCCGAGTGGCTCATACAACTTTTCACACCGAGCATTAAGAAACTTGAAAAAAAAAACTAAATATTATTAAAGAACAACCAGCATAGAAAATGGCGTGGCTTTACAATTTTTATCAACTTCGAAAAATGGCATTTGCAATAAAACACTTAGAAATGCCTTGAACAGAAAAGTTGCACTTTGCTCCCTCTCGTCAGGGAGGAAAAGTTACTTTTCTGAAGGAGAGGTGTGAAATGGTTTTGTTGTTGGTTGTCAATATTGAAAAGGTACTTGTAAATGAATGATTGTATGAAATTAATTCATTCAAGTAGCAAATCTAGTGTGTTAAAAATGTAATTTGTAATGTGTGTAATCCATACGTAATGTGAAAGTGTTTGTATGTTTGTCCGTCTTTCAGGTCGAAACGGAGCAACGAATCGACGTGATTTTTGGCAGGTAGTTTATGTGCCATAAAGTGACATAGGCTACTTTTTATCCCGGAAAAATGCAAAGTTCCCGTGGGAACACGTGGGAATGCCGCGGGCATAAGCTAGTTAAATATAATACTGTAAACACAATTCATTACCGAGTTCTTCTCAACCCAGGTTTCCCAAACCGGTAGTATTTTTTTTTAATTCATCTCATCATCGACACCATTTCACAGCCTAAACTATTCATTAAAAACCTAAATTATATATTTGTAATATAAAATATATATATTATTTTTCTCAAAAATGTCCGTAAAAGTTGACATTATTCTTTACATATCAGAAGATGAAGTGCATAGTTAAAAAGATTGCAGGCGCGCTAGCTCGACAATAATGAATTAGCGCGCCTGCAATCAGTCACCATTTTTTTTTAAAGTTAAAAAGGCCATGGAAATGTTGGCACAAGTCGTATACAGCCAAGTCTAATGGCCGGTATCAGATATTTTGTTGGAACTCCGGACTTTTTCTATTGGGTCTGAAATAGCTTGAGGTGTTTTCGGTGGAAAAATACACCTGCAGTTTATTTTTAATGAAAAAAGGCGGGAAAGCATAAGAAAAATATGGGAATATAATTAAATCTTATAATACATGTGTTTATTCTATTTCAGAATTATTCACCATTTTTGAGAAAAGCTTTATATTAGTCTCGGCTGGAATAGCAATTGCTGGCTTCGTATTAGTTAAACGGACTCGCAAGCTCGTCCGTTTCATACTCATACTCAGCCAGCAATTGCCTACTTCCAGGCCACGACAATAATCTACTATTGAATTTGATTTAGACATTGTTTTAGCTACAGAAATTTTCGTACATATTCCTATTGTAAGTCAGAGGCCGGTTTATTTAAAATTGTGTCTGGCAACACTCACGCAGCTATAATACGCCTGTTATACTGCAAATGAGCTCACTTAGCCCATTTGCTTAATAAGCTTGTTGTCAGATTCCCCGCTTCGTCTGACTTGGCCGTGCTCATATTTTTTTAGCAAGTTTGGTAATGTGATAAAAATGGCCGTCTTATTTGTTTGGTGGAATGTAATTGAAGGTTGCTTCTTGTTTTTGAGTGTAATGAGTTTTTGTTGGCTGCCTTGTACTTTAAGCTTTTGCGATTTTAAGAACGGGCATTTACCACAATACTTGGGACTCTTGTCGCAATGAAGTCACAATAGGGTAGTTTAAGGAGTAAATGGAGCACTAGGCCCATGGGGTCCAAGCGCGAAGGAACTCGTAAAAGAGATTTCTTTGCGCCTGGTAAAGACTACTGGCAACCAGCTATTTCCTTCAACGTTTGACATTTCTAAAAATATTTATTGTTTTTTGTTATTGATTGTTAAATAGTTGTGTTAAAAAGTGTATTTTTATTAAAAAAATATCAGCTGACCTTTTCATCATCATCATCATCAGCTAGAAGACGTCCACTGCTGAACAAAGGCCTCCCCCTTAGAACGCCACAATGAACGACAACTCGCCACTTGCATCCACCGGTCCGGTCTTGCATCCAGCTGACCGACCTATACAAACTAGTTAAGTTTTGCCGTTAGAAAATCTCGACTTCAAATTATAAAGTTCTCAAAATACACCAATAGTAGCTAAAAAAAAACAAGTGCCTGCAGGTCACTGGTAAATACAAATGTTTAAGAAATTATACATAATATGAACTAAGCATTATAGATTATTATACCTTTTACTTTTACAAGTGGTTTCCTGACCTTATATAAAGCTCATGGAGCCCATAAATACAGGAAAGCGACTGTGCTGTCTTTAAATTGTCTCAAAAACCTTGAACCTGGTAATAAATCACGCTTATAATATATGTAAACAGTTTTCGCATTACCATATCCCATCCCGCGGGATACCCATCTAAATGCTTAAAGCTGGGGGCACACTTGATTATTTTACAGCTCTTATAACCGCCAAACACCTAAAAATGCCATAATATGGCATAATATGGATCCATATCGGCTCGCATACTCATAAGTTTAAATCTAATGTGTGTTAGAATGATCGCTTGTCATAACTCTATTTTATCTGAATCCAATAATTTTGGTCAGAATTGTTATAAAACAAACCTAACCTAGCCTATACTTTTCTATAGGATGAACATTTAAACTTTTCAGAAAAAAATATAGTTTCAGTGAGATAAAAAATATGACAAACGATGATTCGGACAAACTTACGGTATGACTAGCGAAAAGTATGCGAACTTTGGCGCTCCTGTTTGACTACTCCTGAATTTGCCATAATCCATAATTATAATGAAAATATTTATATAAAACCAATGTTTAACGAAGAAACCTCCGACATTGTCATTTCAAATTCTCATATCTTAAAAACGGCTGAACCAATTTTTAACATAGTTACGAATCGTCGCAAGGAAATTTTGCTTCCTCGACAAAAATCGGTCCGTCCGTTTGAGAGCTACTTTGCCACAAAAGACACATAGACATCGGTGTGAAACTTATAATATCCCTCATTTTACTTCGGGGATTAAAAATCATATGTATTCAATAAATTAAATTAAATTAATTAAATATGCGTTTATTTCAGTCCAGGAGCCCATAAAAATTTAGAATAGAATAGAATAGAATAGAAGACATTTATTCACATTCACAAAGACACACAAATACAACCAAACTAAAAAACAACAACAGCAAACACAAATAAAACAAAAAAAAAGAAATACAAAAATTAAAATATATGATTTTGTGTGTCCTCGCAAAAGTGAAACGGCCGCTGACTCAGCATTATGCTGAGGCGTTAAACGCCTGCAGCGCTGATATTCTGTCAGAACCGTCTGTGACTCGCGGAATGATACACAAATATACTCACATAAATAAAATTAAGACATATAAGTGTAGTTTATTGTAAGTGAACAAGAAATAAAAAAAACTACAATAAACATAATAAGTAAAAAAACAAGGGACAAATAAGTTGTTCAAAAACATCAGGCTGGCGTACTCAAAGTGCTGGTTTAGTGAAGGGATTTTTGGAGCGTCAATAAGTATTCCTTCAGCTTGCGCTTGAAGGTGTACCCACTAGACGCCCCTTGGATAGGAGGAGGAATATCATTCCAGCACTTGGACGCCGCGAACTTAAAACTTCCGCGGAATGCCGCGGTCCGGTGTTTAGGCACAAGAGCCATTGCACTCCTGCGCTCACTCCTCGACCAAACTATTTTGTTGTGGAGGTATAATGGGGTCCTATAGCGTCTCACACCGAACAGCAGAGTGGCGAGGTGCATGCGCCTGCGTGCAGGCATGTTCAGCAGGTTAGCGGCGTTCAAATACGGAGTGATGTGGGAGCGGGGAGGGACACGGAAACAAAAACGAGCGCATGCGTTCTGCACTCGCTGTAAAAGTCTCTTAGAACGGCCAACAATGCAGCCGTCATAAACAACATCACAATAGTTTAATCTGGACAATATAAGCGATTCACAAAGGTCAACACGCAAATTGACACTAAGGTAATCGCGTATATTGTACAGAACTTTGAGGCGGTAGAAGCAGTTACTCACAACTTTTACAATGTGGTTTTCTAAGCTCAGCTTGCCATCCATAAGGAGGCCAAGGTTGTTAGCTTCTACCACCCGTTCTATTGGTTTACCCATGACGGCAACATCCCCGACCGTCAGAGCATCAATTTGTTAGTTATATGCCTTAATATATGTTAGTATGTATCTGGGATATGGCTTGTCGAAGAAGTAAAACACTTTGAAAAAACTTCGAAAAATATAATTAAAAAATTAAAGAAAAAATACAACAAATGGATGCAGCAGTCAGCGCGCGCGTCTTAGATCGATGTCCGCTTTCGTCTCTCCATCACACCAGTCCTCTTTCTCCCTCGCACTCGTTCACTCAATCGTCATACCATCTCTTTCAGCTATCATACGTCATTCTTGCGTTCCGTTTCAGTATATAAGTACGCGATGACACAAAATAATAATAATATAATAATCAAACCAGTCCAGCATTATTTGCCTCCATGAATGAATATACCTACTTGCATATTCCCTAATGTAGCTAAACGCGTCAGAGTGACTTGTACGGATCACTGCACATTGTGCATTGCGGATTAATATGCTCTAATGCACACATTAGTGACCATATAAACGGGTTGCCTTCAAATCAAGCTTGTATGACTGTTAAAGAACATAATGGCTAGGGTAGGTAGGTACGAATGGGTAGGGTAGGGCTCATGTCCAGCAGTGGACCTTCAGCCCACGGAACCCAATGGGTAGTTATTTGAACCCATCGTAGTAGGCGCATGCGGCAGGGTCTTGCGCACGGAAATGTGTGCTAACCTAATTGATTTATGCTATATTTTTTGAGATATTGAGTTATACCGGGTGTGGCCTATAATACGAACAAATAATGGATACTAGGCAACGGATAAACATACTTATATAAATAAATACGAGTACATACTTAAAAACATATTAAACATCCAAGACCCGAGAACAAACATTCGTATTATTCATTCAAATATCTGCCCGGCCGGGAATCGAATCCGGGACCTCAAGCTTCGTAGTCAGGTTCTCTAACTGCTTGGCCATACGGTCGTCAAATAGTGTGGTTACCTTACATTCTCCACTTGAGAATATCGCAAAGACACAAACCACCATGTATTATCAGCCTTACAGGATGATTGCGTAACGTTTTACGCGAACAATCAGAATTCCAGGCGCGGGCGGTTGACATTCTAATCATCCCGTATCACATAGGGTTGGCGCATTCCTCGCCATTCCCTTATTCGACTTAATTAAGGCAACACCGGAAATTAATTGTTCATTTTTAAATTGCATTGCAACAAAATGGTTCGTGGAATTTAAGCTGTTTTAATCAACTAATTTCGTTTCTATGGAGGAAAAGTATAGCTCTGCTTTTAAAAATTACTTCAACTTTCATGAGACATTATTAATAAAATTACTAAAACAAAACAGTTCGACTCTCAATTATTAGCTACGTATAAAACATGGTAGCATGGTAAACGTTTGTGCTTCTCTGAGGATGAACTCTAGTTGAGTTCGAAACGTGTGTGAGTGATAGTTGGGTTTGTGTGTTTTTTGTGTGTTCTTACAGTGTGGAGGCGGAGGAGTTGCACAAACAGACATTTGATGCATAGATCTATCTTAAGACCGCGGCTGAGCCAAGTAGTTTATGGTTCAAAGACTATAGTATTTAACCATCTCACAAAAGCGGTAACCCTGCAAACGCTTAAAGCAAACGACTTGTTGTGGCTTATCAAAGATTACGAGATCACGGTGTTTGCAATCAAAGGCAGCGGATAACGTCGCAAGTAATTTCAAGGCACGTAAAACAAAAGGGGGTCACAAATGTATTTATAATGACAAAAACTGGCCAAGAGCGTGTCGGACACGCCCGAAATAGGGCTCCGTAGCTATTACGAAAAATTAAGTAATATTTTTCCAAGGATTTCGTATTTTATACGGAATCTTCCAAGTTTAGGTATATTTTATACCTTAGGCTGCTATTTACTCTTAAACTACTAATAATTCTCAAGCAATCTTGGCCGTTATAATTTTCCTTGTAAATTTGATATGTGTATATACTACATCCCGATTTTTTTCAAAAATTTTCCACGCAACAGTTAAGATTTTAGAGGGGGGGGGACGCCCGGTTTCATGAAATTTGCAATTTAAAGTTGAATGTTTCACAAACAGATCGCTGAATCGAAAAAAACTGTCTTAGCAACCCTCCAATGGTTTTAAAAGACCTATCCAACGATACCCCACACTACAGTTAGTCAAGAAAAAAAATCGCCCCCACTACGTCTATGGCATTTATTGTACCATTTTGTCGGCATAGTTTACATATACCTATATACTCGTGCAAAATTACAGCTTTCTAGCATTGATACTCCCTGAGCAAAGCCGCGGGCGGACATACAGACAGACATGTCGAAACTATAAGGGTTCTGTTCTTGCCATTTTGGCTACGGAACCCTAAAAATTTTTTTGTTATCCGAATTTATTCCCCAGACATTTTTGACCCGCTTTTATCATGTTGATTTTCTACCCTCTCAAAAGATATGTTAATAGGCATTAAATTTACATAGACTTACATTAATCAGGTACTCTGCTTCAAAAACACCTGTTAAAACCTGAACCATTAAATAAACACCAAGTGAATAAAATTACATTTTCGCTTCACGTTTCTACTCTTAGAAAAACTGTAACCATTTTCCTTAGAGAACCGTCGTATAATTTCCAAGTAGTAAAATAGGTCGCTCTAGAGTCTAGGACAGTTAAAAGGGTTTTAACGGTGCAGTTTAATTTCAGCTGCCTAGCTTATGTCCTTTAAGAGCGTTATATTAGCTCCTTAAAGCGCTACATGTCGTATAAATCTTTTAATATAAGGCCATTATTTCCCCTTATGATAGCGATGATGACCTAAATAGGGGGAAGTTAAATTAGGAGGGGTAATTTTATGGTTATGACACAGGTTGGCTTTATGAGATGAAGCCGATTTATACTTACCCACTTCCAGTAATTTACGAAAATACTCTATCATTTTGAAACAACTTTTATCTCAACATCAAAAATAAAAGCACAAGCTATAAAAGTAATACGCTAAGTAAAGATATCTCATTTTAGTAAATGCAAAATTACTGTCATAACATTATAATAGTAAATTATGCGCCCATCAAATGAAAACGGCCACATAACCACTTACCCCAAAAGCTTGAGAGCTTGTGTTCTTGACCCAAAACCCATAAATTGATTACGGCATTATTTTACGTCCCCATACGACGGAATAAAATAAAAATATCAAAATAACTCCTATACGTGTTGGCGTATAGTTCGACTGTCTCACGAATGCGTAAGCTTGACAAAATTGAGCTTTGAAAGATTGGTTGTAAGGGTGTTTTTTCTGCTCTAGGGCTGTATCGATGCTTGAAAGCATTTGATTTACGAAGGGTCGTAAAAATGTGACGAAACAGTACCAGTCCGGGATAGATACGACATTATAGCCGTACGTCGGTTGATCTATTGCTTCGATCTTTAATATGTATCTGCCAAATTGTCGTGCCTAGGTTGCGAAATAAGACTGAGTATTTTATTTTCTACGCTTGGGAAGTGTAAGATGAATTCTACGGACATTGAAAAATGACGAGCGATTTGTGGAAGGTAGAACCTTATGCGAGATCCGTCGGGATTGCTACCACCATCTTACTCGCTAGTTCTGCCGCCTAGCAGCAGTGTTTGCGATGCTGTATTTCGGCGAAGGTATTAAACCAGCCGATGAAATTAATGGCACAGTGTTGCATGTTAAAACCGCGGATGCTGGCCGAGACCTCATCATCATCATCATATCAGCCATAGGACATCCACTGTTGGACATAGGCCTCCCCCATAGACCTCCAGTTGCCTCGATTGGAACCGGCTTGCATCCACCGTGAACCCGCGACTTTAACCAGGTCATCCGTCCATCTCGTTGGTGGACGTCATACGCTGCGCTTGCTGATCCGCGGTCTCCACTCGACAACCTTTCGGCCCCAACGACCATCACCCGTTCTCCGTGCTATAGGCCGAGACCTGACCTGATAAAATGTAGTATGTGTAAAGCTCCCAATATGCACTGGGCCAGCGCGGGAATTACGATTCAAGCCTTCCCATTCTGAGAGGACCAGCAGTGGAACGTATACAAGGTGTTAACTAAATAACTGAACACCAGAAAGTAGTTTGCTCAGAATGGAGACTCGAATCGATTACACTATGTTTTAAATCAGGTTGTGTTTGTGTTTTTAAATCCCTTTTTTATTGTGCCCAGTCGAAAAGTTACGACTGCAACAGGTACCAATTAAATATTTTAGCGAGGTTGCATACTAGGTATTTCGATAATTTAATACTGGCCGTTTCGCTGTCGCAATTGCCGGCTGCAGAGCTTCATTGACGAACGCATTGTACCTTCAATAGTCTTCGTTTAGTAAACAAAAGTTCCAAGTGAAAGCGTGTTCCCCAAAATAAATCCAAGAATATTTGGCCAGATTTGTTCCAGTTCCCGTGGGGACCACGCCTCAACCATTCCACTTATTGAGCTAGGATAGCCTGGGTAGATGTTTCCGACAATTTGTGCTTTTAATTATTTGGAAATTTCCGATTTATCGACCGTTCACTTTGTTACTTTGTTGTAACACACGACCTGCCTTATTGTCTGACGTACTTGGAATCCCAATCGATTTTGCAACTTTCCTGTCACACGGTATATGAGGGAAGAAAGAGATGGCGTATGCGATCGCGAGCACGCGCGTGTTAGATAATACAGCCTCTGAGGTCTTATGGTCTGAAGAATTTGGAATTACAATCGATTTTACAACCTTTTTTGTTATACGGTAGGGAAAAAGATATGGCGAATGCGATTGCGAGCGCCCGCGTGTTACACAACACGGTCTCTGTTACGCTCTTGTGTAGTGTTTGCGATATTTATCTTGATTTTTCAGAGTTCCGTCCCTCAAAAGAAAAAGCGTTACCCTCATAGGATCAACCTTTTACTCAACAATACTCCCAGTATTGTTTTAAAGGACTTTTCATTTTCCTGTAGCACTTAAATCACAATGTTAACCTACTCAAAGTTTTCATCATCAAATTGCGCCAGAGTTGCCATCTCCTGATTAACAGCTTGATAGATTAGAACGTTCATTAAGCGACTAAAACCTCGCTGACTTTTTGCATGTTCGCTTTGAAAAATTATCTTGAAAATGTTGGATGATTCCCAAACTTCTGACGAAGGTCCGCCTACGGCGAGGGAGCCGAAACTTTGACTGCCAGGGTTTCCCGGATATATAAAAGTTATTTATGAATACTGTTCTCAAGTTTCCCTGGCGTGAGGAGTTTAAGGTTTTTGAGGATATCGTTTTTGTATTTTTTATAATTGCGCGCTTTTGTAATTTTTTTTTCTAAGGTTTTAACAGTTTATCGAATACTCGGCATATAAGCAACGTATCAGATTGATATGACTAATTTCAAAATGTATAATTTAAGGTAAAATCTTAAAAAACCTACTTTCTGTCCTACTATTATTATAAATGCCAATTTTACGTGCGTGTTTGTTATTCCTTCAGGCTAAAACGACAGAATGGTTTTGAATGTCTAGTATCTAAGTATATGTCGGCGGCGGATCGTAAAATCCGCCAGATCACGTAAGTCCTAGGCATATCGTGAAATGGCGCCATTTTATGATGTGCCTAAAACTTGGTCAGGCATATCACGATGTGCCTGAGAAACAATACGGCAGGTTGATTAGAGCAACGCATTCATCGATATTCCTAATACCGGGCATATCGTGATAACCAGACCGACCAGACGACCAGATGGCCTAGTGGTTAGAGAACCTGACTACGAAGCTTGAGGTCCCGGGTTCGATTCCCGCGTCGGGGCAGATATTTGTATGAAAAATACGAATGTTTGTTCTCGGGTCTTGGGTGTTTAATATGTATTTAAGTATGTATCTATCTATATAATTATATTTATCCGTTGCTTAGTACCCATAACACAAGCTTTGCTAAGCTTACTTTGGGACTAGGTCAATTGGTGTGAATTGTCCCGTGATATTTATTTATTTATTTATTTATTTAACCACACTAATGAGAGTGACCACAACGCACCGGCACCGGCCGCGGCCGGCAAAGTGCCAGAACCGATATGGCGGCGTTTCATGATATACCTAGGAATTTCATGATCTGCCTACACTGGCCAAATCACGAAATGGCGGCGTTTCATGTTATGTCTAGGAATTTCATGACCTGCCTAAACGTCACTAGGCAAATTGGTTGAGAATTGAACGATATGGCGGATGTCCTTTAGCCAATTCATGGAATGGCGCCATTTCACGATATGCCAAGGAAAGAGGAAGATTTTACGATCGGCCGCCGACATTATAGAAAGCTGAACACCTGAAATTAGACGTAGGCTACTTTTAAGCCCGATATTTCCGCGGAATCGGGCAGTCGGGCTAAAGTAGCGTCCGTTACCGACAAATCTTTTATTTTATTTTATCGAACAGCTGTAAAACGAGCAGGCGGATCATTTGATCTACAAATAAATATCGAGTAGGAAAAATAATTTATGTTTCACAACATAATTGACATTAGTTTTAGATACAAATAATAGTAGACCACTTGACATTATGTCACCGACAATTATCACGTTGGTGAAATAGGGCCCAGCTTAGTTGCTGCGATTTAAATTATTAATTCCAAAAGTAAAACGTCTACCAGTAAGGTTAGCAGAAACAATGTAACTAAATTAACACCAATTCCGAATTGAAATTTCACCGTTAATTGGCCATTGTGCCGTCGACATTAAAATTTATCCGTCCAAAACAATCGACGCGAAATAAAGGTGTATTTCACAGACACATTTGCATTTTAAGTAGTCTCGGGTTTTGAGGGTACGAAATGGGTTTCTATCCGGTGCTATTGGTTGTATTTTAACATCTTTACAATTAGCTTCTCCGTAATACATCCATAAACGTTTCATCATCATCATCATCCCAGCCTATATACGTCCCACTGCTGGACACAGGCCTCCTCTCAGAACAAGAGGGCTTGGGCCACAGTTCCCACGCGGGCCCAGTGCGGATTGGGAACTTCGCACGCACCATTGAATTGCTTCGCAGGTTTGTGCAGGTTTCCTCACGATGTTTTCCTTCACCGCAAAGCTCGTGGTAAATTTCAAATGTAATTCCGCAGATGAATTTCGAAAAACTCAGAGGTGCGAGCCGGGGTTCGAACCCACGACCCTCTGCTTGAGAGGCGATAGGTCAAACCACTAGGCCACCACGGCTTCTCCACTAGGCCACCACGTTTATTCCTTTGTTTTTATCAACAACGTGTATTAGCACCATGTTATTTTGTTATGAGGATTAAAGTTTCTATCCTATCTATCTATTAAAACTCCTCCAGCAGGAATTCAGGGCGTGTTTATCCCAAATAACAAGGACTTTATAAAAGTAGAAAAAATACTTTTGTTTTAGAGCCCTCAATCCATCACTGGCGTTCGTCAGTTCTTCCTTATTACACGAATAAATTGGAGAAGAATCGTTATTTACGAACTATCGTATCGGGCCAAAATATTTGGACTACGAATTGCAGTCGTCGTTTGGAGACGAAAGACATAATAGTTATTGTTTTTACTCTTTTCCTGTTACACTCAGAGTGATTCCAAATAGTGAACAGAAATATTTTATCTTACTTTTTACCCCTGGCAGTTTTCGCTACAAAACGGAAAAACACTATTGGTCACGAGCAGGGGTCGGATTATAGGATGATTTCAAATAGTATTTTTGATTTTCATAAACAATTATCACTTATCATTTAACAACCTCTTTATTAAACGATATGAAATTTATTTTATTCACTGAATTCCATTGATTTATTTAAGATTATTTTGTTACTTCATTAATGCTACTTTGTTACTACATGTCACACGGAAGTTTAAATAAAAACATCATCTTGTGTGCAAGATTACGTCACTTTTTGTCCGACCCCTGGTCACGAGCGTTTATCATCTCGTGATACCAAAATTTTATCCAAATCAAATACCAGTTTTAGTGTTCAGGAGTATTAAACATGCCATCTCACCCTTTCGTCCCACTGCACAGAATAAGGGCTTGGGAACTTCACACACACCATTGAATTTCTTAGCAGGTTTGTGCAGGCTTCCCCACGATATTTTCTTTACCGTAAAGCTCGTGGTAAATTTCAAATGTAATTTCGCACATTAATTTCGTATAACTCATAGGTGCGAGCCGGTGTTTGAACCCACGATCCTCCGCTTGAGAGGCCATAGGTCAAACCACTCGGCCACCGCGGATTTCAGTAAACATACACATCCAAGCACGTGTGAAGATATAATTACTTAATTATTAACTGCACTCACTCACAAATTTCATATTATACATAAGTATGATGACATGATGAATCAATATCGAATATACAAACTGAAATATAGATGCATAGAAAAACCAGAAAAAACAAGGCCAGTGCTGGGAATCGAACCCAGGTCCTCGGCATTCCGTGCCACGTGCTGTACCACTACACCACCACTGGACAGTGATACAGACACGAATTTCTCCTATGCACCACATATCTCAGCTTTTTTGAAGTCCATTAAAAACAAACTAGTTTTAATTTAATATAGCACAACATTATCTTATGATGTTGCTTTTTGATATAAATGATGGACTTTTTGTTTGTATAAAATTACCAATTTATTTGACTCCGAACTTTTGATTTTTTTGGAGTTAAGTACTCCTAGGTGAAATTCTATTTGCGCTATAATTATGTACTTAGTTATAAAAGATCTGAAATTTTAATTCATATTTAAAATAAAACTTATTGTTATTTATTTTTGCTTTAACATCGAAGAGTGATGACGAATTATAAATTGTTATTCAATTTTATTATGTTGCTTACTAATTGCTGTTGCTGTAATTATTAAAAGTAACTACTAAATTATTATTCCATTGAGTCGTTTTAAAAAGATACGTGGTACCGTAAAATTATATTCAGATATAAACATGAAGGCTCGCTTATCTCGTTGTCATCATTCTTTCACAGATCATCCTAAAAATACATGTCAAGTATTAAAAATATCTAAAGTACGCTATCTCTTCCGTCCCAAAATCCTCTTATTCTTTTTGGTACAAACCTCAATTCCCCTAAAAGGATTCCTACTAATGATGTGGGTACGTAATGAAATGTAATATCATCTGGAGTATTAAGTTACTGAGGGTTTCTGCTCGTTCAATTTTATGTAAAAGTCGAAAAACTAGAGATCTCCGGTTACATAGCACGTGCAGGTAAGGTCCTGAATGTAGTGATTTTAGAACCTTTTATTAAACTTTTTTTTTTTTATTCGACTGGATGGCAAACGAGCAAGTGGGTCTCCTAATGGTAAGAGATCACCACCGCCCATAAACATCTGCAACACCAACTTGGAACGTTCATTACAATATAATGCTTCATCGGCACCACTCACTTGATGATAAGTGTGAGGAACGGAACGTTAATGTGACAATTGTCTTCTCGCTCCCTCATGAGGGCTCTCGCTCTCTCTGTGAATTGTGCCTTGTAAAACTTAAGTGTGCAAATGAATAAAAACCATTATTAATTAATTAACGCGGTTTTGTTCACATTTACAAGAATACGCAAAATTACACAAACCCATCTATCAACACCACCACAATACTCTCTCTCCCCCCCCCCCCTCTCTCTCACTCTCTCTCTTATTTATATATAATGATCATTTTGGCTGCTGAAACAAGACTTACCTACATATTTTTAAACGAAAATTTTACAATAACAACTTATTTACTATCCCTTATAATTAAAACTAAGTTCTAACTGAACAGTTGAAGAAGGAACTGCAATAATTCTTTTACTTCATTTCAATGCTAGTTTTGCTTCTATGATACCTACCATTAGCAACTTCGCTAACCACAATAATGGGTCTTATAGTTCTTGATGCCATTAAAGATGATGTAGTCAGTCCTCCTAGTGGGAGGACGCCAACACTTCGTCTTCCGGTTCGGTCACTCGCGGAAACCCGGGCGATTATTCGAGCCTTTCAACCGCCCCATGTTTCTGGTCACTTTTTTTACGAATTGGCTGTATTATGATGTCGTTTTCGATGATTTGTTAGAGTTCCTGTATTTCTACTAGATAACTAAAAACAGTATCAGAATATTCCGCCTTTAACAGAAAAGTGTCCAGAAAAATGAGACAATTGGAACTCTCGAATAATCGTCGTCCCAACTGTTATCTGATTCTTTGAGCGATCACTACTACTAAAGACAAAGACTAGGTCAGTTGGTGTCGAATAGCCCAAGATTATTTTTTTATTTACGACGTGGAGTAAAATTATGCGGTTGTATTACATGCCAGTGGTATTGCCACTCAATGAAAGCCCGGTTTATTTCGATCACGCACACGTAGTAATTTTTGGTCTATTCCGGCTTACATGACCCCATGCGTAATGGCGGCCATGTCATTAGCGCGAACGACTATCTTACATAAGTGCACCCTCGAAGGGATGGTACGGGCGAGAGTATACAGAGAGCAAAAAAACTTTTTTTTCACTTTTATAATGATGTTATGTAACACGCACATAAACATCACACCTGTATTCCCAAATGGGGTAGGCAGAGCACACGAAACGTTACCGCTTCGAAGCCACTTTTAGCAATTGTAGGTTTTAAGTTTGACAAAAACGGTACAATAGTGACAGGTTGATAGCCTGTCGCCTACAGTTTACCTTAACCTATATCCTCAGTCGCCTCTTACGACATCCACGGAAGAAATGGAGAGGTGTAATTCTAGCCCGACACCACACGGGTATTTGTACCTTTAAAAATGTAAATAAAAGTTTCTGCCGGTGTGGACGAATGCTGCTTAATATACCTGTAACAAAAAAAAATTGATAAGAATTAATTTTTAAAGACAAAACTATGCAGTTTGACTCAAAGTTTTTTTCACATTAACCCCCCTTAATCACGAAAAAAATATAAACTTAAGAAAAATAATTGTATTACCTGTCTCTGAAAAGGCGAGTGCCAAAACAAAATAATGTTAACTCTGCTGTTGCCCACGACTGAATCCGCGTAGAATTCGTTAATCGCTTTCCCGCAGGAACTATGTAATTTTTCAGATAAAAACTATCCTATATCCTTTCCCGGGACTTAAACTATCTGTATTCTGTGTCGAGGTAGGTAACCAACAAACAAACAAAAAGACTTATAAACTTTCGCATTTATAATATTAGCTCAGTATAGATAATTTTATTTATTAATGAATAGTTGATTATGCTGAACCGGTACCTTTTCATGACAGCATCTATATTTATCTTTGTATTTTTAGCCTGTGTATCATGTGTATGTATTATTGTTGTTACAAATAAACGTTTTTTTTATTACTTAAGCCCTAATCAAATATCAAAAAGGGTGTATTTAATTGACTTTTCAACTAAAACTTTACACTTGGTGTATACCTAACCCTCGTGTTGTTTACTGACCCGTACCAGTGTTAGTCCGTCAGTCAATGACTGGTCGTTCCACCAACGCCAGTCATTTGCTCCCAACTGCCCAACCAATCGCTATTTGATTACTGTTTTATACGTCCACGGTTGTTTATGAACTATAATAATAATATCGGTGCACAATTTTCGGTTAGGTTAGCCGATTGGGTGATAAAGTCGGGGGGTATAAATTTACTATTATTAGTGCAATCAGTGTGAAGTGATTGGGAAATACATGAGCAGTAAAATTAGATTTAATAGTTTGGTGGAAATCAGCATAGTTAGAAATCTGTCATTGCAGCATGCCTGTGCGTGTGCGTTTTTGCTAGCCAACTTACGTATTAGTTTTAGTTAGTAAATATTATTAGCATGAGCCATCCATCCACCAAAGCTTCAAAGATAGCTGTGCAAGGAAAAATTCACCAATAGGATTACTTCATTTTCCTTGCCTAAAGGAGAGAATTAAGGGATTATTCACGTATGGATTCTCATACGTGTTTAATTCCTACCGTTAACATACGCTATGAAGAAAATCCTGACACATTGCATTACCAGGAAGTTTTTGGACATTTGCAATTTACTTATACTTACTAATTATGTCACACGCAATAAGTAAGTATAGATGTAGTACTAAAGTCTACTGGCTAATTGAGAAAGGAACATACGACAATTATTAACTTAATCTGTATAACATATTGTGGCGTGCAGTGAGGGTAAGTAGCGCTAGAGCTGCTTACAGACTCAGACACGTCAAACTACCCACTCCCTTCCCTCTTTTTACGTCCAGAGATAACATATACTTTACTGCAGTCATTACAAGTGAGCTTGTATACACCCGATCTAGTTTCTTTATCCACCTTCTCTTTGTTGTTACAAAGTTTAGAGTACAAAGAGTCCAAAGAGAGAGTGTAAGAGAGTTCTTACAGTGTGGAGGTGGAGGAACTGCATGAACACGCATATTTTGCATAAGCTTAGCTATCGTAAGGTCGCGGGTGAGCAAGGAAATTATTTTAGTTCATTGATATGGACCTCCGCAAAGTAACGCCTGATTCAATAAATTACAAAGAGTCGTTAGTCTTTAAGCGTTTACATCCTGGGGAGGTTTGCTATGGCTTGGATCTAATTTCAGCAATGGTAGTTAGTAAAACATGCCTTGACAGTAAATAAATAAAAATGAAGGTAGTTTTGAAGGACGGTTAAAATTTATAAATAATTTGTGGGTAGTTTTGTTTTGTTCGATAAAATATATGTGGGTACTTGGGGAGTTACAGTGACAAATTAAAACGGTGGTTGTGGTTTGTTAGTCTAACAACTGGTAGCATGGTGTACGATTGTGTTACTCTGAAGATGAGCTCTGGTTGAGTTCGAAACGCGTCAGTGTGGTGTGGTGGTAGTTATGGACGAGTTTGTTTGATTTGTGTGTGTTCTTACAATGTGGCGGTGGAGGAACTGCATGAACACGCATATTTTGTATATAAGCCTAGCTATCGTAAAGTCGCGGGTGAGCAAGGAAATTCTTTTAGTTCATTGGTATGGACCTCCGCAAAGTAACGCCTGATTCAATAAATTATTTGAATAACACCGACTTACATCAATAGGTATTCTTACCAATCAAAAGCTTATAAAAATATTGACGTATTCTTAAAAGGACAAAATCTGCCCGAACGCAAACTCACAATAGTTACCACATATTATTATATTTTCCTAAGCATATTTATACTCATATTGAGTTTTTCCTTCGGGATATGAATTTCATATAGCTAATATTTTCTTGAATGTTTTCCTTGTATAGGTAATTTATATTGTGTGTTCATTGGAAATGTTTACAGATGATTTACAATATTATTTCTCTGTGGTAATTTTGAACAGTTTGTTATTTGACACCGATGAGAGAGGCTTATGATTTTCTATTATAAATAATACGATTGACAAGATATTTTTGTCATTAAATTTAAATTAGTTGAGGTATTTTTTATCGTGTAAGTATATCCTTGGGTATTATAAAATTATATATTTTCGGTTCCCAGATCTATCAGACTAAAGTCCCAAATCATCATAAAGATATAATAATATTAGCTTATAATATATTTTTTCATCACCCCAGCCTATATATGTCCCACTGCTGGGCACAGGCCTCCTCTCAGAACAAGAGGGCTTGGGCATAGTTACCACGCGGGCCCGCCGTGGTGGCCTAGTGGTTTGACCTATCGCCTCTCAAACAGAGGGTCGTGGGTTCAAACCCCGGCTCGCACCTCTGAGTTTTTCGAAATTCATGTGCGGAATTACATTTGAAATTTACCACGAGCTTTGCGGTGAAGGAAAACATCGTGAGGAAACCTGCAAAAACCTGCGAAGCAATTCAATGGTGCGTGTGAAGTTCCCAATATATTTTTTATTAAATTATTATATTTTTTTTATCAAAATCGTTTAACGTTTAGACAGTTTGGCCCGTTGCCACCATTTGTATGACAGCACTTCTTTATGCTTTGACTACACAATACTCTTAATTGGGGTCATATTTAGTAACATTGAAGTGCTTGGTATTGTACACGTCATCTATACATATAACAACTAAAAAGCGAACTTGTCTAGACATTGAACAAGCAGCATTTTGAACTTTAATAACCTTACAACTTATTACAAAGCCCTATTTCTAGGATTCCGTACTTCAAGAATACCAACAGAGCTCTACTACGAGTCCGCATTCCATCCATCTGGATTCACGGGGCTGTATTTTTCGAACCACATTTAATAGATAAATTTTTACAGAATGTGTACCGTAAACTGCTTCAACTTTGCCCTCTGGCCCCAACATTGCCCGAGTTGATTTAGAGTCGATAACTTAGCACTCTTATAGGGTTTAAACTTTTATCTACACGGGAATTATTATTACGGGGGGATAAAAGTTTAAAAAGCTAAAGGGTGCTAAGTTATCGACTAATTCGAATCAGGCAATGTTGGAGCCAGAGGGCAAAGTTGAAGCAGTTTACGGTACTACATACATTTTAACCGGAATCCGAACCGGACCGGGACCGGGTCATCCGAATTTTAACCGGGATTGCGGTTAGTCGGTACCGCCGAGTTGGAAAACAGTTTTAAATACTCGTGCTGCGTCATCGGTTGGTGTGAACGTGCCTTTACGGAGCGATGTTGTTAGTGTTGTGTGCTACCCTACATTAGACATTGACAATAAAAATGACGATAAAAATGCGGGTAGTTGTGCGCCGGTGTTAGCTTCGTCGGGCAGTCGCGCGAGCAGAGCGGTGGCGCGTAGTGTGCGTGTTGCGGCAGCCGCGAGACGCGTTCGCGTGCTCCTGAGAAGAAGGGCTACGAAATAGCCCGAAACATGTCGAGCTAAGCTCGGTTTAAGACGTGAGTTATCCGTTACAATATCATTTAATATGAGTGAGTCTCATGGTAGTTTCATGTTCAAAATTACATACATTTTTGTGAAAATATAGCCAGTTAAACTAGTGACGTTACGCCGTAGTATCATTTTAGCACGTCGTGACGGCGAAGAAGAAAATGGTGTTATGTAATATTGTTTAATAAAATAGTACGGAACCTCTGCGTGAAACCGAATCACACTTGGCTTCTTAAATGTCGAAATCCTTCCAATCAAACTGTCAAAGGTTTTTGCAGTTCAGCAAGAAATGAGCGAAACGATTTAGTTCGACTTTTTAGTACTTTTGTCGTACAAGCGTTATTGTACTGGAAAATGCGATGTCATGTCATGGCTTCAACTCGCATTTAGGGGCTGCTTCACCATCCATTGATTAGCGTTAACCGACGATTACGTCTCCGTCTATTCGAACAAAACAAATAGAGACGGCATCACACCTAACTGCCAGTTAACAGTAATCAATGGATGGTGAAACAGCCCCTTAGACTTGACTCAGATAAAGTAAAAACCAGCTAGGTAGTGTGCGTCACGCGCAGTGTAAGGTCCGTAAAAGCGTCAAATATTCAATTTTAAGGTTTGATCGATTATTACTCGTTAAATTGTAAAGTCATCTAGACTGTGATCGTTTTCATTTAAAAATCAAATATACAAGGTCTTGATAATAGTTATTTGTGATACGAGGTTGGTAAGTAAGGTTTTACAAATGAGTTGACGAATGATAAACCCGAGCCGCAAGGCGAGGGTTTTTCATCGTCACGAGTTTGTCAAACTTTGCCAACCGTGTATCATACGAAGTTTTTCAATACATTTTTGAGAAAATAGGCAATTAATAACACAAAATTGAAAAACAAAAACAAAACAACGCAAGGTTTTAAAAAAATGGCGCGTCCGTAATGCGCATGCGTAAGTTTTTTTTTAATGAGGTTAACTTAAATTTCAGGCAAAGGTTCGACGCCACTGCGATTTTTTCGAAGAAATAAAAGGTGGAAATCATTAAAATCTGAGGTAACTAAATTACAGTTTATAATAATTACAATCAATTTTGCAAATTCATTACCTATTTAGTTTTGTATATTTATACATGTTTCTACGTATATGTCGATATTTTTTTTTGTAATTTAAAACTCATCGCACTAGTGCGATAAAATGAACTAACGAGCCATGTATACATCCTTTGAAAAGTAACTATAAACCTCAGACACCCTGACAGCCTCTTTATTTTAAGTTAGTTTATTGTATTTATTCTCACATGTCATACTGTAAAAAAAATCGTATTTTTGTTAAGTCATTTATTCTTGTAAATTCCTAACTCTATACTTGTAATTTGTATTTGTCAGTTGCACCTCACCGTTTAAAAAAAAAAACAAACTGGCCGAAAATCGGCCAGTATTAAATTAACTAAATAGTATGCAACCCTGCTAAATTTCATTGGCGTTTGCGTGAAACAAGAATAAAAAACAAAGATTGTACTTAAAATACTTGAAATAAAGAATACTTCTCTGCCATTGATTTTAATAAAATAATCCAGTTGACCGCATATTTTTCTTGTTTCCTACTCGGTCAGAAATCTCCTCAAATGGACCATAAAACAGCTCAAACCCAAAATACTTGAGACCTATTTAAGGTCAGCGTAATAGGGGTTCGAATGGGAGATAAATGGGGTGCCCTTCCGACTGACGGATCCCATCAAAAAGGTATCCATTAATTTTAGCATTAGTTTGACCTGAAGTGTTAATCAACGGAGGGTACGTAGACGATTTGCTTAAAAGTACGGGAAAATTAAAGGCTGACCAGAATTATAAAAAACCCTCGCCATATTGCGGAAAACCAGTAGAAATAATTTCATGCATTGGTAACACTAAAGTTCATCTGTCTATTGCTGTCAAGTTTAACGTTGTTTGCGCGTGGTATTTTAAAGTGTTGTTTTGTGTAAGTAAGTGTATAGTAGTTCTATGTTTGTTCCTATGTTTGTTTTTATGGCGTTAAATAAATGTATTTTCTTTCTTTCTTTCTTTTAGTAAGTGTAAAGAATGTTGCAATATAAAACTTAGAAGTGCTACCCTCGCGTCACGTTTTTTATAATATTCCTGGTCAACCTTTAATGATCGGTCACGTCCAAGTATCATGTCGTTTAGAATTTGTAAAGAGTTATATTTATAAGAGTTATAGTTCGTTATATTGTTTATTTTTAAGGGCCTTCTGTATCGCCTTAGGTTTATATACTGTAAATGATCATAATGTAAATAAAAATAAAATAAAATAAATAAATAATCTTTGAATTAAATTCTATGTAGTAGATCAGCTACTAGATATTTATTTATTTACGAAAGTAAACAACTAGCTTTTATGGCTTGCATGAACCATTGTTCTCGCAGGTAAAATAAATTATGGAATAGGTATTACTAAATTTCCATGGCTATTTGCAAACATATATACTAATATTATAATTTGCGAAAGTGTGTGCGTTTGTATGTTTGTCCGTCTTTCACGTCGAAACGGAGCTACAGATCGACGTGATTTTTGGCATAGAGATATTTTATAGTTTTT